>NC_137325.1:31665800-32099335 GCF_965287045.1 Carcharhinus amblyrhynchos | reverse complement strand
AGTGATCCCTCCTACTATTATTTCTGCCAAAGTGGATAACCTCACACTTGCTGACATTATACTCCAGCTAGGGTAAATGCATGAGGTTGTGAGGATAGAGCCTGGATGGAATTGTGATCGGTGCAATGGTCCTCCAATGTAGAGGGTTCTTGGGGGTGGGGGTGGGGATAGGGGCTGGGAGATAGGGGGTGGGGGTGGGGATAGGGGCTGGGGGTGGGGATTGGGGGTGGGGATAGGGGCTGGGAGATAGGGGGTGGGGGTGGGGATAGGGGCTGGGGGTGGGGATAGGGGCTGGGAGATAGGGGGTGGGGGTGGGGATAGGGGCTGGGAGATAGGGGCTGGGGGTGGGGATAGGGGCTGGGAGATAGGGGCTGGGAGTGGGGATAGGGGATAGGGGCTGGGAGTGGGGATAGGGGCTGGGGGGGTGGGGATTGGGGGTGGGAGGGGGGGAAGAGGGGTGTGGGAGAGTGGGGGTGGTGGGGGGGAATGAAGAAGGGAATGAGGAGGGGAAATGAAGATATGGGGGAAATGAAGAAGGGGGGAATGAGGAGGGGAGGGGGGGGAATGAGGAGGGGAGGGGGGAAATGAAGAAGGGGGGAATGAGGAGGGGAGGGAGGGAAATGAAGATATGGGGGAAATGAAGAAGGGGAATGAAGAAGGGGAGGGAGGGAAATGAAGATATGGGGGGAATGAAGAGGGGAGGGAGGGAAATGAAGAGGGGAGGGAGGGAAATGAAGATATGGGGAAATGAAGAGGACGGGGGAATGAAGAAAGGGGGGAAATGAAGAGGGGAGGGGGGAAATGAAGAGGGGAGGGGGGAATGAAGAAGGGGGAAATGAAGAGGGGAGGGGGGAATGAAGAAGGGGGAAATGAAGAGGGGAGGGGGAATGAAGATATGGGGAAATGAAGAGGGAGGGAGGGAAATGAAGATATGGGGAAATGAAGAGGACGGGGGAATGAAGAAAGGGGGGAAATGAAGAGGGGAGGGGGGAAATGAAGAGGGGAGGGGGAATGAAGATATGGGGAAATGAGGGGAGGGAGGGAAATTAAGATATGGGGGAAATGAAGAGGGGAGGAGGGAAATTAAGATATGGGGGAAATGAAGAGGGGAATGAAGAAAGGGGGGAAATGAATGAGGGGGGTATAATAGAATGGGGGGAATGAAGAACGGGGGGATGTAGAATGGGGGGGAGAGAATGAAGAATGGAGGGAAATAATGGGGGAGGGGAAGAGTGGGGGTGGGAATGGAGTGGAGGTGGGAATGGGGTTGGGGGAGGGAAAGAATGGGGAGGGAAGAAAGGGGGCAGGGAGGGAAAGAATGGGGGTATGGGTGGGGGAGGGGAGGGAAAGAATGGGGTTGGGAGAGGGAAAGGGAAAAAATGGGGATGTGGTTGGGGGAGGGAAAGTCAGGAGGGGAAGAATGGGGGGAGAAAAACAGGGGAGGGGAGGGAAAGAATGAGGGGAGGGAAAGAATGGGGGGTGGAAGGGCAAGAATGGGAGGGGAGGGAAGATAAGAATGGAGGGTACAGGAAGGGGGAAAAAATGGGGGGATGCAGGGAGGGGAAAAGAATGGTGCAGGGAGGGGGTAAAAATGGGGTTGGAGGGAGGGAAGGAAAGGAGGAGGAGATAGAGAAAGAAAGTGGGTGGAGCGAGAGGGCAGGAAAGAAAGTGGGGGAGAGGGAGGGAAAGGAGGAGGGGATAGAGAAAGAAAGTGGAAGCAAGAGAGGGAGGGAAAGAGTGGGTGGGAGAGGGAGGGAGGGAAAGTAAGTTAGCGGGGAGGGTGGGAAACGGGGAGGCAGGAAGGAGGGAAGGGAAACCAGAGGAAGTATGAGTTGGGATCATGGGGGGAGGGGGAAACTAGAGGGGGTGAGAGGGAGGGAAAGAAAGTGGGGGGAGGGAGGGAAAGAAACTGGGACGGGGTGGGCGATATTGAATGTGGAGTGAGGGAAACAGTGGGGGGGGGAACAGAAAGAAATATGGGGGAGGAAAGGGGGAAGATATACATTGGATAAGGTGGAAACATCTGGAGAGGAGGAGATATGTGGAGTAAGGGACATATATTGGGGAAGGCATATATGATGGGGTGTGAGATACATGGGGGAGTGGAAATATATGGGGGCAAGATAAAGAGGTACTGGCAGTGAGGGTGGGGAAAGAAATATTTGAAGGCGGGGAAATATTAAAGTGAAATATTGGGGGTGGGGGGACATTGGGGGGGTGGGCAACAGAAGGAAAACGTGGGGAAGTGAGGGGCAACCAGATGGGGGAATTGAAAAGAGTTGTGAGGTGGCAGGAGAGATGGGAGAAGGGGAGATGTGGGGAATTTTGAGGTATATGGGAGAAGGGAAGATAAATGGGGAGGTAGACATGCATGGAAGGGGAGGACATATATGGGTGAGGAATATATGGCGGAGGGGAGGCATTTGTGAAGGGACAGTTATAGAAACATCGAAAATAGGTGCAGGAGAAGGCCATTTGACCCTTCAAGCCTGCACCACCTTTCAATATGATAATGGTTGATCATGCGCTTCCAGTATACCAATCCTCCTTTTCCTCCATACCCCTTGATCCCTTCAGCCACAAGAGCCACATCCAGCTCCCCCTTGAACGTATCTAATGAACTGGCCCCAACAACTTTCTGTGGTTGAGAATTCCACAGATTCACAACTCTAAGTGAAGAAATTTTTCCTCATCTCAATCCTAAATGGTTTACCCCTTGTCCTTAGACTGTGACTCCTAGTTCTGCACTTCCCTAACATCAGGAACATTTCTTCCTGTTTCTAGCCTGTCCAGTCCCCTCAGGATTTTGTATATTTCTATGAGATACTCTCTCATTCTGAATTCCAGTGAGTACAAGCCCAGTCGATCCAGTCTCTTTTCATATGACAGTCCTGCCATTGTAGGAGTCAGTCTGGTGAACCTTTGCTGGACTCCCTCAATAGCAAGAATGTCTTTCCTTAGACTAGGAGACCAAAATTGCACATCACACTCAAAAGTGTGGCCTCACCAAGGCCCTGTATGACTGCAACAACAGTAAAAACTCTCACAGCACCAGGTTAAAGTCCAACAAGTTTATTTGATAGTAAACCCACTAGCTTTCGGGGTTTGCCCCTTCATCAGGTGAGTGGAGAGTTCTGGTCACACACACAGTATATAACGGCACACACAGTTTACAAAATACTGATTAGAATGTGAGTCTTTACAGCTAATCAGGCCTTAAAGTTGCAGACTATGTGAGTGGAGAGAGCATTAAGCATGGGTTAAAGAGATGTGTATTGTCCCCAGACAGGACAGTAAGTGAGATGTTGCAAGCCCAGCAAGTCATGGTTTACAGATAATGTCACATGAACCCAAGATCCCAGTTGAGGCCATCTCATGTGTGCAGACCTTGGCTATCAGTTTCTGCTGAGCAACTCTGTGCTGTGTAGGCTTCCTTAGAGGACGTTTGCCCGAAGATCGGAGGCCGTATGTCTTTGACTGATGAAATGCTCGCCAACAGGAAGAGAACAGTCTTGCATGGTGATTGTTGAGCGGTGTTCATTCATCCGTTGTCGTAATGTCTGCACGGTCTCCCCAATATACCATGCCTCGGGACATCCTTTCTTGCAGCGTATCAGGTCGACAATGTTGGCCAAGTTGCAAGAGTATATGCTGTGTACCTGGTGGATGGTGTTCTCACATGAGATGATGGCATCGTGTCGATGATCCGGCATGCCTTGCAGGGTTGTGTGGTGTTGTGGTCACTGTTCTGATGGCTGGGTAGTTTGTTGCAGACAATGTTGAGGTTGTGTGGTTGTTTGAAGGCAAGAAGTGGTAGTATGGGGATGGCCTTGGTGAGATATTCATCTTCATCAATGACATATTGACTCCAAAGAAGATGTCGTAGCTTCTCCACTCAGGGGAAGTACTGGACGACGAAGGGTACTTCACTGTGTCCCGTGTTTGTCTTCTGAGGAGATCAGTGCGGTTTTTCATTGTGGCACGTCGGAACTGTCGATCGATGAGTCGAGCACCATATCCTGTTCTTATGAGGGCATCTTTTAGCGTCTGGAGGTTTCTGTTGCGATCTTCCTCATCTGAGCAGATCCTATGTATACAGAGGGCTTGTCTGTAGGGGATGGCTTCTTTAACATGTTCAGGGTGGAAGCTGGAGAAGTGGAGCATCGTGAGGTTATCACCTCAGCACCTCAGTGTACCGCAAGCCCGCAGATAACTTCACAATGCTCCACTTCTCCAGCTTCCACCCTAAACACGTTAAAGAAGCCATCCTCTATGGACAAGCCCTCTGTATACACAGGATCTGCTCAGATGAGGAGGATCACAACAGACACCTCGAGACACTGAAAGATGCCCTATCTTCTATGGCCAAGCCAGTTCTGTACTGTTCTAGTAGGTCACCTTTGCCGTGAGATTTAACCTTTTGCGTCAGACAGCCATGAGGGACCTTGTCAAATACTTTACTAAAATCCACGTAGACGACATCCATGGCCCTTCCCTCATCAATCATTTTTGTCACCTCCTCAAAAAACTCAACCAAATTTGTGAAGCATGAACATCTTTGTACAAAACCATGTTGTCTATTGCTAATGAGAGTATTTAGTTCTAAATGTGTATAGATCCTGCCTCTAAGAATCTTCTCCAACAATTTCTCTATCACAGACGTCAAGATCACTGGCCTATAATTACCCGAGTTATCCTTGCTACCTCTCTTAAATAAGGGGACCACGTTTGCTATCTTCTAGGACCTCACCTGTGCCCAATGAAGAAACAAAGATTTCTGTTAGAAGCTTAGCAATTTCATCTCTTGTCTCGCTCAGTAATCCAGGACAGATGCCACCTGGCCCTGGGGATTTGTCTACCTTAATGCTTCTTAAAACACCTAACACTTCGTTATAATTGCGATTTGTTCTAACGGGTCTAACATCCCTCTGAGACACTACCAATCAACGTGTCCCTCTCCTTTGTGAATACTGATGCAAAGTATTCATTTAGGATTTCACCTACTGCTTTGGGTTCTAAGCATAATTCCCCTCCTTTTTTCTTGGGAGGGCTGTATCTCTTGACAACCCTCTTGTTCCTATGTATGTATAAAATGCATTGGGATTCTCCTTAATCCTGTCTGCCAATGACATTTCATGACCCCTTTTTGCCCATCTAGCTCCCTGTTGAGTTCTTTTCTACTTTCTCTGTATTCTTCCAGTACTTCATCTATTTTTAGCTGCCTGGACCTTATGTATGCCTCTTTTTTCTTTTTGATTAGACTCACAATTTCTCTGGTTAACCATGGCTCTCGTGTCCTACCTTTCCTGTCCTTTTTACAGGCACATGCCTGTCCTGCATTCCTATCAACTGCTCCTTAAAAGATTCCCACATACCAGATATGGATTTACCCTCGAACAGCCTCTCTCAATCAACAGCCACCAAATCCTGCCTTCCTCCAATTGAGCACCTTACCCATAGGCCAACACTCATCCTTTTCCATGACTATCTGAAAGTTTACAGAATTGTGGTGATTGTTCGCCACATGTTCCCCCACTGAAACTTTGATGACCTGACCGGGCTCATTCCCCAGTACTAGGTCCAGTATATCCCCCTCTCTAGTTGGACTATCAACATATTGTTCCAAAGAACCTTCCTGGACACATTTTACAAATTCCTCCCTGTCTGGACCCCCAGCCCTAAGGGATTTCCAGTCTATATGAGGGAAATTAAAGTCTCCCACTACAACAACTCTATTTTTCCTACACCTGTCCAGAATCTCCTTACATATCTGTTCTTCAACTTCCCATGGGCTGTTGGGAGGCCTGTAGTATACCCCCAGCACAGTGACTGCGCCCTTTCTATTTCTGAGCTCTACCCACAGTGTCTCATTACATGATCCTTTCAAATTGTCCACCCTCTGTACCGCTGTAATGTGCTCCCAAACCAGTATTCCTATCCACCACCTCTTCTAGCCCCTCCTCTGTCTCGCCTAAAACACTTATACCCTGGAACATTCAGCTGCCAGTCCTGTCCTTTTTTTTAACCAAGTCTCTATCACTGCAACGGCATCCAAGTTCTGCACATGCATTAAGGCTCTAAGTTCATCTGTCTTACCTCTTACACTCCTTGCATTTAAGCAGATGCACTCCAGACCTCCAGGCCCACTGAGTTCATCGTGCCCCAGATTGCTCTTCCTCTTTCTTAGGTAGCCTTGTCTTGGCCCCATGCTCGTCCCCAATCCCTATGCTTGCTGACCTGTTGTTCTGATTCCCACCCCCCCTGCCACATTAGTTTAAACGCACCCGAACCACACTAGCAAACCTCCCAGCCAAGATATTGGTGTCCCTCCAGTTCAGATATAACCCGTCCTTCTTGTACAGGTCCCATCCTCTCTGGAAGACTTCCCAGTTATCCACTAATCTGAAACCCTCCCTTCAGCACCAGTTCTTTAGCTGCGTGTTTAGTTGCACAATCTCCCTGTTCCTAGCCTCACTAGCATGTGGCATGGGGAGTAATCCAGAGATTGCTACCCTAGAAAAGGTAAGTTAAAATCAAAAACTCAGCTTACTTTCCAGCTTTCTTCTACAAAATCACTCCCCTCTCTGCCTGCTCCGCTGGAAGAATGAGGTTGAAACTTCGGAGGTAAGTGCCTTTTAAAGAAAACTACAAAACCTTCCCAGGTCTCATCATGACCAACTTCTGGTTTTCTGCTGCTCTGAAACAAAAGCTCCAAAAAAGTAAGTTAAAATCAAAAACTCAGCTTACCTTCCAGCTCTCCTCTCCAAAATCGCTCCCCTCTCTGCCTGTTCCACTGGTCAACATAGAAGAGAGAATGTCCAGGATACATGGGGTCCTTAATTATGCTGACTGCTTTGTCGAGACAGTGGGAAATGGAGACAGTCAGTGAATGGGAGGCTGGTTTGCATGATGGATTGAGCAACATTCACAATCTTTTACAGTTTCTTGTGGTCTTGGCCAGAGCAGGAGTCATACCAAACTGTGATGCAACCAGAAAGAATGCCTTCCAATGTGAATCTGTACAAGTTGGTGAGAGTCGTAGCTGACATGCCAGATTTCCTTAGTCTTCTGGGAAAATAAAGCATTAGTAGGCTCTCTTAATTATCGTGTCAGCAGGGGGGACCAGGACAAGTTGTTGATGATTTTGATACCTAAAAACTTGAAGATCTCGACCCTCTCTACTTCATCCCTGTTGCTGTAGAGAGGGGCACATTCTCCTCTCTGCTTCCTGAAGACAAGGACAATCTCTTTTGTTGACATTGAGGGACAGGTTATTGTCACTACACCAGTTCACCAGATTCTCTATCTCATTCTTGTACTCTGTCTCATCATTGTTTGAGATCCAACCCACTATGGTGGTGTCGTCAGCAAACTTGAAGATCATAAGAACATAAGAACTAGGAGCAGGAGTAGGCCATCTAGCCCTTCGAGCCTGCCCCGCCATTCAATAAGATCATGGCTGATCTGTCACTGCTCAGTTCCACATTCCCACCCTCTCCCCATAACCCTTAATCCCCTCTCTTATCAAAAACCCATCAACCCGCGTCTTAAAAATATTTAGCGAGGTAGCCTCCACCACTTCAACGGGCAGAGAATTCCAGAGATTCACCACCCTTTGAGTGAAGAAGTTCCTCCTCAACTCCGTTCTAAACCGCCCCCCCCTTTATCTTGAGGCTGTGCCCCCTAGTCCTATTATCCTTTCTGAGCAAGAAGAGTCTCTCCACCTCTATCCTATCCATCCCATTCATCATCTTATACGTCTCAATGAGGTCTCCCCTCATTCTTCTAAACTCTAACGAGTACAAGCCTAGTTTATTCAGCCTCTCCTCATAGCTCAACCCCCTCAACTCCGGCATCAGCCTAGTAAACCTCCTCTGCACTCCCTCCAAGGCCAAAATATCTTTGCGCAGGTGCGGCGCCCAAAACTGCACACAGTACTCCAGCTGCGGCCTCACCAGTGCCCTAAACAGCCGCAGCAAGACCTCCCTACTTTTATATTCAATCCCCCTCGCTATGAAGGCCAGCATCCCATTTGCCTTCCTGATCACCTGCTGCACCTGCAAGCTGGGTTTTTGCGACTCATGCACAAGGACCCCGAGGTCCCTCTGCACCGTCGCCTGCTGCAGTTTTTCATCACATAAGTGATAATCCTTCCTACCATTATTCCTACCAAAGTGGACCACCTCGCACTTGCCAACATTAAATTCCATTTGCCATTTCCTGGCCCATTCGCCCAGCCTATCTAGATCCTTCTGTAGACTCTCCACACCCTCTGCACAATTTGCCTTTCCTCCAATCTTGGTCGAGTTGGAGGGGAATTTGGCCGCACAGTCGTAGGTTTATAAGGAGTATAGTAGGGGGCTAAGATCACATCCTTGTGGGACACCGGTGTTGAGGATGATCATGGAGGCGGTGTTGTTGCCTATCCTTACTGATTGTGGACTGTGGGTTAGGAAGTTCAGGATCCAGTCGCAGAGGGGGAGGAGTTTGGAGACGAGTTTCATAGGAATAACGGTGTTGAAGGCTGAGCTATAGTCAATAAATAGGAGTCTGACATCGGTGTCTTTGTTATCTAGGTGATCCAGGGTTGAGTGCAGGGCCAGGAAGATGGTAGCGTCTGTGGACCTGCTGTGGCAGTAGGTGAACTGTAGTGGATCCAGACAGTCTGGGAGGCTGGAATTGATTCATACCATGACTAGCCTTTCGAAGCACTTCAGAATGATGGATGTCAGAGCCACCGGCCAATATTCATTAAGGCACACTGCTTGGCTTTTTTTTGGTACTGCAATGATGGTCATCTTGAAATGGATAGGTTCCTCAGGTTGTTGTAAAGAGAGGTTGAAGATGCCTGCGAATGGCCCCACCAGCTGATCTGCGCAGATTCTGAATGCTTGTCCAAGTACCCCATCCGCGCCAGCAGCTTTCTGTGGGTTGACCTTCGAGAAAGCTGCTTTGACATCTGCAATGGTGACCACAGGTTCATCCAAGGCTTCCAGGGTGGAGGGCATGTGTTTGCTGACCTCTTGCTCAGAGGGCGTAGAATGCATTGCATTGGAGCCGGCAATTTTACATGCCTTCATCTTGTAGCCTGAGATGCCTTCCAGACTTTGCCATAATCAGTGGGGGTGTTTGGCTAGCTTGGGACTTTAGCTTGGTCTGGTATTGTCTTTTGGCATTTTTGATGGATCTCCTTAGACCTGGCTTTCTTGTATAGAGCAGGGTCTCCTGACTTGAATACCTCAGACCTAGACTTCAGCAAGCAGTGGATATTCCTTCTCATCCATAGTTTATGGGAAACACGCAGATTTTCTTCAGATGCATTTGTTTCGGATTATCAGTAGGTTCAAATTGTATCAGTAACTGTACCTCAACTAACCTATTGTTTTAGGAGAGGAAAGAATATCACACGAGGTTTGCTCCAAAACAATAAATATGATACTATCAATTAATACTGCAAGTGCAAAAATCATTGCACCTTTTAATTGACTCTAGGCATTACAACAATTGATTCTCTTTAATGCATATTCATACATGAAATGTGGAAAAGGTGCTTTCCACTGTCATGAATACAATATTTCAAATATACTCCTTAATATGAATTATAACAAAATAAATAATTGTTATTTTCAGACTATAACATAATTGAACTTATGAGTTATAAGTAAATTAAACGATTATTAATTGTTTTTTTTAAACAATGTTTTCCATTGAAATACATTATTTGTCCAAGTGAATATTGAAATTATATTAAATCAAACTTGTATCCTCGAAGTGCAGCATTAATGCATGTGAAACTATTACTGTGTCACAATGCTACTCGTAATCCATTGCATGTGTGCAAATCCAAATTGTTTGTGAATCTGCCTTGCTGACAGTGCCGTGGCTTGTGTCAGTGGATAAGTTACATACAATTGCTGCTATCAGAAACTCACAAAGGAGGATTTGAGCATCTTTGTCAATAATAACTAGATTTTCCTCAGACCCCAAAAAGTTGCTATCCCAACATCGGTCAATTTGTTTGCAGTTTGCAATTTCACACTGTTTGCTTGTCTTTCCCATCCTGCATCATGTAACTGTCAGAGGACCAATTTTTCTTCTTTTGAAAGAAAACTGTAACAAAGTGTAAGATCTTTACCATGACAGATTCAATAAACTCAGCAAGTGGAACCATAGTCTTTCTCCCTTCCAGTACCTCTGCCTCTGACATGCCACCGTGCAGCAACTCCTCCTGCCACCAACCAGCACCACCTGGGTCCATCCATTACTGGCAACAAAACTAACAGCTTTTCCCTGGCAACAAAATGACAAGCCTTTGCCCTCTTATCTGTTTCTATCTTCATCACCTACTGTGATATCTTTAATTGTTCTTTAGTTAACTCGCACACTCTATTCAATCTTTCCTGAATTAGTGGTCCTCTTACTTTATGACCAAAGACTAATTCAAAAGGACTAAGCCTTTGAGTTATTAAGAGCATCCTAATAGCGAATAACAATGGAATCCTCTATCCCAGTCTAGTAGCTAATCCTCTTAATGACACTGGGTCCATTTTGATCCAAGTTTTTATGAGTGGCTGAAACCAGCGAAGTCTTACCAGTGCAGCATGAACACTTGTGGTAGAGGTGGTGACAGTACTGTCTACAGGGAGCGGCTGTGTGCTCCCATATTTGATAAATATGATCCTAGTCTATATTGGAAAGAGTAACTGCACATAACTAGCAATAGTGTCTACCTCTGCACCCTCGCAGAGGTGATTTGTGGCATATGTTTATTTTGGCATAAACCCAACAACGGCTTGTGATCTGACGCCATGGTGAAATATCTATATATATATATAAAATATGTGGATAAAATTTCTTCACCACTAATTACTGCCAGTCTTTCTTTGTCAATCTTTCTCAGTGTCTGATAACGTTCTTAATGCAAATGTATTGGTTCCTTGACTCCATATGACATCTTGTGGGAAAAGACTGCTCCCACTCCATGTAGTGATGAACTACCAATAGTTTGGATCAAAATGTACAAGCAGTGCTGAGGACTATAAGGCTGGCTTTACTTTTGCATGGTAAGAAGTCTCACAACACCAGATTAAAGTCCAACAGGTTTATGTGGTAGCACAAGTCACAAGCTTTCGGAGCACTGTCCCTTCATCAGGTGAGTGGGAGTTCAGTTCACAAACAGGGCATATAAAGAGACAAACTCAATTTACAAAATAATGGTTGGAATGCGAGTTTTTTCTTGTGTTTTGTGGAAACTTGATGTCTTTATCGATATGCACGACCTTCTTGGAGACCCTCTTCACTTGGAGCCAGCAGTTTGCGATGTCAGTGGTAGCCATGATGTGGAGATGCTGCCATTGGACTGGAATAAGCATCACAACACCATATTACTACCAAATAAACAAACAGGTTTATTTGGTAGCACAAGCCACAAGCTTGTTGTGAACAGTACTCCTATTCACCTGATGAAGGGGCAATGCTCCAAAAGCTTGTGGCTTGTGCTACCCAATAAACCTGTTTGACTTTAACCTGGTTGTTGTGAGACTTCTTACTGTGCTTACCTCAATCCAATACCGGCATCTCCACATCTTTGCTTTTGCAAATGCCTCTTTTTGTGTTTCTCCCCATTTTCATCTGTGATGCTTGTTCAACAGCTAGTGTAGTGGGGCTAAAATTATAGACACATTTTGTAAGAATCTGCTGCAATAATTCTCCATTCCTGGGCACAATTTTAACCCTGATTCTTTTTTAGGCTTTGGTACTTCCATTACTGTTTTTACTTAATCCTCTAAAGGATGTAGACCTTTAGCATCTACCCTGAAACAGGTATATAACTTCATCCACCTATAAAGTATAGTCTTCTTGTTTCATTCTCCTCCCCCTTTTACTGCACAGTGTGGCTTCAGGTAATAATTGATTTATTATCAACAATATACATATTTACAAGACAAGGGTCCGACAGAGCTGCAATACACATCTACTCTCTTCTATTTCCTGGCTCCAACTGAGGTTCTGCTCTGTCCGATGACGCACCTCGAGCTCCCAATTGACTGGGCTTCCTGCACAGTCTCTCCATAGGGTCTGAATTGATCATGTGGTCCTTAAAGGGGCCATGTTACCACACCATCGTATTTCCAATGGTTGCAATCTGTTTATTTCCGATTGATAACCCCAACCTCCTGCTTCTTTTAGTTAATGCCACCCTTTTTTTTCTCCCCTACTCAACTAGGCCCTTATTTTAAAAAAAAGTTTCTTCACCAATCAGCTTTGAAAAGGTAGAAGATAAACACTGAACTGGTCAAACAAGCAACATGTCAAACAGACTGATTGCAAGACGCTCAGAAGACAAGGCTGACTTACAGAAAGGGTAAAAAATTGTGCAGGTGGTGGAGACATTTCAAGGTCTTAATGAGAAATTAAAGTGGAAAAGACTGGAAATGTTCAGCGGGTCTGGCAGCATCCATGGAGAACAGTAAACATTTCATGTTGATGATCCTTTGTCAGAGCTAAAATGTCACTCTTCTCCACTGATGCCAGACCTGCTGAGTACTTCCAACATTTTTTGGTTTTATTTCAGATTTCCAGCACCTGTAGTACTTTGCTCTTGTTCTAAGGTGGAGAAAAGTATATTTTTAAAAACGCAAATGAGAAGCACAGAAATAGACTGAGGAAGAAACATTGGTAAGTTAACACAAGAGTTAAAATGGCCACTTTTGACCAGCTTTTAACTTACGAATTGGTGCATTTTGCATAATTGCTGAGCTATGAAACATGAGAAATCTATGCACACTGTCACACTTGGTGAGAAAGATGTCTTGCATAGAACGTAGGGTGGCACAGTGGTTAGCACTGCTGCCTCACAGTGCCAGGGACCCAGGTTCAATTCCTGGCTTGAGTCACTGTGCATAGTCTACACGTTCTCCACGTGTCTGCATGGGTTTCCTCTGAGTGCTTCAGTTTCCTCCCACAGTCTGAAAGATGTGCTGGTTAAGTGGATTGGCTTTGCTAAATTCTCCCTTGGTGTACCCAAACAGGCGCTGGAGTGTGATGACCAGGGGATTTTCACAGTGACTTAATTGCAGTATTAATGTAAGCCTACTTGTGACTTAATAAATAAACTTTTACTTTAATTGCAGAAACTGGTCACTTGGCACAATTGGTCTGTGCTGCCTGCTTCATCTACCCTTATCGACCTGTTATGTTTCTTTCATCCTAGTTTTTATCCAACTTCTAAAATACATCTATATTATTTATTTTGTTCCTTGCAATACAGAGTTCCAGATTCTAACCACTCCCTGGATAAAGGGGTTTCTTCTGAATTCCTTACTGGATTTATCAGTGATTACCTTATGTTTATGGCCCTTTGTTCTGGTCTTCGCCACGAGTGGAAACATCATTTCTACGTTTACCCTAATTGCAATGGTCTCTGATGCACAGATGATTAGAAGGATAAAATGGATGCCCCCTCAGTCCTTCAGCGGATATGTTTGTGAACTAAATATATGACTGTAAAGGGAAGCCAAAAGAATCAAAGCTGGAATTGCAACTTTAGGATGGGGAGGAAGGAACTGAGCAATATTAGCTGCCAAGGAATGGGAAGGGAGGAGTGCTGGTGTTAAGAGATGGGAAGGCAAGAGTGCAAGAAAGAACATGGACAAGGAGGGGAGTGTTTGTATCTCATTGAAATGACCACAATATATACAATTGTGATAATGATGGACAGACTGAATACAGGGATGTTGTTTCCTCTGGCTGGGAGGGTTTTAGAGGACAAGGGGTCACAGTCTCAGGATACAGGGCAGGCCATTTATTACTGAGATGAGCAACTTTTTTACTCAGAGTATGGTGAACCTGTGGAATTCTCTACCACAGAAGGCTGTGGAGGCAAAAATCATTGACGATATTTAAGGAAGTAGACAGATTTCTAGACACTAAAGACATCAAGGAGTGTTGGGAGAGAGTAGGAGTGTAGAGGATCAGCCATGGTTATATTGAATGGTGGAGCAGGCTCAAAGGGCTGAATGGCCTACTCCTGCTCCTATTTTCTATGTAAAAATATTAGGGATACTATACATCTGTGATCTGGGTCCAAAGCAGTACAGTGCCTCTCTGAGCCGGAGGACTGGATTTACAAATGAAGTAATATGTAGCAAAGTGATGACCTGGTTGGTCTATGGAACTATCAAGTCCCTTCTAAAAATTAAAAATCTATTATCTGCAAAATCAAAAAACACAAATTAACTAGAATGCATAACTCCTAACTAAAAGAAATGAGAGAGAACGCTCCTGGATCCTCTGGTTAGAAGAACAACCAATTTTGTGCCAGTTGTGGTAATTCCCCAATCAGGCTTTCATAGTCTTGTATATTTCCTTCTAAATTATGTGAATGTTATGAATCCTAACAGCTTAATTACAAGGCTTTATAAACTTTTCGTTTCACGCACTACAGGCTAGCAAATCACTTTTGTTAATGTTCTGGGTTGGCATGTAGGAACAAGGTCTTAAAACCACAGTTCCACCAAACAGTTGTCATGGAAACGTAAATACTTCTGGGCACAGAATTTACTTTGAAATCCAAATTAACATTTATCAGCTACAGCATGCAACATTTTTCTCTAATGAGTTTAACATGAATATCACTCATCACAATTTGAGGAACTTAGCCTGGCACTTGTCCAGCCTTGCCAGACTTCAAGATGATAGGAACAGATGGGTTGTGGTTGTTATTGGGTTTCACTGGTGGTCATGGGAATTAAGGTCATAAAGTTCAGGTTGCCAAGGGCTCTTTGACAGAGGGTCCTAAATCATGACAAACCTTTACTGGAATAACCTTAAAGCAAGGAGAAGGTAATCATTTTCACAATAATGGAAAGAACAGAATTTCAAAAGGAAATCTCTTGTAAGAGTCCATTTCTCAGATTCAGAGGCAATTATTAATAGAAATCTTGCTAAGTTATCCCCACAGGTTTAGCTTTAGCATTTTTTAAATTGCTGGTAGCTTTTCCATCACCTAGCTTTCAAGGGGACTTATCTAGTGAAGTTATTGAGTTATAGATTTCAAGTATTTCCACAGAATTATAAGAAATTACAAGGTCCAGATTGCAGATAGGACAAAATCCTTTCAAACACATCTTTGCTTTTAGAATATCTATTAAATGCCCATCATTGGTTAAATGATAAGCTGGTGATTGTTAGCAAAAAACAGGAAGGAACTGTTCCATGGCAGATTGCATTTGAGCCTAATTTGGCTTGCAATGCCCATTTAGTATGTTGAAATAAGTCTTTGAGTGCTAATCCTCCTATATCTAACATCTGCTCAGAAGAGTATGTGTTCTAAATTGAGTAACCTATTCTAAACTCAGTTTGCTGTGTTCTTGGTTCCAGTTGAGCAAACTCAGGCGTACTTGAAAACTATCTGGTGTCTGACAAAGCTTTCAAGGCCAGCAAGAATTAGATCTGGATTTAAACAAAAATACTATAAAACCTAATATCCATTTAAACAACAGATGTAACATTGATCATTCTTGAGAAAGTCCAGTTGGAATGCTTTAAAGCAGTCAAATTCTGGACCATCTCAGGCCTATTATCTAAGCCACATGATAGTTTCTGTGCAGTGAGAAATAGCTGTAACTCTTTAAACTTGTTAAATACTTCAGGCTAGATTCTCCACAGCTGGCATGTTCCAGTCCCGCTGCAGTGAACGGAGATTTGAGTGCCAAATTCTCCAATTCGCTGACAGCAGCGGGGCGTGAAAAGCTGGCGAATTCTGACCTTTGTATTCGTCTTCACAGTGACAGATGAGGATAAAGCACAAGGAGTGGGTGGGGGAATAACTACATTTAATGCAAATAATAAGATGGATTAATATGCAGGTTTTAACTGTCATTGATGGGATAATTGCAGTTGAGAGTTAATCACATTGCTGTGGCTCTGGAGTCGTTTGTAGGCCAGACCAGGGAAGGACAGCAGATTTTCTCCCCTAAAGTGGCATTAGTGAACCAGATAGGTTTTACAATAATCAATGGTGGTTTCATGGTTATCAGTGGATTCTTAATTCCAAATATTTTTATTGAATTCAAATTCCACCATCTGCTGTGGTGGGATTTGAACCCAGATCCCCAGAACATGGAGGTGAGTTTCTGGATTAATAGTCTAGTGATAATACCACTTAACCATTGCCTCCCCTAATGGCAACAACCTATTGTCATTGGCAGTGAATTGGTTAAGAGATTGGAGACAAATTGCCAAATGTAGCTCATGGTGTCCTCCAGAGATCTGTACTGTGACTTTAGCTTTATACTAAATTTATAAATGACATAGACGAAAACAGAGAGTTGCTTCTCTCAGTCTGCTGATGACATTAAGTTAGGCAGCACAGTAAATGGTGTAGGTAGAAGCAAAAAATTGTCTAGGGGCAATGATAGATTAAGTGAGTGAATATAACTTTGACAGAAGTAGTTCACTGTGAGGTCACCGACTTTGGATCCAAGAAAGTTAGATTGCAGGAACAATTTGATTCTGCAGTACAAATATAGAAATCACTGAAAGCTTGTGTCAAGGTACAAAAAAAACAAGGCTATTTGAGCAGGAACAGGAAGAAATATGAAAACAGCAGTTGGCCATTCAGCTGCTCAAGCCTGTTCTGCTATTCAATTGGATTGTGTGTGATCTGAATCTTAACTCCATTTACTCTCTTTAGCTTTATAACCTGAAATACCCTTGCAGATTGCAGGACAGAATATCAGACACTGAGGCACTCACCTGAGCTGGCATGCTGTCAACCTCCACACCATATTGAGGTAATTGCAACTGAGTGTAGCCTGGTCATGTAACCAGAAAGCCTGACATTGGCACTTACCAAAGCAAATTTATGCAGAGCTCAAGCCTGGAATGTGCTCTCGTGACAATCAAGGTGCTACAAGGATACAGTGAAGGCTTCATTAATGTTTCCATTTTAACTTTGAGTCCTGGGAGAAACTCACCCAAAGATTGCAGCACTTGGCACAACAAAATAAATGATACAGCAAGTGATACATCAGATGGAGAGGAAATTCAAGGAGAGGAAATCCCAAGCCACAACTCATCCAAAACCCAATCATCTGTGGTATCCTATTCTATTTCTAGCAAAGCTTTCTGGGCACAATTGACCTCAGCAATCACCCAAGTACCTACTAGAACCCCGTCAAACATCCCAGAAGACAAAGGTGATAATCTTTGCTTTGAAGAACAAACAGTACCCTTGCTTAACAAGCCATCAGTCTCAGTAGGAGACAGTTCCAGTTTCTATTACAAAAAGTGTCCTGACATCATCCTTGAATGGTTTAGCTCACATTTAAGGTTTTGCTCCTTTGTTCTAGATTCCCCATCTAAAGGAAATAATTTCTTCTCCTGCAGTTTCCGGCTCTGCGCTTGCATATCCAGCAGCTTTGGGAGAAGTTCTTTCAGTGGCTTGGCAGCTGGCTGGGGGCCAGCTGTTTTCCTGGGATGCAGGAGACCTCTGCCTGCCGATCCTTTGGATGTTCTCACCGCCATCTTAAGTGCTTCAACAACTGTATGGTTCTCACCAAATGCCATAGCCACCGCATCCCAGGCTGAATTTATTTCTCTGGTTCTGGGTGTCTACCCATTCAGGAGTACAGGATAGCTGCCTCTCCTCCACTGCATCCTGAAACCTTGTCCTGTCTGCCTCCCTAAAGCAGCTCTCTGTGCTGCCATCCTCCTGGCATAATTGGCTGTGAGTACAGAGGGGGGTGTTTAAATGCAACTCCCCCTTGTTAACAGTTCACAGGTATGAGCCAGTTCAGGTGAATCATACACCTGGGGACTCCAAATCGGTGTGATTCACGTGGAGGTTCGACTAGTGTGGGATAATTGCAATTCAATTCACACTGGACATATTGGTGCAGAATGCACTAGTTTTCTCACTCAAAATTACACAGTCATTTGTATGTAATTGCCTGTAACCTGGCTATAGCGAGTGTGTAATTGCCTGTAACCTGGTTACAGTGAGTGCATAATTGTCTGTGGCACAGTCATCTTTTTGGGAACATTCTAATGGAATAAAAAGGACAGTAGCAACATGGATATGAGATTGACAGGAAAGAGTTCAGATGTTCATGGATTTCTTTTGGCTGAGGAAGGTTTATAATGGAGTTCCCCAGAGTTTGGTATTGGGACACCTCCTCCTCCTCCTGATATATGTGTAAGTGATCTATACCTTGGTGTATAGGGCACAATTTCAAAATGATAAAAAATGTGGCATTACTGTGAACTCTGAGGATGATGGTGTAGAATTTCAAAAGGACATTGATAGGTTGGTGGAATGAACTGACAAGTGGTAGCTGAAATTTAATACAGAGAAGTATGAAGTGATTCATTTTGGTAGAAAGAACGTGGAGAGATAAGATAAAACAAATGGTACAATTCTAAAGGGGGTGCAGGAACAGAGGGTTCTGGGGTTATACATGTGCATAAATCATTGAAAGGTAGGGCAGGGCATTTGATAAAGCATACAGCATCCTAAGCTTTTTAATGGGGGCATAGGGTACAAAAACAGGGAAGTTAAACTTCAGCAAAACGCTGGTTTGGCATCCAGTTCTGAGTACTTTAGAAATGATGTGAAGGAATTAGAGAAGGTGCAGAAACGATTCATGGGAATGGTTCCAAGGATGAGGAACTTCAGTTATGTAGACAGACTGGAGAAAGTGGGAGTGTTCTCCCTGGAGAAAGTTGAAACAAAATTTGACAGAGGTATTCGAAATCATGAGGGGTCTGAGTAGAGTAAATGGGGGTGGGGATGGGGGGGGCGGGGACTGTTCCCATTGGTGGAAGGATTGAGAATGAGGGGGCACAGATTTAAAGTAATTGACAAAAGAAGCAATAGCAAAATGAGGAAAACATTTTCATTCAGTGAGTGGTTAGGATCTAGGATGCACTGTCTGAGCATGGGGGTGGAGGCAGGTTCAGTTAAGGCACTCAAGAGTGAATAGTCTGAAAAGGCCTGTGCAGGGTTAAGGGGAGAAATGGAAGAATGGCACCAAGTGAATCACTCCTTCAGCAAACCAGCACAGACAATCGACCAAATGGTTTCCTTCTGCTTTGCAACCATTCTGTGATTCTGCTTATAAAACAAAAAGTTCCAGTCTTGGTCAGACAGAATCTTTCAAAGAAAGTGAGGCACAGCTTAATCCTACTTGAAGAGTGGGCATTAAAACTCTGGCTGTTAAACTTCTCTTTTCTCATTAAAAAATACTCTGCATTTTCAATGTGCACTTGACAACTTTTTATGAGATAATCAATTTGAGAATGGAAGCACCATGGCATGTGATGGGGAAAATGTGGGCTTCAACGAGGTTTGTATTCAGGCTAGGGTCAAAACTGCATTGTTTTCAAGTTGGGATTATATAGACAAAGACTCTACTACTTCTGGCATACTTCAAAATTCTTCCAAATAAACAAGTCATCAGGGAGCACACAGAAAACATACCAGTTCCAACTGAAGGGGACTTGGGAGAGAAAGATCACTTTGGTATCCAGATTCAAAGTGAGAACCTGCAAAAATACATCCCTTCATTTCATATTGAAGAACTGAATCTAAATCTAAGAATTGGGATGTTCAGTTACAGTTTCCTCAGGTAGACAACTGGCAAACTGCAACACATTTCAACGAGGACGTAACATTTGATTCCACAGACCATTAGTATCTTTTCAGCAGGAAGTCAGAAAACATTTGCTAAATTTTTAAACAAGCTGCTTTACTTTTTTTAAAAAAGGAAATCTCAGTCACTGCTTCAGGCTTTGTATAATTATCTACCAAGATTATGTGAATAAGCAAAATTTCCTTTGTCACTTTGCATCCTAACGAAATAAAGAAAGGATAAATGCGTAACAAAACATATTGGTTAAATAGAGTGTGCGTTGCATTAGAATTAGATGAATGTGCAGATTTGAAAGATTCTTCCTCTCCTTCTGATGCTAACTGCTAACAGTTTGATTTGCTAGAGATTTGGAAGGTAGCCACATTTCCCAAAGCAGTACAGTGACTACATTTCAAAAGTAAAATGCTATGAGATGACTAATGTTTGTGAAAACCAACATGTAGATGTGAATTTTTTTTGTGAAGTAACACCTGAACAAGACTGTTTGACTTTGACTACAAATACAGATACATAATTTGCAACAGCGGTACAAATCTCAGCTTTGGCTCTTATACAGGAGACCATTTCTTCCTTGAATACAACATTGAAGGAGAGTTATCAGTGATATGTAGTGTATAAGTAAATAGAATAAGGGCTATTTCTGTCCAATGGTAATTCAAAAATTTTGACTGACATTATCTTCTTCGTACCAAATTCATTCCTTCAGGCCCTATGATAGGCTAGGCTCCTGGGTTGATTTTCCAGTTTTGTGTTTTGTTCAATAAATTAATATTATTTCATTGATATAAAAAAGAATTGTGGCTAACCTGAAAGGGCGACTTAATCTATTGAAAATAGCAATGCAATTCTTAATGAGCTTTTCAGTTTGTTTAAGAAGTAAGACCTGGAGTAAACCATTTCCCTCTTTGAGCCTGCTCCACCACTCAAAGAGACAATAAGAAGTCCCACAACACCACATTAAAGTCCAGCAGGTTTATTTGGAATCAAGAGCTTTCAGAGCGCTGCTCCTTCATCACTCACTTCTTCACTCACCTGATGAAGGAGCAGCACTCCAAAAACTCGTGATTCCAAATAATCCTGTCGGACTTTGACCTGGTCTTGTGAGACTTCTTACTGTGCCAACTCCAATCCAACACTGGCATCTCTACATCAAAGAGACTGTGACTGATCTACCTCAACTCAACCCTTCTACGTCCCTTAAATACTTGGATACTTAAAAATCTATCAATCCCTGTCTTGAATATACTCAACAACTAAATATTCAGAGCTCTCTGGGGCAACAAATTCTGAAGATTCACAATCCTTTGAGTAAAGAAATTTCTCCTCATCCCAGTCGTGAATGGTTGACCCCTTATTCTGAGAACGTGACCTTGTGTTTTAGATTCTTCAGCCAAGGAAACATTTCCTCGGCATCTATGCTTTCAAGACCGTGAAGAATATTATGGGTAGGATTTTCTGGCATTGCCATGGCAGGACCCAGCACCAGGGATGCAGCAGGCCAGTCAAAAGTGTATTGACTTTGAATGGGACCGGACAATCCTGGCCAAGGGCAGGGCCAGAAAATCCTGGCCTATATGTTTCAATTAGATTACCCCACCTTATTCCTCTCAACTCAAGGGAATGTAGGCCCTGTCTGCTCATATCCACATCTCAAGAACAAATCTAATGTGTTTTTGTTGCATTCCTTTTCAGGGTATGTGTGCCCTTGTTTAGGTAAAGAGACCAAAACTACATGCAGTATCCCAGATGTGGCCTCAGCAAATGCGCTGTATAATCATGTTAAGACTTCTTTACTCATACACTAATCCCCTTGTAACTAAAGCTAACAGTTTTTGCCTTCCTAATTGCTTTGTGTACCTGCATGTTAACTCTATGATTCATGTCTCTTCTGAATGCAAACATTTCTCAGTCATCTATTAAATATTCTTTATGGATAGTTTCACATTTTGCCACATTATACTCCATCTGCCATGTTCTTGCCCCCTCACTTAACCCTGTCTATAATCTCTGGAGCCTCTATGCAACCTCCTCATTACTTACTTTCCCACCTATGGATTAGCATAAAACTTGAATATGTTACATTCAGACCCTTCACCTAAATCACTAATATAGATTGTAAATAATCAATGCCCTAGTATTCTATTAGTTACAGCTTGCCAACCTAAAAGTGACCAGTTTGTTTTTACTCTGATTTCTGTCCATGTAACCAATCTTCAATTAATGCTAATACATTATCCCAATCCCCACGAATCATAATTTTGTGTAATAATCTCTTCTGTGGCACCTTAACTGTTCTTAAAAATTTCAACACATTAATTGTTCCCTCTTATCCAACTAACCAGTTGTATCTTCAAAGAACTCCAACAGATTGAGGGCGGCACAGTAGTTAGCACTGCTGCCTCACAGCTCCAGGGGCCTAGGTTCGATTCCCAGCTCGGGTCACTGTCTGTGTGGAGTTTGCACATTCTCCTTGTGTCTGCGTGGGTTTCCTCTGGGTGCTCCGGTTTCCTCCTACAGTCCAAAGATGTGCAGATTAGGTTGATTGGCCATGCTAAATTTGCCCCTTAGTGTCCCAGGATGTGTAGGCTAAAGGGATTAGTGGGTAAAATATGTAGGGATATGGGGGTAGTGCCCGGGTGGGATTGTGGTCGGTGCAGATTCGAAGGGCCTCTTTCTGCACTGTAGGGTTCTATGATCTGTCAAACATAATTTCCCTTTTATAAATGTGTGTGGACTCTGCTTAATATTATAATTTTTAAAATGCCCTGTCACCATGACTCAGTATTAGTTTCTATCATTTTACCTACGACTGATGTTAGGCTATTTTGCCTTTCATTCCCCGTTTTCTCTCTTCCCTTTTTAAATGGAGGGAGAGGCTACGTTCACTATCTTACAATACTTGGGAATTATTTTTAAAAAATTCAAAGACTCTGCTCCATTGCCTTTTGAGGAAGAGCGTTCCAAAGACTCACTATCCTGACGGAAAAAAAACTTTTGAAATATCAAAACCAAATGCATCTGCCTTTTAAGACCCAAGCATGCAGGTTGTCAGGTCCAGAGGATCTGTTATTACTTAGTCCCCATAATTTCTTCAGTTCTACATCTTTATTTATACTGATTTTTAAACATGTATAAAAGTCTCATTATTTCCAGAATATTTTTTATCTTCCGCCATGAAAATAGATACAAAATATTTATTTAATATCACTGCCTTCACTTGAAATTACAAATGATTCAATTCTTTCAGCAATAAACTCATACTTTCCCATGTCATATATGTTGCTCAATTCAAGATATTTTTGTGACAAAAAGAGTGGACGACATCCACCCCTCTCAAAAGAATTGAAGGTGATTACTCTTTCAATATGGTCAGTAGGATGTGGTCAGAAAAAAAATGAACATTTACAATGTTCCAGCTACAACATCTCAAAGAGCAAAACCTCTAATTCGTTACCTGGGTTCATTCTTGTCTTGATATGAAGAGCTATTTTTAGATCAATGTAATCTGGATTTTAACCCCATCAAACCCATTGCATTAATTAAAGCATTTGAAATACAACCTGCAAGTTCTCTGCAGTGTTGCTGATGGGTATGTCAGACTTTGACATGTAATTGTGATGTTCAGCTGCTAACTTGGTATTTTTTTTAAGACCACTGCTTTTAATTGGGCAACTCCAATTAATTGTAGTTTAGCTCTAAACTGTTGAGATCACTCACAGAGCAACTGTAACCATGTGTAAATTTTACACCACAGGTCAGATTGTTAAAACTGTATAACAAAATGACACATTATGCAATGGAGGTTTACTCTGCATAGAATGTATTATATTATAACAAGGTTGTTTACAATTGTATGACAAAGTGACACATGTGCAATGGAGGTTTACTCTGCATAGAACTTGTTACATTACTACTAAAGTGCTGCAGATGCTGGAAATCTGAAATAAAGTAGAAAATGCTGGAAACACTTGGCAGATCTGGAGCAGTTGGCTACCCAGCCCTCAAGCCTGCTCTACCATTCAATAATGTCATGACTGATCTGATTGTAACCTCCCACCTACGCCTGATTACCTTTCATCCCTTCATCAAGAATTTATCTAGCTTTGCTTAAAAATATCCAAAGGCTCTGCTTCCATTGCCTTTTGAGGAAGGGAATTCCAAAGACTCTCAACCCTCTGAGAGAAAAATATTTTCCTCATCTCTGTCTCAAACGGTTCACCTTTTATTTTTAAACGGTGACCTCTGCTTCTAGATTCTCCCACAAGAGGAAACATCCTCTCCAAATCCACCATGTCAAAATGCCTCATGGCCTTACTCTTCTAAACTAGCCTGTACAATCTTTCCCCATAAGACAAGCTGCCTGTTGCTGGTAGTAGTTTAGTAAACCTTCTCTGAACTGCTTCTAATGTATTTGCATCCTTCCTTAAATAGGGAGGCAAATATTGTACACAACACTCTAGATATGGTCTCACCAG
The DNA here is from genome assembly GCF_965287045.1 of Carcharhinus amblyrhynchos. NCBI lineage: Eukaryota > Metazoa > Chordata > Chondrichthyes > Carcharhiniformes > Carcharhinidae > Carcharhinus > Carcharhinus amblyrhynchos. The sequence continues at coordinate 32,075,205 of NC_137325.1, read as the reverse complement.
TGCCCTGTACAACTGAAGCATAGCATCCCTACCTTTATATTCAATTCACCTCACAATAAATGATAACATTCTATTAGCTTTCCTGATTGTTTTTACCAGCATATAAGCCTTTTGTGATTTATGCAGTAGGACACCAGATCCTTGTGCATATCAGAATTCTGCAATCTCTCACCATTTAGATATATCTTGATTCTTCCTGTCAAAATGAACAATTTGTTATACCCATTGTACATCATTTGCCAGATCTTTGTCCACTCACTTAACCTATTTGTGTCCATTCATAGTCTCCTTATGTCGTCTTCACAACTTGCGTTTCTTTCATTACAATACTGGCAAATTTAGCAACCATGCTGAGATGATGGATGTTATTTTTAAAAATATTTTTGGGAATATGGTAGTACCCTATAAGAAAGAATGATATGTGCGTGATTAACTAAACTGGGGCAAGGTTAATATAGACAGCTTCTCTGTGGCAACTGAGAGACAAAAGGGTTAAAGTGTAAAGTTCATGCATTTGTCATGAGAGATTATGGTGAAATTGGATTGACAATAGGTTGGATTTAAAATTTGTATTATGAGATAAGTAGGGACTTTTCAGCTATTGAATTTCAACGGGAAGTTTGGAATTGACAACTCAACAAATGTTTCATGAGCAAACAAACATTTTAAGTTTTTGACCCAAAAGTAGAGACAAAATAAAAAAAAATGAAAGATTCTTATCTTTTGGAAGAGTTGAGTTAAAAGAGGTGTTTAAACACAATGGGATCTGAGATGAAAGGAGAAATAAATATTTATGAGGAGATGTTTAGCCTAGTGTGGGATGGCTGTGTGGGGAAAATGTTCCAAGGCAAGATCTGTACTGGGAGTTGTAAAAGTTGTGAAATTGAAGCAGCCATCCAGTCAGTCCGAGTAGCCTTATTTGTTTTTATAAATCAGCCTGTTTCTCAACATTTTCTTGGGCATCCACATCAGAGTGGACAGGTTTGAGGAATTGTGTGGTATACCTTTAATGTGATAGCAGTTCTTTGTCATAGGTAACATTTCTAGTTTTATATAGTTAAAAATATATAAGGAGTTGTTGCCAAAAAGCTGGTTTACTTGTGTTTTCTGACCAAATAGGATTTTTATCGGTTGTTTTTTAAGTCTGTTTTAACCCTGCAGCATTAATCTAATGTGCTTAAGAGTTTTTTCTTGTTAAAAAAACTTCTAATTTTTAAAATCCTGAAGGTGTTCTATGAAGGTGTTCATAGAATTTTATGCTTTTGGCATCAGTAGCTTTTCCTCTTTGTTTTCAAAATACAAAAAGGTGTTATGATCAATAAGACAGAACAAAGGTTGTCTTTGTGATCAGCTTTGTTCAGCAAATAACAACAGCTGTGGTTGTATTGATATTTTCAGTCCCTTCATTTATAGAAATTGTAAAAGATTGAGGTCCCAGCACTAATCCCTGTGGTCTTTGATTTGTTACATCCTATCAGCCAGAAAATTTACCCATTTGTGCCAACTCTGTTTCCTATTATCTAGCCAATCTTCTATCTTAGACTTCTCTCAGCCAATCGTGCCAATATATTACCCCATACAACATGAGCTTTTATTCTCTGCAATGATGATATGGCACCTTATCAAATGTCTTCTGGAAATCTAAGTACATCCACTGGTTCTCCCTTAACCACAACACATAACTCCTTCAGAGAACTCCAATTAATTGGTTAAACAGGATTTTCCTTTCACAAAACCATACTAACTCTGATTGGCTTGAATCTTTTTAAGTGCTCTGCCGTAACATCTTTAATAATAGCTTCCAACATTTTCCCTATGACAGATATTAAGCTAACTGGCCTGTGGTTTCCTGCTTTCTGTCTGTCTGTCTGTCTGTCTCTCTCCCCCCACCCCCTCCCTTGAATCAAAGAGTTACATTTGCTATTTTGCTATCCAACGGCACATTCCCTGAACCCAGGGAATTTTGGAAAATTAAAACAAATGCATCAACTATCTCACTAACCACTTCTTTTAAGATCTTAAAATAAAGTCCAAGAGGACACAGGGACTTGATAGTCCATAGCTCTGACAATTTGCTAATTGCCACTTCCCTGGTGCTTATAATTTTTCTGAGTTCCTCCCTCCCAATTGTTGATTTATAGCTATTTCTGGGATGTTATAGGTCAAAAGGGATGCAGTGACAGACATTTAAAGGGATATTTTAGAACACATGGAGTGGTGGAGGTTTGGAATTCTCTTCTTCAAATGGTGGTGGATGCTGGTTCAATTGTTAGGTTTATGTCTAAGATAGACATTTTTTTATTGACCAGGGATATCAAGGGATACAGGTCCAGGCAAGTACATGGAGTTAGGCCACAGATCAGCCATGATCTTCTTGAATGGTGGAGTGGGCTCATGGAGCTGAATGGTCTATTCTTGTTAATAGGTATCATCTATGGTGAAGACCAATGCAAAATACCTATTCAATTCATACAATGTAGAATCATCTGCCATTTCTTTACATTCCATTATTAACTCCCCGGACTCACTTTCTACAGGCCCAATGCTCACTTTAACTCTTTGCTTAAGTATCGAAAGAAACTCTTATTGTGTTTATATTTCTAACCATCTTTCTCTTATATCTAATATATTCCGTCCAATCTTCTGACCTGTCACCTGTCCTTGTGCAATTATATGCTTTTTCATTAAGTTTGATATTGTCATTAACATTTTTAGTTAATCACAGATTAAAAAGAACAAAGAACAACACAGCACAGGAAACAAGCCCTTTGGCCCAACAAGCCCGCACCACCATTTTAACATTGTGAGTACCCTCTTCTACCTATGACCTTTGTCTACGCCTATTGGACTCCACAATAAAGGAATTATAACCAGATTGAGGGATGCCTAATTTAGGGACAATTTGTTAACACCAGTCAGCCTAAGAGCATGTTTTTGGGGTGCGGGAGGAAACCGGAGCACCCGGGGAAAACCCACGCAAGCACGAGGAGAATGTACAAACTCCCGCAGACACTGGCCCAAATCCATGTATCTGCACAGCAAACTGTGATAGTCACTGAGCTGTCATGTTGCTCGTCAGCTGGTCCAGTTTAAGCGTACACTAACGACGTGAAGTACTAGGCAATTCTTGAAACAACATCCAAGAGCAGCCCTCGCACGACCCACCGCGTGTATGCCCCTTGCGGACTGAATCACATGTGGATGTAAAAAAAAGACATCAATCAACATACACAACTTATACAGGCATTCACGGAATCCCCAGAAGCTCAAACGTAAGACAGGTGAGCCATAAAATTTGTTGGACAGTCCATAGGAATCTGTTGATTCCCAGGAACGTCCTGAGGCTCTTGATCCTTATTTAGAACAATCTTTTGTATCCCTCCATCTCTAGTCTGCTCATGTGCCTATCTAGGTAAGCCTTAAACAACTCTAGCATGCCTGCCTCCACCACCCTACTTGGCAATGCATTCCAGGCCCCCACAACCCTCTGTGTGAAAAACCTCCCTCTAACATCTGAATTATTTCTCGCCCCTCTCACCCTAAGCCCATGCCCCCTCATAATTTTCGTATCCAACCTGGGAAAAAGCTTACCACTGTTCACTGTATCTATACCCTTCATAATCTTATGCACCTCTATTAGATCTCCCCTCATTCTCCGTCTTTCTAAGGAGAACAGTCCCAATTTGCCCAATCTCTCCTCATAGCTAAGACCTTCCATACCAGGCAGCATCCTGGTAAACCTCCTCTGCACTCTCTCCAGGGTCTCCACGTCCTTCCAGTAGTACGGCGACCAGAACTGGACGCAGTACTCCAAATGCGGTCTAACCAACGTTCTATACAACTGCAACATTAGACGCCAGCCTTTGTACTCTATACCCCTTCCTATAAAGGCAAGCGTACCATAAGCCTTCTTCGCCGCCTTCTCCACCTGTACTGCCACCTTCAAGGACTTCAAAGATTGTGGTCCTTTTCTTGGAATTTTCTTTCTTGTTGGAATGAATCTACTGTGTGTAAATAACCCTTTAAACGTCTGCCACTGCATCTCTAGTGACCTATCTTTAACCTCATTTGCAAGTTCACTTCAGCTGCATCCATGCTCTCATAATTGCCTTATCTTAAATGTAATATACTAGTCCTGGACCCATTCTTCTGACCCACAAAATTAATGTAAAATTTAATCATATTATGTTCGTGACTACTTAGAGGCACCTTCATCCTCTGGTTATCAATTAATCCTACCTTGTTCCACTTTACCACATCTCCAGCAGACAGGTCACCTGTTCTCTGGTTAACCCCAGAACTTGCTGTTCTAGGAAACTATCCCAAAACCATTTCACTAACTCCTCAACCAGGCTATCTTTGCCCATCTGATTTTTCCAGTCTACATATAGATTGAAATCCTCCTCGTTATTGCTGTTACCTTTAATCAGAACTGAGAAAAATTAGATATGTAATAGATTTTAAGCAAGTGAAAGGAGCGAGGATGGAGGACAGGACAGATTACAGAGAAATCTTGATGAGTCAAATTCAGATGACACAAAATTCCACTTGTGTTGTCATAGTTATCAACTGTCCCTGCAAGCAGACTATCAAAATCTGTAGAACAATATTCCTGATTAGCTGAAATTCTGTGGTGGGTGACCTGGGTTAGCTGAACTTTTGTTCAGAGCCAACAACAAAAATAATGTTGAAACTCCTTGTACGGAAGTGCTTCCAGGGCACAAGCAAGCTGATCACTTATGCCAGGAGGCATGTGTGACCATCTGACCATAACTGAATGGTTAGACCTAAGTATGCTCAAATATCTGTGTGAAGGACATGCAAAACATGCAAGTATGGCAAAAACTGTGAAAAAAGTAGAAGTCAAATGGAGGGAAGGTGAAGTTGGGAGAGCAAGTGGAAAACTGGTGTAAAGTGGAAAATGGTCATCACTAAAAAGTGGAAAATTCTGTCATTGAGTTTGTCCACCATTCTGAAAGCTAAGAAGAACATCTTGGAACAGTTCAACAAACTGGCATTCTCTCCAGAGTGGCTGCCTATCCCGATATCAGAGAAGCTCTGTTAATGTGACAGCAATGATAAATGATATTTCCAAATTTGATTTTTGTCTTCATCTTGTATGAGCACGCATGAAGAAATAAAAACATAGAAAACAGAGACGAGAGTAGGCCATTCAGCCCTTCTCTACAATGATCATCCAGCTCAGTAGCCTGATCCCACCTTCCCCCGCCTCCCCACATATCCTTTGATCTCATTCATCGCAAGAGTTATACTGAACTTCTTAAAAACATACAGGGCAGAATCCTAAGGGCGGAATTTTACAGAAAAAGTGCTGAGTGCTGAAGAAGGAGAAAAATGGAAGAGTTTCAGATTCATTTTGGGGGCAAGTTTGCAAATGGAATCTTATGGTACTTGGTTGAAAAGAAGGATGTGATTCTCACCAGCAGGGAGGTGGAGGTGGAGCTTAAATTCACTGAAGAGGCCAGCTGCTGAGCTCTAGGGGGCACCCTTGCACAGGTGTCCCAATCTCCCAGTGCTGGGAAATCTCCTACACCTCCCCTTCCAAGGACATCACCACTCCTGCAGATTTCCCCCAACACCCCCCTGCAAAGTTGCCATCCCCACTGATCATTCCCCCTTGCTGATTGCCCTTGGCAGAGTTTACCCTTCCCTCCTACCCCAGCAGAGTTCCCACTCTTGTCATGTCTCCACTCTCTGGCCCCACGCCACTCTGGTTTTGGCCCCATTCCCTGATGGGCAGTGTAAGGTGCCAGATGAGCAATGCCAGGCTGCATGGGTACTGCTTAGCCCTGTCCCAGACCACTCAGGGGCTTCAACGGCTTCTGATCCCCCTGGCAAGGCCATCACATCTGGTCACTGTTGGTGGGAAATGTACATGTTTCTAGCTGGGGAGTACATTGGCTGGTGAGCTGGTTAAGATGTGAGCCCGGATGATAGTGTTCAGGATTCATTAATTCTGCCGGCAAAACTGCTGGTAAGATCAGGGGAAGCAAAAAACCGGGCACAAATCTGATTTTTCACCTTGGGGTCTCCGATTTCCCTGGCATGGCCCTAGCACCTGATCCCTGCTACTGCAAAGCAGCAGTGATTCTCGCTGGCATGATAGGCAGAAACATCCAATAGGACGTACATAAGCAGCTATGCTAAATCTGGTTAAGTTCTTTCAGGATTTGTCATTTTTATGTAAATAGGCTTCACACCTTTTTGGGGCTTGAAGCTATTCTCACCAATGAAAAGGAGCTGGGAGGATAGCCCTCCTATGTTATGTACCTGGCTTGCTATGCTGATTGACTGGCATGGCTAGCTGCTAGGATCACACCCATGATGTTTTGGCCTCAACTGTTTTCTGTGATAGTGAAATACATGGGTGAAGAAATCTATCCTCAGCTCAATCCTAAATGTTTACCTTGTATTCTTAGACTCTGACCTCTGGTTCTGGACTCCCCCACCATAGAGGTTGTGGGATGCACCTACCCTGTCTAGTCCTGTTGAAATTTTGTAGGTTTCTGTGAGATTCCCCCTAATTCTTTTAAACACCAGCAGATACAATCCTAACCAATTCAATCTCTTCTCATACGTCAGTCCCACCATCCCAGGAATCAGTCTGGTAAACCTTCTCTGCACTTCCTCTACAGCAAGGATAATTTTTCCTCAGATAAGGAGACCAAAATTGCATATAATGTTCCAGGTAGAGCCCTATGTAATTGCAGCATGACACTCCTGCTCCTGTACTCAAAATGTTTCAATATATATACCAGACCGTTTTACCGTCTTTTGCTCTTTTTGATTTTTAAGGTTGACATGTAATGGTGGAAAGTAGGACAAGGAACATGTCACTATTGATGATGTGAATCAACGTGAACGGCACTAAAGTTGCTATGTCTCGTGAAAGGAAAGCCCCAAACCTTCACAAAATTCATGACTCTACCCACAAGGGATCTCCAGTATTTTAGATGGATGGGTCAGGTCAGTGGACAAAACAAATCAACAAATTGAAAGGGGAAGAGATAGAGTGGACAGGATAAAATTGTTTCCCTTGGTGGAGAATTCTAGAACCTGGGGGCATAGATAAGTGGCAGAAGGTGTAGAGGAGACATAAGGAAGAATTTTATTACGCAAGAGGTGGTGGGTCTGGAATTTGCTGCCCGTGCTATGGTGGAGGCGGAGACCCTAAACTCTTTCTTAAAAAAAAAGTACCCAGATCTGTACCTTAAGTGTTGTAAGCTGCCGGGCTGTGGGCTGGGTGTAGGAAGGTGGGATTAGAAAGAACACCTGGGTATCTTTGGTCTAGCATGGAAAAGATGGGCCAAATGGCCTCCTTCTGTGCTGTAACTATGCTCTCGGAGATTGCCATCACTATATTCAACTGTCCTGCACACATCAACAACGCAGGCCTGAAGAACTGTTCATTTCCCAACACCACAGTCAATTCCCAGGCAATGGATCAGGGGTAGATTTGGAACTTGACAACTTCTACTGGGGACACCTAGGCTCTCATTTTATCGAGGTCATTGATAAAAAGCAGGATGGCAATCTTACTGTTCTAGAAACCCGACTGATGCTGAAGGAACCCACAATCTCAAACCACTCCCATCATGCTGTATTTGAACAGGTTATGGGTACACAATGCAATGAGAGTCAGGAGGATCAGGGTGATGCAATTCAAATCAATCACGAGGGACTTTTCTCTCACCTGCAGGGATCTGGTATGGAGATTTTGGCAGAGATGACCATGGAAGCCAATGACTCAAGATGCTGAAGAATGCCCACCTATTTCCCTGCAGAAGCTGATGTGAAGGCTGGAGAGAAACTCTGGGCTTTCACGTTGCAGCACAAAAAATTGAAAACATGTTGAACTGCATTGACAATACACTGGACTGTTTCGTTCCAGTCTGAAAACAGCATGTGAAGCAGAAAAAAATGAGAGCTATTCAGATGCTAAATCATGGCCTTCTTCAAGGCCAACCACTGGCCTTTTAAAAACTGAACAAATGGAGTAAAGATTTTAAAAATTCTTTCATTGTATTTTTTATTTGGCATTTGAATCTGAAAACCAGAGTGTAATGAGTGTTAGAATGAAGTATTCTAAACACAGTTTCAAGTGGACTGTATTTGTAGATATATCAGATTATATAAAGATGCATTCATGTGGCACATTATGATAGTGGAGGAGACCCAAAGTTCTGCTAAACCCAAATTTGAATGCAGCTTCCCTAAGAAGCTGGGTTTACTATACGTGGCAAAATGTTTCATTGTGAAAAATCAAAGAATGGTAACGGTTTGAGTAAAGAAAGATGTGCAAAAATGAAATGTGAATGGAAGGACAGTAGCCATCTGAATACAAAATGAGAAAAAAAAAGCAAAAAAGCATACAAAACGGGGAACTGTAGTTATCATGTAAATTTTGTGAACTCTGTGTTCAGATGGCTGTAAAAACACTCAGTCAAAAAATGAGATGCTGTTCCTCGAGCTTCATTACCACCAAGTCTTGGGAGCAAGGTAAAGCACAGCCTCAGAATAAAGAGATGATCTTTCAGAACTGAGATGAGGAGGAATTTCTTCAGCCAGAGAGTAATGAATCAATGCCAATTCCAATGGGCAAAAGGCAGGAGAATGGGGTTGAGAAACTTATCAGCTATGACTGAATGGTGGAGCAGACCTGATGGGCCAAAAGGCCTAATTCTGTCCCTATGTCTTATAGGAATGCCAGACAACAGAAATCTGAGGTTCATGCTTGCAGACTAAATGGAAATGTTCTGCAAAGTGGTCACCTAATCTGTGTTTGGTCTCTCGATTATAGCTGAGATTACAGGTGAATAGTAAATACACTAAATTGAAAGTAATACAAGTAAATCGCAGTTTCACTTGGAAGGATTGTATAGCTCTTGAATGGAGGGAGGTGGTAAAAGAGGTGTTAATCCTCTGCAATCGCATTATGATATTCCTTGGAAAAGGGAGGGAGTGACTGAGTTGCAACACTGTCATTGAGAGAATGAACCCTTTGGGATGCTAAAAGAGGAAGTTGTATTTTGCGGTGGCAGAAATGGCAGTGGGTGATTTGCTAATACGAAGGCTAATGGGGTGGAATGTGAAGACAAGGGGAAGAAAAGCCTCCAGAAAGAGGCTGAACACTTACATTGCTGACAGCAAGCTGAAGCCAAGCATCAACAGCAAAAAGGTACACATGGCAACCCAGGCACTCAATTGCTCCTCCAACCACCACCTGCCCCACGTGGCAATGTCTGTACATCGTGCACTGGACTCCTCAGTCACTTGAGAACTAATTTTTTAGTGTGGAAGCAAGTCACCCTGAATTCTAGGGACTGTCCAAGAAGAAGAAGGGGAACCCTCATGGTTCTGGGAGGCAGCGAGGGCAAACGGTTAGAGAGCAGTGCTGTATGAAACAGAATGGACATGGTCAATGGTCATATCATTTATTTCAACAATTTGAGATCAAAACCTCAGTCCTCATTTTGTTTATTCTGCTGGTTCATTTTTTTTTCCATTCATTCTTAATCTATTTACTTTGCATTCAAACAGCTGCTATCTTGCTATTCACAATTCATCCACAAGTTTTGTTTCTTTACTTGACCCATTACCCTATAGTTTTTCACAATGAAAACTTTGGCTGGGATTTTTTAACCCTGTTGTGGTGGGTTTTCCAGCAGCAGATGCAGCGAGCCATTCAAATGTTCATTGACTTTGGCAGGACTGGAAGATCCCATCGACAGGAAGGGCCAGATGATTCCAGCCTGCATCATATTATCTGCCCTAGCCTCCTTTTTCACATTCCCTTTTGTTGTTCTTCCTCCACCCTTCTTTCATTTGCTCTAAAACCCATAATATTCCTAACTTTTCTCAGCTCTGATGAATTGTCACTGACCTAAAATGTTAATTATGTTCCTCTCACCATGGATGCTGCCAGACCTGAGATACTGCACGAAAGGATTCGAGAGATGCAGCACAGGTGATAACTGGCCCAGAGCATTATTCTATTCCCATTTTGAAATAATTAAAACAAATATATTTTGAATAATATTCGATAGTAGCAACATATATGGTGATTTGAGAAGCAAGGAAGAGTAGATTGTAAGAAGTCACATTTTTCTGTAGTATTGGTTGAAGAGCAAGGAATTGCCATAATGAGGCACAACAGTATCAGAAATGGTGAGGGAGTGAAGTTCCAGTGCACCAACTTAACACAAGCAGTTTCTAGTCTAATACAGACAGAAGAATTTATAATGCAAAGACTGACAAAAATTGCACTAGCAAGTAAGATTTTGTAGACATTTACATATATACATAAAGATTTTTAATATATAATAGATCAGTAATCTCCAGAGACATTACTTAGGGTAATTCTGTATATGATTATCTGTAGAGAAGCATTATGCCATGTAACGCACAATATTATTCTATTGCAGGTGAAATTATGTTTCTTTAAGGTTACAAGTCTAATTAATTAGGTCAACAGTAAGGTGAACTAATAGGTTGTTGTCTTCCAGGACAGAGCTCAAAATCCTGGCGTGGAAAAGGCTGCAGTTTGGCTGTGGTCATGGCATCATAATGGCACAAAAGGTGGCCATTTAGCCCACTCAATCCAAGCAGATTCTCTCTCCTTTCGCATAAAACTTCTCTGTAAGATTTACTTAGAAAAGTTAATTTGCACATAATTAGCCTATGGCACTTTCCATCAAATCTCTCTTTTTAGATACTTACTTGGGGACACAATTCAAAAGTCATGGGCTAATTTGCTTTATTTCAAGAATATCTGAATTTTGCCTGTTTTGATACAGGGCTTTGCACAGAAAAATGTAGCCTATTTAAAGAAGCAATGTGCCCCACTCCTTGTGGATTCTACCCTGTGCATATTTAACAAATAAAACAGGGTACAAAATTGCCTATCTGGTGAGGCTACACTATATAATTAGCTAATTGCTTTGTCCTCAATAGTACAGTGGAAGACGTGATCCCCATAGTGGGATATTTGATCCTGTATAATGCACTGCAAAAGGGCACAGCTATTTTCCAGGTCAGTATTGTAGAACCGAGGAAACAGAGTTTTAATTTGGCTTAAAACTAAGCACCTTGTAGCTCAGGAAGAATCGGACAGCAATCCTTGGAGAATTCGTACCCATGGCTAAAATCAGTTCTTTCCTAGTGTTGAAATATTAAAGCCATAATAGTGAATCACATAGGTTTAAAAAGCTGAACTGGTACAGATTGTACATGTGGAGTGGGAGGCACTTTCTTCCAGGCTGTCTAACCCAATATAAACTATCATTCTGACTGCAGTTATACTGCTTATCTTTCACCAATCTGAAACAGAAACCAATTGATGGTGAAATAAGATGTATGTAGCAATACAGCCCTCTAATTGGATCTCTACTTCATAATACTGTAAACCTGACACTACCGTCTGTATAGAACCATTCTACTGAATCACCAGGATTTCAAGAGAAAGGCAGAAACTTGGTGAGATTTCTACATCTCAAAACACTAATATACAAACAAAATCCACACAGCTGATTGATGGTTCCAGGCTGAAGTACAGTGTGTATTCTAAAACACTGAAATCCTGTACCAATTAAATACAGTATTGCTGAAATAAAATATAAATTACAACTCTGTACATAGTAATACAAAAAAAACTACGAGAGGAAAGTATATACACAAGACTAAATCAGAACAGCAGCTCTTGAGCAAGCCCCAAGTTTTATCATATTAAAATCAATAGTCGGCCATTCATCACATTTCTTTTCAAACAGACTGACTCTTAAGTACCCACACAATTTTGCACAACTCTTTATGTACACTGGATGGCTTTCTGAAACAGTCTTTAGTCCATCAGATTACACCTTTCCTTTACTGCATGTGATGCAGAAAACCCTTTAGCCATTATATATAATCTTGTGTATAAATTATTTAAACCAAATCCTCCAACAGGATCTTTCATTATATACACAATATTGTTGCAAAATGTACCATTACTTTGCTTTCTTCAGCAAGTGCATGCATACTTACTCTCGTAAACCTTAAAACAAATCTCCAGTCTGCTCCCTGCATTCCTGCAGTAATACTGTAAGCACTAAACTGCCTAACAGGCAAATCAGAGTATTAGTGTTTCGACTTATAACATACAAAAGCTTCAGGCAAAGGGTCCAACGTGACAGTTGAATGTGCACCCATGTGAAGCTAAGTCAACACAGTAGCAAGCTTTGGAAGACAAAAACTGGATAGGATAGTCAGTTTTGCTTCAATGTGCTTATTAGATACAGGAATAAGGCAGCTTAATACAGAATAACGAAAACATGGCACGAGTTAATAAAATCAAAAGGTGCCTAGAAGTTAGAACGCAATTTTATGAAGGGAAAATAAAAATTAAGAGGCTCCTGAATCTAATCAAGATCTTTGGTAATTAAGAACAGATTTAGAGATATTCATGATTTGCATCCCAGTTTTTTTAATAAAATATCTATTTCCTGATTAAAATACATCTCAAATGTTAATTTGTAATATAGAAGCTGGTGCTCTCTTAACTGAAGTCTTGGATTTTACTTAGCAAAGCCACATTTTAGTGTACTTCTATTTTCTGTTACTGAGATATACTATATCTTTCTTTATAAAAGGAAAAATATTAAAGGATTTTATTCTATCCTCCATATCAGAGTCAGTAATATAAACAAAAAGAAACACTGTACAATCTATAAAATACTCCATTAAGAGGTCTATACAGTGATTTGTAATAAGTGCAAATGTTGCAGCTCAGTTAATCCAGGATTTCCTGTTGTTCTGCTTCTTGGAGGTTGCTGTATCCCCTGATTGGTGTAGCACTGTTCCATCAGTTTTAGTGGATGGGGTCACCTGTGATATCCCAAGACTGACACTTTTCCGTTTTTCATGACTTGTGGATGCCTGAGCTTGAGGGGTGCTGCTGCGTCGCTTTACTGTGTTGGAGACCTGGATGAGCCGGTTTGGGCGTACAAATACACCACAACTAGGATTGCAGTGGAAGTATTCTCTCCCTTCAATGGTGCCCTGATGTTTGCCTGTATGACAGTTAAAATGCAACAACATGACATTAAGATTTTGCAAATTCCACGGCAACCAAAAAAACATATCAAATGCATAAGCATCACTTTAAAAGTATGTGAGCAAGGTGAAAATAAGGCATATTTGAATGAGGAAAGAATCAGCGGTTTCAAATAAACACTGTGATAAGATATACACAAGTGAACATACAATTTAGTTTGGTTCTTGGAAGATGTAGTTGCAAATCATATCTGAAAAGAATCAATCCAGAGTTGTTCTCAGTGGAGCAATGAAGGTTAAAGTAAGGTTTGACAGGTGTTCAAAAAGTATGAAGAGTTTGGTTTGGGTAAATGAGAGACTGTTTTCAATGGTAGAATGGCTGGTAAATAGGCAACAAAAATTTAAAGTAATTGGAAAAGGAACCAAAGGCGACATGGAGAAAAATAAAATTACGCAACTAATTATTATGCTCTGAATTGCACTGTTTGAAGGGATGGTGGAAGTAGATTCAATAATATATGACTGCACAGTGGCATGGTGATTAGCAATGCTGTCTCACAGTGCCAGGGCCTTAGGGTCAATTCTGGCCTTGGGTCACTTGTGGAATTTGCACTTTCTCCTTGTGTCTGCGTGCATTTCCTCCAGGTGCTCTGATTTCCTCTCATATTTCAGAGATGTGTGGATTAGGTTGATTGACCATGCTAAATTGACCCTAATGTCAGGGGGATTAGCAGGGTAAATGTGTGGGGTTACAGGAATTGGGCCAGGGTAGGATTGTGGATGGTAGACTTGATGGGCTAAATGGCCTCCTTCTGTACTATAGTGATTCTATGAATAATGTTAGTTAGAGGAGAAAATTCTGCTAGCAGGAAAATGCAGAGCAGTGGGATTAATTGGATAGTTTTTTAACATAGCCCTGACACTCTTCTTAAAAAATGATGCCCAAAACTGAACATAAAGCTCTGACTACAGTGCAATTGTTTTGACCTTACTGACAAAATCTAGGATCCCATTTGCTTTTTAAAAAGAAAACACAGCTTTTACAAATTGTCCTCTCTCTTATAAGGAGTGAACAAAATAAATCTTACATCTCCATGTTTTTACATTCCTTTCAAAAGTTTTTCCATTGAGTGCAGATGTTCTCTGTATTCTTCTTCCCAAAGTGCATCACCCCATTTCTCCATGTTAAAAACTCACCCAGCATCAAACAGCCCAATCTACCTATTTCCTCCTTAAGTCCATTACAATCCTCTTCACAGTAAATTATAAACTCTGTTTTTCTGCTGTGTGGAAATTTTATTAATGTCTCCTTAAGACAAATCCAATTAACCTGGACTGCTTGATATTACACAAAATGAGGGGGCCATTCAGCTCCTTGAGTCTGTTCTGTGATTCAATTCAATTGTGGGTGATCTAGATCAAGACATTCAACACAAATACTGTGGGATCAAACAAGTGCAGAAGAATATTCATTCTTACTCACCAGCTGGAGTATCAAGTTCAACTCCAACCCAAATTCCAGCAGAGAAATCCACTGCACCAACATATCGGATAGTTCCATTCTTGTTGTTTCCAACAGATGCACGCTCTCCCAGCATGACCCAACTGGGAAGGGGCTCACCCTGTTCTGCAGTGGCACTGTCCTGAATATCTGATACACCTGTAAGGTTCTTTGAAACAGAGTTATCTGGACTGGGGGTGTTATCAAATACTTCCTCATGGTCAGCTTCCTCACAGTACAGAGGGTTCTCTAAGGTATTTGCTAATCTATTATCAAGTACTGTTGTCTGTGATTCATTAAATGCCACGCTGCAAGAATCCTCAGGAAGCTCGGAAACATCATTTGCACATTTTACTGCAGAACTCTGCCACTTTTCATCAAGCTCTAGACTATCTACAGAAAGTCTATTAGAGTCATCAGAGGAACCTGTACTATAAACCATAGGTTCGTCAGGCAGCTCAAGGTCCTTCCTTGCTACCTCAGCACCCTGAAAATCTGTGAAATCTTGACTGCTGAAAATTTCTACATTCACTATTGAGTTGAAGGAATCATCGTCATCTCCTCCATCTTCCGATATGCTACCTTGTTGGTTTGATGTACAGGACAATGAATCTGTTGCATACATATCTGGGATGGTTCTATAAACAAGTATAGATTTAGACTCAATGAACTGTTGCAATACTGAGGTTTCATTCACTAAGGCACTATTTGTTGGGAGTGACATACTCTTCCGCATGTCTTTTAAATCTGTGTTTTGCTCCTGAACTCCATCTTCCTTCTCGGAAGATAATTTTAAGTCAGATAGACTAAGCCGTGACACATTATCCTGTAGATCAGAGTCTCGTGTCTGATTACTCAGCTGGTCTGTGCTCTCAGTACCAGTGAATACCACGTCAGAAAGTGTTGCATTGGAGGCACTGTGGGAAATGTAACCACTGGTCATGCTGCTTGTAGTTGGACTACGAGAAACCTCATTTTCAAGGAAGCGGGAATTCAGGAACTCTGGCTTGGACGAAAACAAATCCCTGTTCTCAAGGCTTGCATTGTACACATCAAAGTCTGCAAAATCTTCTGGAATGTAAGGCTGGAAACCATGAAAGCCTTGAGAGCTACTGGTTTTCTTACTGAGGTTCTCCACTTCATAATCATCCTCTTCAGAATCCTGCAATAAGTATATTTGCAAAATGATCACGTAACTTATCACACATACTATGCATTGAGAAAATTAGTGTCACATTAGGTAAAGAAGCATAGTGGTTCAGACAGGACACATGATTTCTGATGGTTTACTGGAATTTCTCCAATTAACAACTATAACCAAATGCTGTCATTTAATTCTGCAGATAATTCATCCAATTTCTTGATTTGAAGTTCAGCTGCATTCCAGCTGCTGAAAGTTCTGTTAGCCTGTCCAAATATACAGATGTGACTGGCCAATTTTCAATTAATGGATTTGATCTCGAATTAAAAAAAATTTGTACAAGTTGAAAGTAGGAACACTGCACTAATGTATTGTGCAATTTGTATAACTGAATGCTTTTGCTGAATGTTACAATAAGATTGAAATACAGTAACTAATCTTAGGTTATAAGAAGAACCTGCTTTGAAAAGCATATTTTACTCAATTTTACGTGCTCTTAGTTCAGTTGTGGCGATTACACAATGCATTGCAGCTTCCCACAACAATATTTAGTCTTGTTACAACAGGATTTAACATTATGTATTCCAAGATTTTGCATAAACTGTCCACTTTCTTTACATAAATGAGGTCACCAATTTCAGTTAAGTTTCTGAAATATGCTTCTCTACTGTAACAAAATATGAATGGCAAATAATTCATCAAGCTTTAATAATATGAGATGATTTTTCACAGAAATGTGCCACATGGGTGCTACAACATAAGATCACACCTTCCTCATTACTTGGTAAATTAATTAATTAGAAGCTGAGAATTTTGAAACAGCGGTCTTTAGACATAATAAAAATACTTGTCATAATGCCAAAACAAATTCTGATTTCCATCTTTAACCACAAAGGCTCTTCACTTTCAGATAACTCTCAAGTAGTTAATTGAACTGAAAAACAAACTGGGCGGCATGGTGGCTAGCACTGCTGTCTCACAGCACCAGAGACCTGGGTCAATTCTGGCTTTGGGTGACTGTGTGGAGATTGCATGTTCTCTCTGTGTCTGTGTGGGTTTCTTCTGGGTACTCTAGTTTCTTCTCAGTCCAAAGATGTGCAGATTAGGTGGACTGACCATGCTAAATTGTCCCTTAGTGTACCAGGATATGTGGGTTAGGGGAATTAGTGGGGTAAATATATGAAGTTATGGGGATAGGGCCTGGGTAGGATGCTCCGTCAGAGAGTCAATGCAGACTCGATGGCCCAAATGGCCTCCTTCTGCATTGCAGAATTTTATTATTCTATGAAATAATTCTATATCAAATTTGGAACCACAATTCTGAAAAGGCAGGTGGGTCCTCAGAGTAATCACTTGAAAAAGACATTTAGTCAAGTTCTGTGACTCAAAAAGGTACCAAAGAATAAAAGCAAAACTTTAAAAGGGACAAAACGTACTATGGACCTCTACATCATGTCAAATTAAAAGGTCTTGCAGGTATCGTGCTGTAATCCATTCTTACACTTATTCTCTTCATCCATTAAACCTCCAAAATGTAAGGACATTGCACAGTAAAAAAAGTGAAGTTCTGAGGTGTAAAAACTTCATAATTCTTCCAATGCCACTCCATAATTTGAGTGGGCTTGAAGCTGAAAGGTGGATGTCATGGTCCTTGGTCAACATGCAGCAGTGCTTTAGCAACCTCAGTATGAAACTCATAGGTGAAGTTTGGAGATTGCCAGTTCAACAATTATGAACACATAATCCTAAAATTGTCCATCAGAAAGACTGGCAAGTCATCTCAGTAAATTTATCCCCAGATCAATTTTCCAAACTAGAGTATCCAATATAATAAGTACCATACCATATCCATTTTAAACCTTGATGAATCACTCCACCATAATTCCAGAACATAATGATGAAAGGTGATGAATAAATTAATTTCAAAGGTGAGCCTTTTTAATATGATCTGCTTGTAAAATGGTGATCATACCCTAAATGTAGCTAGAGTTACACAGGTATAGGGCTGATAAAGCTGAGAAAAAGCCTATATTATTATTATTATTAGCTTTCATGTTGCCAATAGCTCTCCACATTGAAATATTTATTCTTTGCAAGATAAAGGATTACAGTTTGTCTATGTCATATCCCTAAATAAGTGTAGTCACAAAAACAGCACATTATGTTCCACAGAACAACTGTCTACGTTAATCTGGGATGACCACAAATCCATGTGATTCAAATCACAGCAACAGAAAAGAAATCAAAATGAAGTCTTGACTATCGACAACAGACTTGTGTGTGTGTAAGAAAAAAGATAGACTGTGTTAATATGGTACTGGAGTAGGAATGTGCTGAAGTGATCCAAGTATCCTACTTTGAAGAGGGCTGCAAGGAAACATATTTCATATGTCCATCCCTAGAAAGTCCTTAGCAGCAGTCAAACTACACGCATTGGATGATTTTCACCTATACCAAGAACCCAATGGAAATATTATTAGTTAACTACTTATACTGAAAATTCAAATGGAAGGATCAGGAGTGTTTGAATGACTTTGCTATAAACAATTTCACCCATGTGTTTTGGCACTAAAAATTAACCAGAGTAAACTACCAATTTGATTTGCACACTGTAGCTGTAAAACAATAGCTAACAAAATCTCAGATTTTGTGATCTTCAATCCACAATCTAAATGTCTGGAATATTCAGAATGCCTCCACTGGGTTATGGAAAGACTTGAGGCTTTCTCTCCTGTCCAGGATTCAGTTTGACTTTGTCTCAGCTGCAGACTATAAATCAATTAATCATGCTGGGAGATCTTTAGTCATTTGGTTATCTTTCTTTCTGAAATTAAGATCCGTCTTTGATTAAGCATTTGTAGATTTGTAAGTATTTTTTAAAATCCAAAATGATTTCCATTATTCAGAAGACATAGTTCTAGGAAAAGAGAAATTGCTGAATTATAGAGGGAAAGTATTAGCATAGTGTACCTCCAAGGGAAAAAAAAAGCTATAGTGAAGGGGTAACTGATCAATTTTCACTGGTGCCAATCACCAGTACCTATAAACAGATGAAATAAAGTGAGATTTCTAGAATTTAAGTCAAGATACACAGTTTCAACAGCTTATAACATAACAATCCAAGAGTTGTTTCTTGGTACAAAAATGATGGAATCTTTATAAACACACACATAAAATGCAGGGTAGCAATCACAAAGCCAACAGAATATTAACTGCAGAGATTATAACACAGAGGAAGAGGTGATCAAACTTTACAGCACTCTGATTGGGTCTGCCCCTTGAATAACATAACCAGACTGAGGAAAGGGGGCATCATTTGTATAATGGGTACAGTGCAAAGCAGAGCTACTAAGCTGATCCTCAGTGTATGAAGACTGAGTTATGAAGGAAGACGTGATAAAAGTAGGCTTTTCAGCACAGAAAAAATGATCTCCAATACTCTACAGGAATTGAAAAGCTGGGCTATAATGGTTCTGGAAATTAAATTGTGAGAACAGGATAAGGTTCATAGGTTAAAATTGATAAAAGGCAAATTTAAGACTGGGATCAGACTGAACAATGTGTTGAATGGTGTTTAGATACCATATAGGTAATGACAGACCTACATTAATCAAACAGAAAACTGGATGGTTTGGTTGGAGGACTTTATAACATGAATCATTAAGATGGGCAAAATAATATTTTTTATGCATTATCTTGTGATGAATATAGGTTTATTCAAGATATGATAGAGCACAATTTAGTCTGCAGCACAACAAAGCAGACAAATTGAGTCAACGATTAACTCAAATCTACCTATGTAGGTTGTGGAATCAGACATATGTTAGTGTGTTGTTTTGTGCTCTGCAACATAAATTAAGTTCAAATCTTTTAGACCAATTCGTTCCTCTACATTTTCAAGAAAAATATAATTGAGAAAGTGAACAAAGCTCATTTACCCCTTTGCCATGGAAAATCTACATCTATAAGCGGAAAAAGATTGTACAGCTAGGGTCCAAAGTCTGGTGAGGTTTATGAAACCATGTTAAAAGTAATATTAGGTTATGCAATTATCAATATTATCTACCACATATTCTATTATGACATTTCTGCTCTTTAGAATCACAGAATAGAATGGTATAGCCCTTGTAGAGCAGAAGGAGGCCATTCAGCCCACTGAGCCTGCACCGACAGCAATCCCACTTAGGTCCTAACTCTTTAACCCAACGTATTTACCCTGACACTGAGGGGCAATTTAGCATGGCCAATCCACCTAACCTGCACATCTTTGGACTGTGGGAGGAAACTGCAGCATCTGGAGGAAACCCACGCAGACACGGGGAGAACGTGCAAACTCCACACAGACAGTGACCTGAGGCCAGAATTGAACCCGGGTCCCTGGCACTGTGAGGCAGCAGTGCTAACCACTGTGCCACCGTGCTGCCCATTCCTTTAGCAAGAGGATTTTTTTTCCATTAGCATTTTTGAATAATATATTTGATTAATTCAATTTTTCCATTACCAGCTAATTCCAAAAATATAAAAGTATGATAATACATCAAGTTCCTTCATTTGTATCAAATATATTTAATTTAAATAACAACGTTACTCAAACTGAGGTATTTGGCTCAAGTTACATTCAGATACAAGATGAGATTAGAATGAAATCAGAGAAGTAAAACCATGCTTTACAAACTTGCAGGATATGCTTATGTTTCAAATAATCTATATTTCCAACAGCCTTGAGTAATTTTCCAAGTAGATATTAGAAGAAAGCAGACAAATGGCTTGCCTGCAGAGTGGACAGAAAATTACGGCTGCATTCATAGGCGTTTCAGCCATAATCCTAGTGAAAGGACTTAATCCCACCACCAAGTATTATGACATAAATAAAAAGAAAACTTACAAACGTGTCCTCATTTTCGTTACCGTTTTCTATTGACATGGGGATGGCACTGGTTCCTGTGGGCACAACACTGCTACTGCTATGTACCAGCATGCTTTTATCCTGAGGGGGAGACATGCTCTGCAATTGTCGAGACACACAATGAAGAATGTCACACTGCCAACGGCACATTAATCAAGACTACAAACATGCAGTTAGTTGATCAATAAACATGACCATAGTTTTAACATAAATACTCTACACAAGCTGCAAAAATTCAATTCATGCACAAAAAAAACATGCATCTTAATTATATGCAAGTGGTTTAGTAAAAAGATTATTTAACCGATGGCCAAAAAAGTGAACAATACTGAAGTGTGCCAAGTTTGCTGCAGGTACTTTGCATACAAATTAAAGTGAGACTCATTCTCCTTGCTATTGAATGGTATAATTACTTTTTCTTTTAACCCGTACAAGTTTTTGGAGTATTTCATTCAAGATACTATTGCTGCACACACAGGTCATGATCAAGACTAGGTCAGTTTTCAGATCTGGCCTATTGAATTCTTAAGCAGATTGTTTAATTCAGATATTTGGCAGTTTTGCATTGAACCCTTATTCAGCAGGTACAATATTAATCATTTGCTATCGAATGAATAATTACAATGCATAGTTGTTACAAAATGTAAAATTAATTTAGATGGTTACCATATTCTTGCAATGTCTCAACTAGCATAACATTTGGGCTTTCTGAAATCTTAAATTGGTTGTTATGTCCTATGTGGTGGAATAATCCCCTTCGTTACTCAATCTTGATTCCTGCTGCTTTGACAAATAATGAACAAAGTCTGTGGAGGTGTCAAGATGATCCCTCCTAATTAGCGAGGATACTGTGGATCCATGGTAGTAAGTTGAAAAATGCACAAAAACAGCAACAGAATAGTTCAATTGCCTTTAACAGTAACATTCCTTCTTCAAAATTAAACTGAATTGTTGTAGTGGGTCCTCCCAGAAATATTGCCACATACTAGATGCAATGAAATTCACCATGTGGGTTGAAATTTACTTGCAGGTAGATTCTAGAGGCAACTCAGTTGTGTTGTGAACCCAATATGATTAACGAAATGCAGTGCCATCATGCATCAGGCAAACTGATCTGACGTTAGGAATTTGAGATGTACAACAGTGAGCAAAAAGGAGTGACAAACTGGAAGATCAAGATTAGTATGAGGAGCATCTAATTTCCCTGCAAGTTCTGATATCTTTCAATGTAGTAACTCACTTGTCCATGTGAGGATGGAGGAAAATTTCATCCTTTCTTTTGGTAACAAAGAAGAATGTGGAGTTTATTAGGGTTGTCTTGCACACTGTGTTTGACATATATTTTCATCACTCACCCCACCCTCTTGCTTTCAGTAAGGTAATATTTTGGTCAAACTACCAGTGCTAGCAGAAGGTAACAAACATGGAAAGATGTTGTTAAATTGTTAGAAGCTAGTTGTCAAATTACAAATCACATATCTCCTGCTCTCTGAAACTCCAGTTTCTAAGCTAACATATTCATGGTGTTATGGTAACCCAAGCTACAAGCTAAAATATTCAAAATATAAGGATAGGAGAAAATGAGACAGAATTATATCTCTTTAAAAAGACACATACCTTTTAAAAATCCTATTCACTTGTCTTATGAATCCACGGAAATAAATTAGTATTTTTCAAAATAATGTTGTTCATTATAGCGAAGTTATTATTGAATGGGCAATTTTTTTTGTTCCAGGAGCTCACCTGTCAAGCTGTAAACTCTTCTGACAATTCTATTTCTTATTGTTTTGAACTTTAAAAAAAAAATCCAACAATAGGGCTCCACCATATTAAGAGCAAGCTTGCTTTTCCACACCAGCGTAAAAGGTTTAAGTTTTACCTCATGTGCCAGGAGAGGTTTGGTTTCCAGAGGTTGCTTGCCTTTTCGTTCCTCTCTTACAGGCATAAGTGACTTCAGGAATTTTGGTGGCTGAGGGGAAAATGCTTTAAGTGGACTGCCCATCAATGAGTGAGGACTCTCGGGTGTAGTGCCTATGAGTGAAAGAAAACAAAAGGAACAAACCTCCATTCCGGAATATCAGAAAGAAAAAAAATATTTCATGCAACTGTCAACAGCAAAGAATAACTTCCCTTTGAGAAAAAAAAATGTGGACTATTCAACACTGGCAGCTTACTGGTGTATCGAGGTATCACAGCAATGGGTCAAAGAATTTTCCTCTCTTCCTTCCATCCCTCACCCTGCTATGACCCCAACCATATCAGACAGTTTCATGACTGCAGAGCTGGGGTAGCAGGGTTGAGATTCAGGAGACGGAAATTTTCTCCCTTTCTGTGGCATGTTTGCCACGATATTTTGGTCCTGCCATTGTCCATGGGGGTTCCCCATTGAACCACCCCTGGGCACTGTGAAACCAAGGGTGGGGGTGCTCCATTGGCAGGACTGTAAGTTCCCGCTGATGTGAATGGAACAAGATTTCAGCCAGGGTTTCTCCCAAATTTTTGGCAGTAGGGGTAGAAGGGAGTGAGAGAGAGGGAGGGAAGGTGGGTGAAAAGGAAGAAGTGAAAGAAAAAAATGAAATATTTGAAAGACAGATTGCAAGTATTTCAGGAAGCTTTGCAAAATGAACACTTTAAACAAAAACTGAATTTTAACATGCACTAAATTTTAAAACTTGAATATGATCTTATTGTTCTATTAAATATTTCATATTTCTGTACTTTCATAAAAGACAAAATTACTCAATTTCAATTTTTGACAACTATATATTTACCTGCAGTGTCTTTCATCCTGCGTGGTGAATCTTTAGGTAAGGTACCGTACCAGGAACATTCCTGAGAGTTGAACGAGCAGTCAGAAATGTCATGATGACTTTCTGAACGACCCTAGCAGTATCAAAAAAAAGGTTTGCTGCATTTACTAAAACAATTAATCAATTACTTCAATGGTATGTCAGAATGGCTAGAAAAATGAAACTATATGCTCAATGGCATATCATTTTTAACTTGCACAAAACCATTCAAATCTTCAGAAAAATAGTTAAACCACAGTCTGGCGTGAGAAAAGAAACCAATATTGTGGTTAGGATGTGCAAATCTCAATGTTCCATATCACTCTCAGGACGAAGCCAATACAAATAATGTAATGAGTCTTTTTGGTGCAAAATGATTCCCGCCCGAGGTCAACGGACATTTCGGTTGTCTGCTCCTCACCCGCCCTGATTCCGTGCCAGGAGGGACAGTAGAATTCTGGTGTGCATGTTTACAAGTTGACACTCCACTGTGACAGATTAGATCAATCATTATGAGATTAAAGATGTTCCTTTAATGGTATCAATTATTGAAGTTTAATGCTACACAATAATGATTGGGAAAATCAAGGAATAAAACACGTCGAATAAAACACGTCGATTAAAACTCTCAAGTCCAGTTCATTTAACCTATCTTTTTCCTCACTTGTGTGGTACAAAGGAAGTTTTGAATATGACCCGTCTTAGATTTCATTGAAGTAACAACACTTTAAACAAAGCTGTGCATAATTTGAGCTACTATTGAAAAATTGAATAGTTATTCCAGATACTGAAAATAGAGAGTTGTAGTTCCCTTTTCCATTTGCTATGAGGCAAAAACCTACTGCTGTGTGTGTTGAGGAACCTCACAAGAAAGTCCCTACCTTCATATAAGCAGTTGGTCAAGAGCAAGAAATAATTTGCACCTCAGCACTGACATTTAGGATAACAGTAAAGAGACTCCCTTCATATTGCCATCTAAGTACTAGTATCATGCAATGGTATCAATGCCATGGCCTATATCAGTAATGCTTTCATTCCCCTTTTATTCATGATCCATCAAAAACATCAAGCTGGAAATCTGAAATAGAAAACGAAAGTGCTCAAAGCGCTCAGCAAATCAGGCAGCATCTGTGGAGATAGTAACTGAGGGAAAGAAGACTGATTATTGCAATGGAAATGAGAGAAAGGAACCAGGTCCAATAATGTGAAACAAACACATGTCTGGTGGGAAATGACTCAAGTTCAGATTTTCATGGTGCAAGCCTAACTGAAAAGGAGACTGGCTTCCTGTCCAATTAAAAATGGAAAGGCAAAAAGTGTTGCAGGCACCCAAGGCAGAGGTAACTGAGACTGTAGTTCCTGAGGGAGAGAGTTTGTGCCAAAGTCTGCCACTGGCAAAGGGGGGCAAGATGTTGCAGGCCAGCATGTCTAGCATCCATGAAGGAGAGGAGGGAGGTCCTCTTCCAAGAAGATGGCAGAAGCAGGCCACCTCGTCATGCAGCAGGGACACTTCTCTCTTCAATGTCATGTTCCTTTGATTCCTCTTCCTCTGCTCCCCCCTGATGAACCATCCCTTTCCAGGGACCTCACTGTCCTCAAAATCCACACCTCTCTTGAGGACCATGTTATGGAAAGCATAGGAGACCATTACAATAACTGAGACTCATGAAAGATGATTTGGATCAAGTACCTTCTAAGCCTGTGAAGCCCCATCAATTTTGAATCTGTTGTGTTTATCAGTCTTAGTGAAGGGTACATCTGTCACCTGGGAGATGCACGAGTCCGCACTGACAACGATATAATTGGCTGTAACTATCTGTCTAGGGAGTTGCAGTCTCCTTCAGCATTAGTTCTCAGTCATCTCCAGATATCTTTACCACTGCCTGCAGATTCTATGCTCTGGTTAGTGTTACCTCCTTGTCCCTCGTCTCTCCCCTTTAGCATCCTGCTGGCTATGGCTTTGCTTGTCCCTTGCAGATTGCTGTTCCCCATTTCCAACTGTCTCAAATTCTGAGAGTGCAGCACAAGCTGCAGCCTTCCTGTTGCGCAGGTGATGTTTAGCTGTGCCCACTGCTCTGATACCCATGTCATGCCAAGAGGGTAATGACCTCTTAAACTGATCAGAGACCAGCTGCTGAAACTTTAATTTCAAACGGGCAAGCACGTTCAGCTATGAAAAACATGAAATTTTCTAAACTTTTCTGGCCTTCATGACTGTCCCTGACACGGTCTCTGCCTACCTTCAGCTGGTCTGAGGCAGACTGCTGATGAATGCTGGATGCCCCCAGGAAGATACAAAACATTTGCAGAAATGGGTGTTTAGGAGGCCCTTAAGAAATTTAATTGACTTATTTAGGAGCACCAGAATAACTTGGACGCCCGCACTTTCTCCCAGCCTCAGGAAGATCTGAGACACGAGAAATGGAGGTGGGAAGCCCAGCAGCACGGCATGCTGTCGCATTTACTTAGGCTGCCAGCCTCTGTTGCAGCCTAAATTGGGCTGCAGAAACTCAGCCCAAAGTTTCACGTCGATGACCTTCCATCAGAACTGTTCTAATGCGTGGTACATCAACCTGAAAATTTAAAAAAGTGTTTTTCTCTTCATTGTTGCTGCCAGACCTGAGCACTTGTGCCATTTTCTGTATTATTTCATCAATAACGTTG
Source organism: Carcharhinus amblyrhynchos (assembly GCF_965287045.1). Lineage (NCBI taxonomy): Eukaryota > Metazoa > Chordata > Chondrichthyes > Carcharhiniformes > Carcharhinidae > Carcharhinus > Carcharhinus amblyrhynchos. The sequence continues at coordinate 32,049,151 of NC_137325.1, read as the reverse complement.
CTAAGTGCTCGTTATTCAGCTAAATGTTTCATGCATTTGCAAATTTTAATGCCTGCCTATGGCCTAAAGGTTGTTTGTGAAAAAATTCAACCCCAAGGTTGAAAACAAGGCCTCTTCCATCATCACATCGGGATAGGCATACTACCCACATTACTACTGCGAGCTAGTCCCTTGCCTGCAATCTGATTTGACCAGGTAGACTTGAGTCAAAAAGAGAGGCTGTCAAACTCATTGTTCCATACTCATCTGTCCAACTTGCAGCTTCTTTAACGCTTTCAGAATTCTTGTCTCTACTGTCCTTAACTGAGGTCAGTCCATTTAATTATTGTTTCATATCAATAAGTCCTGCTGGACATCAAATTCTGAACTTAATTAATCGAGGGGGAATTGGAGAGGGAAGTTGAAATGCTGGCATTAGCTGTTACATCCTGGTTTTTTAAGCATTGACTAAAGTATTCAGCACTTGCTCACAAGATAGACTGCGTTACTAATCTCAGAGTTGAGTCCCTCGTCGAATGTTGCTGTTGAGAACAGCACTTGAAGGGTTAGAAAATTGCAGGTCTATACAGCACCTGATTCTCCATTAATTAAAATGGAACAGAAAAATCAAGGCAAACCGGGTAATTGTAAGGTATTGCTGCAGATTATTCTCTGGATAAATAAACACCTGTATCAGTAAAACCACTGATTTCAGACTCTTAACTGTGATTCCCTGTCAGCTCTAGCATGCACCTATTACATTTATGCAGCATTTAAGAATTCATTAGTAACGTACCCTGTACTCATCCTCTTCATATCCAGAGAGATCTGTTCGACTATTGGAGACCTGTAGAAGGCAAAAATATAATAAGACAGATAGATCAGAGACTTTCAAATAATTGCCCCTCACTACACAATGTCTTCCTTTCCTGCTTTAAGCCACAATTTTGAAACTTGAACAGCACATTTAAAGCACGGTTGTGAGTTTCAGGCATATTGTTTTCCATTACTCTTCAACATTTACTATAGCAAACCCAGTTAAGGATGTGATCTGTAAAAAAAAATTAATACAATTCTACAAGCAATTATAAGCCTCTAAAAATGGTGGGCACATTATATGATCATTGCACTATTTAAGCAGTATAAATATGAGCATATTAAAACCATTCTTTGCTTTTTACACAAGAAAGCTTTTAAATCAGCACCGAAACATCTTCCAAGGTAACGTTATAAAATACTTCAGAGCACAATTTATATTTTCTAATTTGGTACATCTGGTCTCAGCACATCAGCCATGTATCTGCATTTCACAGTTACACAAGCCCTAATTGAACATTTTACACCAAAATAATACTGTATTAATTTCTTTAAGAAACCATAACTAATGAGTGGAGAGTGCATGTTATTTCCTTCTGCTGCAATAAGTCAGAAAGTGGGCAGTGAAACAGAATTGCAGATACGCACAGTGTGATGTCAAACAGTAAGGAGAACTATATAGCGTGGGAACAGAACACTTGTTTCCATTACTGCCTTGCGGCTCTCACTGCTACAATTTATGCTGCCCAGTTCAATGTTGACCAGGTCATTATTCAGTGCAGTGACTGAAAAAGGAATAGATCTTTTGCAAATAGCATCAGCCACCAAGCCAAGGAAGCAGTACCAAAGCCACATTAGTGTACGAAATTAAAGGCACTAACCCTCGTCATTAGAGAAATTCACTCTGCTGCCTGTCTGCTGCTACCATTTGTCTACTGCAGTCCACATGCATGCATGCTGATGCCAGGTACCATTTTTCATACCTTTCACAGCAACACCTCCCAGACCAAGATCTGCAAAGCCAGTCTTGCCTGATATCCTGCTGATCTGCGCTTCCAGCTTCTTCAGTTCCCACAGTAAGAGCTTTCATCAGTGGTTTGAAAGTATTCAACAGAAGCTGAGTCATTAAAGGCATTTTGGTTGGGGAGAAGGGACAATAGGTTTGAGATGAAGACCATTTCCCTACCAGGTAACTTAGAAACAGTCTCAGTTGAAGTTGTTGCTCAGATAATTAGGGTGCTTCCAATGGAGCTTTCCATACATACATACAGATACAATCTGTCATTCATTTCCCCCAAGAATAATTGACACAGATTGATTAATCAAAGTCTTCATCCCCTTGTATTCTGGAGAAGCTCTTGGTTGGAGGGTGAAGCGGGTTATCACTTTGCCTACGTACTGGTTATTTTCAATACCATTCGTTTTAATCATCACACTTATGGACCATCACCATGCTTGCATTACCAACTGGGTTATCTGGAAATGATGGGAGTATCTCACTTCATAACAATGATTATAATTCCATTTTTTTTCTTCAGTGAGAATTGTGGAATTAGCCAGTTGCCTGTAGAACTCACTACAAATGTAGAACAATGTAGGTAACTGAGAAAACTCTTGCTTTACATCATGTGACTCAACCAGAAAGTTTTAAAAATTATACTGGATCCACAAAGTACCTCCAGAAGTAGACGGAGCTGTAGCTGCAGGTGTACAGAACATCATTTCCATTCACAGATTAACAAACAAGCTGTCCAAATAAAAAAAAAATGGGGTTGCATTCATTTTTAGTTTCACTCATCTCACCGAAATCAGATGTTAACTTCTGCAATAATCCCCTGCTCACTTTCTACAGCTTGGTGGTCAAGCTAGTTCATAAGGAACTTGGAAATAGCTCTTGTACATGGAACTGAGTTGTAATTCTGTTGCACTGATGTGATATTGAATGACAAACTTGCCATGGTGATTGCACGGTCTTCTCACTTTTCGGGTTTGACAAGGTTCTCAGTTATTACAATGGTGTTGAACTTCAGTTGCATATTTTGTCTAGGATTGTACAGTTTATTTCTATCGCAAGTTACTTTGTGCAACTGATAAACTGCATCAGTTTCAAAAGAGTATTACTTTCTGTAGGCCAAGCCTCTTTTATTAGGCTTCTAGTGACACAATGCATCTCTGCAAATATTCTGCAATCTTGCAAGACATCTTTACCATTGCGGAAGCAAAACTGGTAAGAACACAGGAACAAGACATGGCAATGAATTATTATACAATCCCATCCACCAAGGTTCCACAACAGGATTGAAGCCACATAGAAATACACCACTTCTGGTAAAATAAATTATATTTGCTAACTTGTTGGTTCTCCCGTTACATTTTCCAAATTCATAAACCTAATATCTGCTAATTATATACAGTGCATGACTGAAGTAATTGCAAATAGATTGCTGATTGAATAATACATAGAACTAATCCATATTTAGCCAACACCAAGGTGTTTGTCTATTGTAGATCAATTCCAGTTCTGAATTAAATTGTTCAGTATGTCACACAGTGGTGAGGTTGCTCATTTTAATTAATGTTTTCATGTTGATGTTCATTGATGATCTTTTACTTTATAATGAAGGCAAATTATGTCTTTCTGTATTTATTTAAGAGATGCAGGCATCAATGGCAAGGCCAACACTGATTGTACATCCTTAACTGCCCTTTATTTCAGGTTTAAAACTTACTACCAATACTTCCAAGCAGCATTTTTCTTTGAATGGACACCTATGCTTTTTACATCAGTCCAGGCTAACCTCTTCCTCTTTTTCTGTAGTTAAATGAAAGCACCAAAATCATTAAAAAACCAACTCAAACATTAATTCTTCAGGGCATAGGGTTAATGACATCTTAGCTTCCTGCATTAATCAGGGGCTTATTAGTTCCAGCTATTTTTGCAAACTGTTAACTGCAAACAGTCAATGCTATTTTAAATTCAGAACCTGCTCCATTATTGTATATTGCACCAATAACTTAAGTTCTTCATTACTGGAGCTGGCAAAATATTGAAACATAAAGGAAATAAGATGGTTAGCTCTTAGTTTTGAAGATTATGTATAAATATTTTCTTCATTTTCTTCGTATAAGACTTTTTTCGTCTTAAAATGGAAGTATGTGACTTGCCCCCTGGATCATCAGTTTTATTTATCTAAATGCTGGAAGCTGGAAAAATATGTTTCTGGCTTGTCTCTTTGAAAGAGTTGTCTTTTTGACTTGCATGTTTTAAATGTATGTCCTTCCTGTCCACAAATATGACATATACAGAATCCTTCAGCGTTCAGTGATCTTGTATTTTTGCTATCCACTCTATCTTTGAAATTGGTATCATTTCTGTAAGATTTAGGTACAGTGGACGGTGCTAGGTTGGCTGCAGGATTCATCATAAACTGTAATTTCTCCATTCTCTGTAATCTCTCCATTTGATCCTTCTGATGCAAAGCCAGTTGCTTCACTAATGTAGTAAGCTCAAGCAGCGCAGGGTCTTGTACAGAGCTAACAAGCTGTGATGGATCTCTGGAGCTTCCTTGGCCACTCTGCACAGGCACAGCCTGGGCTTGATTGTGGACTTTGACTGGCTTTCTGGATTGTTTAAAGGGTGTCCTATCTTCACATGGTAGCTGTTTCAGCTTAGTTTGCTGTCCCTTGAACGTTACCAACTTTGGTTTTATAGGTGGAGGCTTTTGAGGAATATCTTGATCGAGTACAACATTCATGAATTGTGGCTGAATTTTGAAATCCTTGTGCGTCGAAGAACTCCGTTTACTTGCTCTTGCTTTAAAGGTTCTTATCACAGCCCCCACTGTATAGCTGGGTTTGACATCATTTGTCTGCTGAAAATTTTGAAAGAAACCAAATTCAGGATCTGGTGAGAGTCGAGAGCTCCCATATTCTGCTCTGAGTTTCTCAAAGGCTATCGCAGGAGTCTGGTCCTTTAGTGGCAAGTTAAGGACAAGCATTTTTGCACTTCCCTTTAGATGGTGCACCACAAGTTCAAACTGGAGTGCGGCAGGCATTTCATGAACAGCCAGTAACCGTTGCATATCCTTTATCCAGTCTTCGACATCAATCATACAGTCTACACTTCCAGTGAACTGAGGTACACTCACTAATTGGTGGGATGTAATTGTGGAATGATGCATAGCCAATGGTAATGATTCGGGTTGACATCTGGGCACATGACAGGAATGGACAGTAGAAATGGAATGATTGTCCAGTATTGGTGGCCTCCAGTGGACTTCAGTTAACTGACTGCTTGCCTCCATCGGTTCAGCAAGCTTCTTTTTCTAAGGAATAGATATGAGCAACAGCATTCAACTGTATGATTTTGGATATATCTGGCCTTTATGGGGCAGGGGAGAGATTCCATGCTATATTAGCTGGTTTCTGCTGCATTATGCAATTGCAAACACTTAGCAAACACACTGCGGCTAGTTTCATTAAAAGTCAATTAATACGTTTAATTTTTTCCTGCTCTATTCTATCTTGTTCTAAACAGGGCACAGAATCTGCATCCTATTTATAACTTCTGTCTCAGGTAAAAATGTATGACACATTATACTGTTAGATATATACACAGGCACATGTGTATTCTTCTCCATTTATGGATAATACTAAACTAGTTGGAAGACTGTATGTTTTTCTAAGTTAACTCTTGGGAGAAAGACCAGTCATTTTTTTACGAGACTATTTTGTTTTCCATTTCATGAACTACTGTTTTTTAATACAAGTTATGTCAATGGATAGTAAAAGCACTAAAGTCAGTTTTCAACACTTACTACACATAGACCAAATGTAACATTTAAAGAATGCTGACCTCAAGTTTTACATTACTCATTGCTAAGACATTGCCCAACAGTTTAATCACTTTTAGCCCCCAAGCCTGTTTGGCTACTTATTGAGATTAAGACTGATCTGTGACCTAACTTCATATACCCACTTGCCTCATGTCCCTTAATACTAGATAACAAAAATCTTTCAATCTCATATTCAAATTTACAATTTATTTAACATCAATTGCCACGTCGGGAAGAGCATTCCAAATTTCTACCAGAGCGTGTGTTTCCTAATTTCATTCCTGAAGGGTCTGGTGCTATTTTTAGAATGTGCTCTCTAGTTCTTGACTCACCAACCAGCATAAATAGTTTCTCTTTATCTGACCTATTGACTTCCCTTAATATCTTGAAGATTTCGATCACATCACCACTTAATCTTCTAAATTCCTAGAAATACAACCCTGGATTGTATAATCTCTCCTAATTTGATTCTTGGAGGCTAGGTATTATTCTAATAAACGCTATTCTGCAACCCTTCAAGGTTAATGTATTCTTTCCAAGGTGCAATACCCAGAAATTCTGTATTCCAGGTGTGGTCTTATCAATACTTTATATAACTGAGGGATGACATCCATTCCCTCGGATTCTGGGCTTGTAAATATAAAGGCCAACATCCCATTCACCTTTTTGATTATTTTTGTACCTATTTAAGGTAACTTAAAGACTATGCATCTTGAATCACAAACCTCTTTTGGCCACAGCTATTTCTTGCTTTTCTCCATTGAGAAAATACTTTTTTCCGTCATTTCTAGGTCCAAAATAGATGATTCACATTTGCCAACATTGCAATCCATTTGCCATTCACTTAATCAATCTCCCTTTGTAATTTTACTCCTCTATCTATACAGTTCATGTTAGTGCTTATCTTCATGTAATTGTAAAATTTGGATATGTGGTTTTCAATTCAATCATGAGTCATTAATAAATACAGTGAATGGCTGAGGCCCCAATGCAGATTCTTGACCTGCTAATTAGAGTAGCTGACCATTATCCCTGCCTTCTCCTTTGGCTGAGCTAATTTTCTAATTAGATCAATAATTTACTTTCAGTTTCATTGGCTCCAATGTGATCTTACAGCCAGTCCTTTGTGAGGAACTTCATCAAATGCCTTCTAGAAGCCCATAAAAATATCCACAAGCCATTTTGTGGTCCACTGCTTTAGTTACTTCTTCAAAAATTCGTCAGATTCGTCAGACATGAGCAACCCTTTGAAGATTCATGCTCGCTCTCTTTGATCAGCTAAAAATTTTCAGACTTCAGTCACCCCTTCATTGTAGACTCTAGTAATTTCCTGACAATAGATATTAGGCCAACTGGTTTATAATTTCCTTGGCTTCCCTCAATCATCACTCTTAAATGAGCAAGTGATGCGCAATCTTCCAATATCTAAAGGAACCATTCCCAAATTGAAGAACTTTAAAACATTAAAGCTTGGGCAACTGCAATGTTCTCAGCCACTTACTTTAAATTTCTCAGAGGAAACATCTGCGCTTCACACTCTCTGCACTCACATTGTCTTACCTTAGCTGTAAAGTTTCGCATTCCAATCATTATTCTGTAAATTGAGTTTGTGTCTTCATATGCCCTCTTTGTGAGCAGAACTCCCAGTCACCTGACGAAGGAGTAGCTCTCCAATAACACTAGTGGCGTTTGCTACCAAATAAACCTGTTGGACTTTAACCTGGCATTGTGACACTTCTTATTGTCATTGCATTCAAGTCAGCTGTACCCAAATCTCGAGTCCTATCTCATTTCCCCCTTTCAAATACTATGTTGAATCCAATCAGGTTATGGACATTATTAGATAAATGTTAATGCCCCAATTGGACAGTTAACTAAATATGACTCATTGTTTCTTACTAAATTTAATAAAACATATCTTGTTGGCCTCATATTTGAGACTTACTCATGAAATTCACTATATGTTTGACATGCACTAGTTTGGTTATCTCATTTTAATTGAAAGTCAGAATCCCTCAATAAAACTACACTCCTTGCCTACATGTTTCTCTATAATCTGTGCATTATAAGTTCATAAGATATAGGAGCAGAATTAGGCCATTTGGTCCAACGGGTCCACTCTGCCATTCGATCATGGCTAATAAGCTCCTCATCCTCATTTTCCTGCCTTCTCCCCATAACCCTTCAATCCATACCAATTAAAAATCTGTCTAACTCCTCCTTAAATTTATTCATTGTCTCAGCACTCATCGCACTTTGGGGTAGTGAATCCCACAGTTTCACAACCCTTTGGGAGAGATAGTTTCTCCTCAACTCTGTTTTAAATTTGCTACCCCTTATCCTAAGACTACGACCTCTCGTCCTAGAATGCCCCACAAGAAGAAGCATCTGCTCCACGCCTACTTTATCCATACCTTTTATCATCTTATATACCTCAATTTGTTCTCCCCTCATTCTTGTAAATTCCAGCGAGTATAGGCCTAAACTGTTCAATCTCCCTTCATATGATAAACCCCTCTGGAATCAATCTAGTGAACCTCCTCTGAACTGTCTCCAATGACACTACATTTTTCCTCGAATAAGCAGACCAAAATTGTGCACAAGACTCCAGGTGCAGCCTCACCAATGCCTTGTATAGTTACAATAGTACTTCCTTACCTTTATATTCTACGCCTTCAGCTATAACTGCCAACATTCCATTTGTCTTCTTTATTATCTGCTGTACCTGCATACTAGTTATCAGGACTCATGAACGAGGACACTCAGATCCTTCTGCACCAGAGCACCCTGAACTCTTTCCCCATTTAGATAATAAGTCGCCTTCCCATTTTTCTGGTCAAAATGCATGACTTCATGCTTATCCACATTAATCTTCATGTGCCATCTTTTGGCCCACTTTCCTAACCTATCTATATCCATTTGTAGTTTCTTATTTCCTCATTGCAATTTACTGTCCTGCCTAATTTTCTGTCATCTGCAAATCTGGCTCTAGAGCCTTCTATCTCTGTATCGAAGTCGTTAATATAGATTGTAAATAGCTAGGGGTCAAGGACTGAACCCTGTGGCTCCCCTCTAGTTACTTTTTGCCATCCAGAAAAAAACCCATTTATCCCAACGCTGTCTTCTGTCCATCAGTCAGTCACCTATCCAAGCTAATAAATTACCCCTAATCCCATGAGATCTAACTTTGTGAGTTAGCCTTTTGTGTGCTACCTTACCAAACACGTTCCAGAAGTCCAAATACACTACACATACAGGATCCCCATTATCCACTTGTTACATCTTTGAAGAACTCAGCAAATTAGTCAAACATGATTTGTCTTTCATAAAACCATACTGACTCTGATGGATAACGTTTTGACTTTCCTCTCTTAACCTTCAAGTAATTTTATCTTTAAGGTTCCTCCTCCCTCTCTGTAACTTTCCATAAGTTTCCTGTTGACCTTTTCATCCGGCATATTTAGTTTCTTGTCCTGACTGTCTTGTAGCTATGTCTCGGTAATGGCTACATTGTTATACCCTTCAAGTTGAATGTGCCCCTGTTATTAATTTGATTTGTTCCACAAACTGTGTCTTTGTCTAAGGAACTCTTATTCAGGGCATACAACTTGATCTGCCCTTCGGCTCTAAGATTTTACTCTTTCGTTTCCCTCTCCTGGTTTAAATTCCTTTACATCTTTTGGTTTTCTCTTTACTGGTCTTACCTAAAGTATGATTTTTTGACTTTTACTCTATTCTCTTCCCTTCCATTTGTTGATGAACTATTATTTATACTATCTTTTCCACCTGAGCCCATCCATCCTTTTGCTAGTTTGGAAGTCCTTTCTTCTAGGATCCTAGTTCCAGCCTGGTAGAGGTGGAGCCCATACAAATGGTACAGTTCCTTCCTGCCCCAATACTGCCAAAGTCCTATGAAATGGAAACCCCTCTTTTCAACACCATTTCTTCAGCCACACATGCACCTCCAAAACATGCTTATCTCTATGCCAATTTGCACATGGCTTGGGTAATAATTCAGAGATTATAACCCTTGAGACACAATCTTTGGCAACACAGATCTAAAATTCACTCAATTCTGAAGTTTTGAAAAAGCATTGGTGCACATGCACAAAGACAATGCAAGCTACATATAATATTACACCGTTGACTTCTGTTCCTATTCTGTAACCTTCAACCAGTTTATTCACTTGAGATCCAGCTGTTTGACTGTACCCTTTAAAAACAGTGCTTTCTTTTCAGGTCCATGCAAAAAGGCAGAGTTCTTTAATTCAATCCCTATTTCTGATTCAGATGTGGAATGTAATGTCATTTTGAAAAATCCTAATTGTCTAACCGGCACATGGTGGATGCGAGGTTCTAACTTATTTGTCGCAAGCTTCCAAATGATGGTTTTCATCTTTGGACTGAGGGAAGAAACCAGAGCACCTGGAGGAAACCCACACAGACACGGGGGGAATGTGCAAACTCCACACCAGCAGTCCTCCAAGGCCAGAGTTGAACCTGGGTCCCTCACGCTGTGAGGCAGCAGTATTAACCACTGTGTACCTCTTTACTAGTGTTGATTTCTCATATAATTGTTGATATGGCTGATAAATAAAACAATAAATCAGCATCTCAGAATCTGCATAAGTAAACTACTATGGACTCCGGAATTTTATATTAAAAGCAGAAAATGCTGAAAATATTCAGCAGGTAAAGCAGCAACTGTAAAGAAACAAAGTTAACGTTTCAGAACTTCTGATGAAAGGTCACCAAACTGAAATATTAACTCTGTTTCGTTACAGTTGTTACACTAACTGTTGAATATTTTCCATCATTTTCTGCTTTTATTTCATAGAAGCTGCAGACCATCATGTCTGCGCCAACACTGGTTCTTGAACTGAAACCTGTCTATGTTAGCACAATTTATTATGTTTGAGTGTGTCATGCAACTTGGGCTACATAGCATGCATTTTGGTCAGAAGTATTCTGTTCAGATTGTACAAATATAATTCTATGACTGCATGCAGCAAGCTTCCCAAGAGCACTGATGAATCACCCAGGTGAGTAACATAATTTTATGATGGTCCACATCAATTAAAAGTGCCAGTATTCCTAGCTCCTATAACCCACACCAACTGGCCACAGAGATCGAGCAGGGTTTCCACAACTAGAGACTTTACCAAAAAACCAGCAAAGGCAGGACTCTTCATGGTGTGAATGAGTTGAGCAATTGGCATAATTGCCCCATGCCATGATAAACAAATCTGTACTCAACTGAGTGATCCTTTCTAAGAGTATCAAAACAAACCATTATCCAAAATCTGGTTGCATTTTGTGTCAGATATGAATGCTTTCTAGTTAGTGAGATACTAACCCAAGGCAACAGTTAACAAAGCTGTGACAGGAAAATACTCTGGACCACAAATTAATGCCTGATGATTTTACCCATTACAAAATACAAATAAAATGCACAGAAATGTTTAAAAGAAATCCACTGCCACACATATATTAAAACTGTACCTAACTGTTGCTGTCTTCCTGCATTCACTTTCCTTCAGCCACAGTTTTTAAAAAAATACCTTATTGCAAAGTGCTCCACACACCGAACTTAAATTAAAGAGCTAGGACCCTGCTACAGTCTGGGAGTCAACTTCATAGTACTTCATTACTCTATAACTTTTTTTTTGTTAAACAGAGTCTTATCCAAAACCAAAAGCTTAAAGTTATCCTAAATAGAATATGTCAATACAGAAATTAATTTAATAGATATTTAAAAAAAAAGGATTTTAACATGCTGCATTGTTAATCACACAATCAGCCATGCAAGTGCCATTTCCTGAATGCAGTGTGTCAAATCAGACTGTGGCTGGTCTCTGCCGTTTGTTGTGATACATACATGGTGAACATTAGGTGTACTGACGCTCCTCTTCATGTGCCTTCCTTTTGATGAAAGTGCTTCTTTCACTGTGACTGCCTAAGACAGGAAGACAAAAGTGTAGATCAACAGATACCCAAGGACAATTTTTCCTAAACGCCCATGAACAGAGTCTGGTTGAATGTAATCAGTAAATGACAAAGTCGCTACAGTACAATAACTGAAATTCATGGAAAGAATGCATTAAAAATTTGCTCTGAGTGTATAAAGCTACTTTGGATTAATATTGTTCATGTTTCTACTTTTGACAAAGCAGACGGTAAAGAAGTTCGGATGGATTATCTTTAGCAACATTGTTTACCTAGTGTACATGAACTGCTCCATCAAGGGTAAGAGTGCACACCTTATGGGGAGTTGAATATTTAGAACCTTGACTGGTGAAGCCATTTTCCACATTGACCCAGAGATTAAACATGCCAGTGTGTGTTCCTCCCAACCCCAGGAGGCAAATCACTGAATCATTATCAACCCTCTGGAATAAATCACACCCCTTATTTTGCATGTCAAATAACAAAAGGAACCAGTGGTTTTACTCATGAGCTGCATCCTCTTAGTTTGATGCCACTGATTGTAACGACGAGTGTCTTGGGTCTAGTGATCTGAAAGAAGCATTCAATAGGGTTGTATACTTGTACTCCTAGAATAACAAGCTAGCTGATCATTCACCTCATCAACATACTAAAATAATTGTTTAAAATGTATTATATTGTATACACTAGCCAATCTCCTTACAATATATACAAAAAGGTTTTTGTATGGTATCGCCACTATTTTTGTGTATATTATACCCTGAGCAAAATAGTAAATGTCTTTTCTAAAAAAAAGTCTTCATGTTTATTTCTCAATAGTTGGAAGTATTTCTTTGGTACAGAAACGCTCAAATTTAAATAGTGTACAGATGAATAAAACCTGGACGTTTTGTTGCAGATTCCAATAGCCCAATTACACAGTGATTTTAAATCAAAATGCTTACCTGTCTGAGTCGCTCTAGACTCAGGATATTTTCCACCTCTAGTACTCCTCTTGTGTATTTCTCAATGTAGGTTTCGCCATCGCCTGAGCCATCATTTTCACTCTTTGCTGCCATAAGTGCCAAAGTCTCTCGATCCTCTGCTTCTTCAGAGGCCTGAACAAAAGAAAGGCAACTTGTCAGTGCTATGAAAAACCCAGAATGCAGTGAAACCTTATTCTCTATGTGATATGAGAAAGAGTCAGCAATCATACCTCCATAACGTGGATTGAAAATTTCAGTTGAAGTAAAATTTCAAACTAAATTAAATTCAATTCTTATTTAAAAAGTACTAATTCTACCCAAGTATTAACTGAAGTGAAAGCCTGGATTGACCAGGCTTGGTTCCAGAGTAAATTAATGAATAGTTCCAGTCCAAGATGCAAGCCACTGAGTCCCACATTGTATCCGAGAAATACAATAGGTGACTAAACAACGTACTAACAATTTTATAAATTTTCACATCTTTACACAGTATCAGTTAAGAGATCAAATAAAGTTACAATTTTTCCTCCATATTTGTCTGTGTTATCAGTGGTTGTTGCCTCCAAATCAGAAAATTATGGGTTCAAGTCTCACTCTAGAGATTTGAGCACAAAAGTTTAGGACAAAATTCCAATGCAGCACTGAGGGACTGCTGGACTGTCAGAAGTACAGGCTTTCAGATGAGACATTAAAGCAAGGGCTCATCAGCTCTCTAAGACAGACATAACTCGACCCCAGGCTCATTACAAAGAAGAACAAAGGGCAAATCTCTCGTGGCCTGGCCAATATTTATCCTTCAATAAACATCACCAAAAAACAGATTATCTGGACCTTATTGCTGACTGTAGAAGCTTACTCTACCCAAATTGTCGGTTGCGTTTTCAATATAACACCAGTGACAATGCTTCAAAAGTTCTCCATAAGCTGCATTTGCACTTTTGGACATTCTGAGGTCATGGAACATGCTATGTAAATGTATGTGTTCCTTCCTTCAGTTGCCACCAGAGGGCAGCCACAAAGCTGAAAATTATTTTGGAAAGCTAAAAATTAGTTTGTAGCGTCTCACCCGAATAATTATTCAAATCAAAGTTGGAATTATTCAGAAATTTCTTTGGAATCTACAATTTTCTTCCAAATTTTCTCTTCTCCCGAGAGTGGTGACTCACACGGAGGCTTGGTTTGCCAACTCTGCCTGGACATAATCTGGGAGAAGTTGGCGGATGTGACATCAAAGAAAGCCAACAGTTTGGCGGGAGCATGTTCTATGGTGACACCTCTAAGGAGTATACAGGAGAAACTGTTTCATGGTGAATTTGAGGTCTAATGCAAACAATGAACCCTTTGCTTCCTCATGGATATTTTTAATTAATTATTTCTTCATGTATGTGAATATAAAGTTAGGATGCTTCCTGGTGGATGTTTGCTCTGCCTATTGTATTTTTCCCAAATACAAAAGCATGCAATGTCCTCCTGAGACAGGCTTTGCATTTGTTCTGTGGGACAGAACTCTGTGCCACTTCAGCAAATCCTCAGTCTTTTGAGCCCCATTAGCACAGGTCGAAGATTACCAAGGAGGAATTTACCCTCTGCGAGGCTAGCTGGAGTTTGCAAGGTCACCTGAAACAACGTGACCTGTGAAAGGAGAAGGCCACCATCACCCACACTTACCTGACCTTGTCAGGAAAAGCGAAACAAATCACCGGTTGCCAGCAGTTTCCTGACAGTGCAAGACTCAGGGCTGGAGGTGCACTTGTGGACCTTGGAAGAGCAGGTTTATCAATTGCTCCAGGCCACTGATCTGAATCACTGGACATATTCTCTTGGAGATTCCATGCCTCCAGGCCAGCTCCTCCACAGGAGGAGGAACACATCAAGGAGTTATTCAGGAAACTGGTTCCTCTGGGATCATGCTACTGATTATTTGGCGCTGTGTTGGATGTGAAATCACTACCTGACAAGGCCTCATGATGACAGGAGTTGCACTTGCCTTTCCCTTCTTGGTGGTTGCTGACATCAAATTACAGGACTGATTTGTTCAAAATATTTTTCCAGAATCTCCCAGTTTCCTTTCTTTGGGTGCAGGATTCTGGTAGTCTTACAGCCATTCTAGGAAGGTGGACAACTCTAACTGAAGTTTTGCCCTTCAAGTGCCAGTCACATTCCATTACTATATTCAAGCCTTCATTACTTATGCATAGCAATGGTGGCAACCTATACAACAATAGGTGGCATCACAGCTATGTGGGATGTGCATACAAACACACCTGGACTTGGATATCAGTTTTTATTAGAATCTTTATTGATGAAAAATACTTCAATCATCAGTCAGGCTTATGTGACTTGTTTGAACTGCATCATTGGAAGAATCTTTAGCCATGCAGTGACCTGCATAGACCAGAGGCTCACAAGAGTTATAACCTTACAAATTACACATCTGTTTTTTCAGTAAGCATAATGGGTCCACCACATCTCAATTAATTTGTTAAACATTATCACTTTA
This sequence comes from Carcharhinus amblyrhynchos, assembly GCF_965287045.1. NCBI lineage: Eukaryota > Metazoa > Chordata > Chondrichthyes > Carcharhiniformes > Carcharhinidae > Carcharhinus > Carcharhinus amblyrhynchos. The sequence continues at coordinate 32,034,110 of NC_137325.1, read as the reverse complement.
AATTGGAAGAACAATTTTGCATTTAATTTATTTTGGACTTATTCCAGAGTTAATGGATAAGTTAATGAGACAATGATGATATTAATGATGATATTAATGATGAAACTGTGACATTAGTAGTCAGATGACTAAAAAGGTTCCAAGAGAGCTAAGAGCAGAATAGTCTATGTCCTCAGTATGATGAATGTAAATAGTTCTTTATAAACTGTTTGAAGTTAAATTACACTGATTAGCTCAAGTCTGTCAAAGCAAAGCAAATCCTTCCTAAGGTTCGGTAAGACTAAAAAGCATGGTATTGGTAAGATCTCACTTGATAGCAGTGAAAGCCATAATTTAGCAAACTCTAGCCTCAGATTAGTAAACCAGGATTGATTGAAAAGTTTATTATTATCACAAGTAGCTTTACATTGCAGTGTTAATGAAATTACTGTGCAAGTCCCCTGGTTGCATTCCAGCGCCTGTTCGGGAACACTGAGGGAGAATTTAGCACGGCCAATGCACTTAATCAGCACGTCTTTCGGACTGTGAGAGGAAACCGGAGCACCTGGAGGAAACCCACACAGACACGGGGAGAGCGTGCAGACTCCACACAGATAGTGACCCCAGCCAGGAACTGAACTTGGGTCCCTGGCGCTGTGAGGCAGCAGTGCTAACCACTGTGCCATGACTGGTGAAGGAAGGAAATTGACTTTGCAATGATGAGGGTCAGACCCAAAATGTACTCTAGTGAGGGGACAGTGAGAAACACAGAGCAGCCAATGGCATTCCAGAGACTTTCCAACAGATCGAAGGTCTATAGCAAGGACAGCAATGGGAGCTTTGGAACAGACAGTTTGAAAGGTATTGAATGGCTTCGGAGTTACAAGAGCAAACTCAGAAGCACTAGGTCGACACATGAAAGTCATCAAGGAAGCCTCAGCATTCCACAATGAGTATATGGGGGCCTTTGATAAATACTTCAGCCCTAAAAAGAATTTAGTTAGTGAACCAGCAAAATTCAATCAGAGGAGCCAAAGAACAAAGAGAGAACAGGCCCTTCAGCCCTCCAAACTGCTATAACATGATGCCTGCCTAAACTAAAATCGTATGCACTGATGGAATCTGTATCTTTCCATTCCCATACTATTCATCTGTTCGGCTAGTTGCCCTTTAAATGCCGTTATCGTACTGCTCCCCAGGCAGCGCATTCCAGACATTCATTACCCTCTGCGTAAGAAACTTGCCTTGCACATCTCCTCTAAACTTTTTTCCCATGCACCTTAAACCTATGTCCCCTAGTACTCTTCTACCCTAGGAAAGAGCATCTGACTATCCACTCTATCTTGTGAGCCTCTATCAGGTCACCCCTCAACCTCCGTCGTTCCTGTGAGAACAAACCATGTTTATCATAGCTAATACCTTGCAGACCAGACAACATCCTGGTAAACCTCTTCCGTACCTCCTCCAAAGCATCCACATCCTTCTGGTAGTGTGGCAATCAGAATTGTACACAATATTCTAAATGAGACCTAACTAAGGTTCTGTACAGTTGCAGCATGACCAATTTTAGTACTCAATGTTCCGAACGATGAAGGCAAGCATGTAGTATGCTTTCTTAACTATCTTACCCACCTGCGTTGTCACTTTCAGTGATTCGTGGTCTTGTACGCTCAGATCTCTCGGCCTGTCAATACGCCTAATGGTTGTACCTTTTACTGTATAAATCCAAAATGCATTTTCTCACACTTGTTTGGATTAAACTCCATCTGCCATTTCTCTGCCCAATCCTCCAACCAGTCTGTATCTTGCTATAACGTCTGACAATCGTCTTCACTATTTGCAACTCTACCAATTTTTGTGTCATCTGCAAACTTACTAATCAGACAGCTACATTTTCCTCCAAATTATTTATATGTACTATAAACAACAAAGGTCCCAGAGCTGATCCCTGTGGAATAATCCTAAATCATAGCCTTCCATTCAGAAAAGTACCCTTTTATTGCTGCCCTCTGGCTTCTATGGTTAAGCCAGTTCTGTATCCGTCTTGTCAATTCTCCTCTGATCCTGTGTGACTTCACCTTTTGTACCAATCTACCATGACATACCTTGTCAAAGGCTTTACTGAAGTCCATATATACAACATCCACTGCCTTTCCCTCATCTATCATCTTTGTAACTTCCTCAAAAATCTCAATCAAGTTAGTGAGGCACGACCTTCCCTTCACAAAACCATGCTGTCTATCACTAATAAGTCCATTTGTTTCCAAGTATGAGTAAATCCTGTCCCCAAGATCTTTTCCAATAATTGCCCTATCATTGGTATAAGACTCACCAGCCTATAATTTCCTAGATTATCCCTGCTGCCCTTCTTAAACAATGGAACAACATTGCATCCTCATTGGCTACAGGCGACGTTCCAGAGGACTGCAGGATAGCCACAGATTTCACTCAAGGCCCCAGCAGCTTTTTAACGATTAGCAAATACCTGCAGTTGCAAAGCCTTAAAACAAATTCATTTGCATGCTCAACACGAGCTGTTGATATTCTTGCAATATAAACAGAACTTGACCATAGAGAAGACCAAACAGATCGTAAGGCAGGCCGAGATGCAATGGTAAAGACAGGGTGCGATTTGGGGTGACATTGAGGCTCAGGAGGGAATGGTCCAGTAATGTATGCCCATGGACAGAAATGCCTGTGAAAACCATCAAGGGGAGAGGGAGAACACTTCCACCTACATTCAAGTGCTCCAGATTCACTGCTAACAGACAATACCAATATGAAGATTCCACAGCTGGCAAAGCTGAATGTTTTCTCCGTGACTGGACATTTAAACAGTTTTGTAAACCAAGAACAGCATTCAAGGGCAGAATATTAGAACACGTTCCCAGCCAGTTTGGAGTCCAATAGGAGATATCCTCTTGGTTCCAACCTGATGATTTCCTGGGGGAAATCAAAGATGATAATGGTTCTGGTCTGTGGAATTGGAAGTTCAAGACTACAGAATAGAATTTAAACTCCATAGCCACGCAGGAGTCTCTATCTTATCTGACAGATAGGACTGACGTCCAAATTTCCAAAAATAAGTCAAAGTGCAATCATCTGATTTAAAGCTATAGGGACCTGGAGGCCAAAATCTCCAAGAGCAAGGCCAATTCCTCACCATCTTTGCCATGGAGAAAAGTGAATAAGTAAAACCCTCCATAATTTACAGAAACTGCCAATTTCTCTGCTCAGCAGGTCAGTGTTTAAGATTTGGTCCGATATTGAAACTTGATAAGATCTCAGGATAGCAGAGTAGTACTTGAGGAGAAATTTCCAAAGTTGGTTGAAGAACCACCAGATTTCAATTCAGAAGCAGAAGGTGAAGTTCATCCACTACTCAGGGGGAGGAAGAAATTGCAGACCTCTCAATTCTTTTCACATTCAGACTAGAAGGTATGGAAATAGAAGGCATTGGAAAAGATGGTAAAAATCTGCTAGTAAAGCTTCTGACAGCAGTTGGCCCTACTCTGACAAACATCATGAGAAGGGGGCCAGTGCGAAAGGTAGTTCATTGGAAGATACCCTAGAGATCACTGCAGTCAGACTTCATTGCCAATACAGATCAAATCTCGGTTGTCTTTCTGAGGGGTCAGCTGAAGAAGCTGCTTTAAGAGTTGAATTCATAGTTGTCCCATTGAAATTCAGCGTAAATCACTGGCTGACCACAGGGAGAAAGAAATGCTTCACTCCACGTGAGATCAAACTATTGGAGGAAATGTACAGCCTACTTGTTTGTAGGTAAAATGCAGTCCACGTCTGAATCTCATCTTCAGCTAGTTAGCTTGCACTTAAATCATCCCTCAGAAGCAGAGGCCAATATTACAGAGCTTCTAAGGCTTTAAAAAAAAATCATTATTATACAACAGGGAGAGTTACAGAACAGACAGATCTAGAGGTACATGTTCATAGCTCCTTGAAAGTGGAATCACAAGTGGACAGAATGGTGAAGGCGGCATTTGGCATGCTTAGCTTCATCAGTCAGAACCTTGAATATAGGAGTTGGAATGTCTTGTTGAAGTTGTGCAAGACATTAGTAAGGCCACACTTGGAATACTGTGTGCAATTCTGGTCACTCTATTATGGAAAGGATATTGTTAAACTAGAAAGAGTGCAGAAAAGATTTACTAGGATGCTACTGGGACTTGATGGATTGAGTTATAAGGAGAGGCTGGATAGACTGGGAATTTTTTCTCTGGAGTGTAGGAGGCTGAGGGGTGATCTTACAGAGGTCTATAAAATAATGAGGGGCATAGATCAGCTAGATAGTCAATATCTTTTCCCAAAGGTAGGGGGAGTCTAAAACTAGAGGGCACAGGTTTAAGGTGAAGGGGAGAGATACAGAAGTGTCCAGAGGGGCAATTTTTTCACACAGAGTGGTGAGTGTCTGGAACAAGCTGCCAGAGATAGTAGTAGAGGTGGGTAAATTTTGTCTTTTAAAAAGCATTTAGATAGATACATGGGTATGATGGGTATAGAGGGATATGGGCCAAATGCTTGAAATTGGGATTAGCTTAGGGGTTTTAAAAAAAAGGCAGCATGGACAAGTTGGGCCAAAGGGCCTGTTTCCGTGCGGTAAAACTCTATGACTCTGCATAAGCTAGGCCAACATTTATTGCCCCTATCTACATCAAAGGAGGCCAAGTAGGAAGGGTCGAGAGCTTCACGTTTTTAGGTGTCCAGGTCACCAACGACCTGTCCTGGTCCCTCCACATTGACACTATAGTTAAGAGAGCCCACTAGTGCCTCTACATTCTCAGAAGACTAAGGAAATTTGGCATGTCAGCTACCACTCTCACCAACTTTTACACATGCACCATAGAAAGCATTCTTTCTAGTTGTATCACAGCTTGGTATGGCTCTGTGAATGTAGCCCAATCCATCACACAAACCAGCCTCCCATCTTTTGACCCTGTCTACGCTTCCTGCTGCATCAGAAAAGCAGCCAGTAGAATTAAGGACCCCATGCACTCCGGACATTCTCTCTTCCACTTCTTCCATCGGGAAAAAGATACAAAAGTCTGAGGTCATGTACCAACCGACTCAAGAACAGCTTCTTCCCTGCTGCTGTCAGACTTTTGAATGGACGTACCTTGCATTAAGTTGATCTTCCTCTACACCTCAGCTATGACTGTGACATTCTGCACTCTCTCATTTCCTTCTCTATGAACAGTATGCTTTGTCTGTATATGTGCAAGAAACAATACTTCTCACTGTATGTTAATACATGCGACGATAATAAATCAAATCAAATCTTAAATGCCCTGCAGGTGCTGATGAGCTGCCTTCTTGAACTGCTGCAGTACATGTTGTGCAGCCACAGTACTGTTAGGGGGCGAATTCCAGGATTTTGATTCAGTGAGAGCGAACTTCCAAGTTCACTTGGATATTTCCAAATGAGGATGGTGAATGGTTTGTAGGAAATCTTCCAGGTGGTGGTACTTTTATTCATCTGCTGTTCTTGCTCTTCTAGATGGTAGTGGTTGTGGGTTTGGAAGGTGCTGTCTAAGGACTCTTGGTAAGTTCCAGCATTGCATCCTGTAGATGGTAGACACCGCTGTCACTGTATATCGGTAGTGGAGGAGTGAATGTTTGTGGATGGGCTGCAAATCAACCAGGCTGTATTGTCCTGAAGGGGATCAAACTTCTTGGAGATGCATTCATCCAGCCATGGGTAAGTATTCCATTACACTCCTGACTTTTGCCTTGTAGATGGTGGACAGGTTTTGAGGAGTCTGAAGGTGAGTTACCCACTGCAGGGTTCTTAGCTTTTGACCTGTTCCTGTAGCCACAGGTTACAGTCTAGTTCAGTTTCTGATCAATGGTAACTCCCAGGATTTGATAGTGGGGCATTCAGCAATGGTAATGCCACTGAATGTCAAGAGGCGGTAGTTACATTATTTCTTGTTAGCGATGGTCAATGCCTGGCACTTATGTGGCTTGAAAGCTTGGCACTTGTCAGCCCAGGCCAGATATTGTCCAGGTCTTGCTATATTTGGACATGGACTGCTTCAGTATTATTGGAGTCATAAATTGTGCTGAACATTGTGCAAACATCAGTGAACATCCCCACTTCTGACCTTAAAATTGAAGGAAGGTCATTGATGAAGCAGCTGAAGATGGCTTAGGACACTAAGAAACTTGAGACCACTAACGACCTGAGAAACTCCTGCAACGATGCCCTGGAACTGAGATAACTGACCTCTAACAACCACAACCATCTTCTTTTGTGCCAGATTTTACCCCTGATTCCCACTGACTCCGGTTTTGCTAGAATTCCTTGATGCCACACTTGGTCATATACAGTCTTGATGTCAAGAGCAGTCACTCTCACCTCACCTTTGGAGTTTTCTTCTGTCCATGTTTGAACCAAGGATGAAATGAGATCAGGAGCTTAATGATCCTGGTGGAACTCAAACTGAGCCCCAGTGAAGTTATGAAAGTACTGCTTGATGACATTATTCATGACCCCCTCCATCACTTTATTGATGACTGAGTGTAGGCTGATGGGGTGCTAATGGGCAGGGTTGGATTTGTCCTTTATTGTGTACACGACATACCTGGGGAATTCTCCATATTGCTAGGTAGATGCCAGTGTTGTTGCTGTACTGGAATGGCTTACCTGGAGCATCGCAAGTTTTTCAACATACGTCTTCAACACTATTGCCAAAACATTGCCTAGGCTCATAGCCTTTGTAGTATCCAGTGTCTTCAGAAATTTCTTGATGTCGCTTGGAATTAATCGAAGCGGCTGAAGACTAACATTTGTGATATTGGGAACTGCCAGAGGAGGTCAAATTGGATCCTCCACTTGGCACGTCTGGTTGAAGATTGTTGCAGGCCTTATCTTTCACACAGATGTGATGGGCTTCCCATTGATGATGGGGATTTTTGAGGAGCCTCCTTCTCCAGTGAGCTGTTTAATTGTGTGTACCTTTGGATGAATCAAGGATAGCACTTGAGGTAAACTACTTCTCCATCTTATCATTAGCATGAAGAACTTTGAGTTGAGATTCTGTTTGGCTTTGTTGCAAAATAAATCCTGAAATACTTCAATAATGCTGCATCTCAGAAGCAGTTCAAATAGAAATCATGAAACTCCCTCTCCCTTTTGAATCCAACAGTAACCTCCTCAACCACAATGTCGATTATTACTGACCTCTGCTGAATTAGAGGCAATTTGGCACTTGGGATTTTAAGTTTTAAACAAGGTCATCAAAGCTAGATATTTAGCGTAGTGGGACAAGTATGGCTGGACAATAAATGCTGGCCTAGTCAGTGATGTCCACATCCCATAAAGGAATAAAAAAGTCAAGTTCCAGAAACCACCTAGTTTCCACAATTTCAGTATTTCTTAATCAATATCATAATTATTGCAGGTATTCTCCACCAATAAGCATTTTTTGTTCAGTAGCTCAATCATAGCTCTCCCAGTGAGCTGTATAAAGAGTTACCTTGGGTATGTTGGATACTATTTCATAGGTAACACCACAGGAATGAAGAATGTGCTTGTAGGACATTCGTCGCTTCAGACTCTGTGTAAAACTCTGTAAAGTAAGTTGCCAAAGAGGAATTCGGAATTAATCATTTAATTTATCAATTTTCTTTTTGAGTAACAAATAATTGACAGATAGCATAAGAACATTAAAAATTGCAGGTTTTATTATTGTTCCATTTATCCTACACATTGCTGGCTTTTTTTGGTGGATATATTGTATAGCTTGGTGATCTTTAAAAACTAACTACCAACATTTTTGTTACAAATATCAAAGAATTAGTTTAAAAATAGCTAAAATAAACACATCTTGTTCATTCAAGCAAGTGCCACACTAGAAGCTGGATAATATAGGGTGGCACAGTTGCCTCACAGCACCAGGGACCCAGATTTGATTCCAGCCTTAGGTGGAACTGCCTGTGTGGAGTTTACATGTTCTCCCCGTGTCTGTATGGGTTACCTTGGGGTGCTCCAGTGTTCTCTCACATACAAGGATGAACAGGTTAGGTAGATTGGCCATGCTAAATTGCTCCTTACTGTCCAAAGATGTGTAGCTTAGATGGATTGGTCATGGTAAATGAGCAGGGTTCCAGGCCCAGGAGTTGCAGTGATGTAAGGTTCATCACTTCTTTCTCATGGCTCCTAGGGTTTGTAATAAGTGTGGCCTGCCAGCAATGCCCACATCCCAAGAACAAATATTTTACAAATTCACATAACACTACAAAGTGGTTGACTTAGCACTGAAACACTTCAGAGCAATAAAGGAATCCTTAAAGTAACCTAAATAACATAAAATAAGCCAGTTGCGATGCAACTGTCAGCTCAAAGATTTATGTCAATCAATGTTCCCACAGTAACAAAAACTCAGCAGGTCTGGCAATATCTATGGAGAGAAAAACAGAGTTAACTTTTCGAGTCCAACATGACTCTTCTTTGGAACTCAGCCACTTTTTCAAAATTTTGAAGACTTCCGAAGAAGCGTCCTCTTGGACTCAAAACATTAACTCTGTTTCTCTCTCAACAGATGCAGCCAGGCCTGCTGAATTATTTCTGCACTTTGTTTTATTTTAGATCTCCTGCAGCCCCAGTATTTTGCTTTTACTGCACTGTTAGCACAGTGGCAATTAATGGACGCAGCTATTTTCTGGAGTAAAGGGTTATGAATATTTACATAGCTGCATGACAGATAAAATTAATAACATGGAAAGCTGATATTTCAGGCGGAAAAACAGCTGCCCTGTTCTCCTTGTAGGTCGAGGTGGTGGGGCACTAGCTGAATTCCTTGTAGGTTCTGATGGGTGATGAGCACATGGTGATGCTGCACTTTTTAAAAAATCTAATGCTTCCACAGAAATGTATAGTATCAACTTCTTACCTGTTTATTGTAAATATTGACAGCTATACGTTTGCGTAACACCAACTCCACGGCAGCTGGGTGGCTGAGCTGCACTGTAGTCTTTACAATCAAATAGATGCGCTCATTCTGTGGGGTAACTTTGTTTAAGTATATGGAATCATGGACTGATGAGTCCCAGGAAGCAACAGCTGAGATCTAAAATTGCAAGGAGAGATACATCAGCTTTAAACAGATCCTTGTGTGTTAAAGCAACTGGTTTTTCTAAAGCTTAATATTGTCACATTTCCAAAGCATTTTACTGCATTACAGGGCAGCAAGGTGGCACAGTGGTTCGCACTGCTGCCTCACAGCACTAGGGACCTGGGTTCAACTCCTGGCTTGGGTCACTGTCTGTGTGGAGTCTGTGCATTCTCCCGTGTCTATTGGGTTTCCTCCTGGTGCTCTGGTTTCCTCCCATAGTCTGAAAGATGTGATGGGTTAGGTGCATTGGCCATGCTAAATTCTCCCTTCGTGTATTCGAACAGGCGCCTGAGTGTGGCGACTAGGGGAACGTTGACAGTGATTTCATTGCAGTGTTAACGTAAGCCTACTTGTGACACTAATAAATAAATTAAAAATTAAACATGGCAAAAAAATAATAAAATACTCCTCCAGGTGAACAGTACATTTTCTGTGAAAGTAAGTCCAATATTGAAAATATTAGTTTTGCTTTGCCTCTTCCCCAAGGGAATTTGTTTGGGAATCATACACTGATTGTAACTACCTCACCAACATTGGCATTGACTGGCACCCCACGAGGTCCAGTAAAGCCCCTAGAACTTATCAACATCAATGCCAAATATAATCTGTATCACGAACATTGCACTGCTATTGATTTTCCCTGGGCTCAGCCACCTCCTGATCAGGCTCAAGCCTGCCGTAGATGCTGATCTGTAAAAAAACTGCAATGAAGATACTTGCTGACAGGACTTATCTTTGATATCAACAAAGCAGCTTCCTGTTTGTGGAGATGGTGCAACAGGCAAATTAAATTAAAAGTTCTTGATAATCCATTAGAAGAATTAACACTTCATAAGCATTACAGATTTTTCTTCAAAATTACCCGATATTCTTTCAGCTCAAAGGGTGGCAGTTTCAGGCTGTGCTCAGTCCAAAGCTGGAAATTCCGCCTGATGTCAATGGACCTTTGCATGGTTCCTGTCCTGCCTGCTACGATTCCCGTGGTGGGCAGGATGGAAAAATTCCACCCAAAGTATTCCTTACACCCCCATTTTCCAAACTTCCCCTTTAGAACTTTTAATTTTGAATGCTTCTGCTAAATGGCATTCCGTCAATAATACTAATCATTGTTACACAGCAGAAGGCTCCCACAATATTGAACTGAACTGTAATAGGCTGTACAAGATATTAAAGGGTTCAGTCATGCAGACCATTCGGTATCAAAGGAATCACAGCTTTAACTTTACTGCGGATACAAAGCACAAAGTTGTTAAATTACCATAAATATCTATACATGCAGATCACAGTGCTAATAAAAGCAAGCTGACCCTCCTTTCGATTTTGTGGCACTCATAGGGATTGCATCTCAGGAAGTGGCAAATGCACAGTGCCTACGATTTCCTAAATTATCACAACCATGAAAGAACTTCTCTATTGAATTACAAAATTACACCCCACCATTGCCATGAAGTTTCCATTTCAATAAAAGGATTAAAAAACAAACAGAATGGTAGCTGTATCTAATACAGAAAGGCATGTCAGAATAATTTCCCATTGCAGCCACTCTGCGGCAACATCAAGAAAATAATCCGCAGGGCAAATCCCTTGATAAATGACCCAATGCTACGTGTGGCATTTTAAATGAGTTCTCTTGTTTCTCTGTGGAATAAATGTAAGAGGTCAGCCAGCTGCAGCCTGCTGGGGTCAGGTCATTAAACAAGACTGACTGTAATTCTGCAGTATCTTTCAGCTTGGCATAACACTCTCATGAACCAACTAGCAATCGGAAAGAATACCAATTAACTCACGCACTAAAGCTAATTTTTACTCTCTTGCCAAATCCATTGATTTATGTGAGAGAGAAAGTGGTTAACAATAAGTCAACCAATCAAAGCAAAGAGAGGAAGAAATCAAAGATGAGGTGAACACAACAAGAAAATTTACCACAGTTAGCAATCCCTTCTGAAAATAGAAGTACTTAAAAGACTTGGCCACCTGACCCTCGATTTTCAAATTTGCAATGTTGTTTTCATATCCCTCCATGGTTTCAGAAAGCAATTACAAAAGCTAAGAGAAGATAAGAAAGGAGATGGGCAGGAAAAATGTAAACTGATTTAAAAAAAGCTTACAGAGAGGGATGATTAGAGATGAAAAAGGAAATCTTACGGAAGCAGGAAGAATGATAGATATTAAATAAGTACTTTCCCTTAGTTTGTGGTTTGTACCCGGAAGGGGAGAATGAAAGGCTCCAAGTACAGGGTGCAGACTAATCAGATAATTATTTGGACAACGTGGAACCGGAAAAGCATTGGAGAAACTTAAAAGTGGAAAACAAACTCAAAAGCAGAAAAGGAACGGAGCCTTGATGGCAGGCTAAATGCTAAAATATGAAATATATGAAATATAAGTATCTTTAGATACTTATAATGTCAGCAGAGCTGACATTATAAGCAGAGCTGACATTATAGCAACTCTGTTCAAACAGGGAGAAAGGCACAACCCAGGTAATGCGAGACCAGACAGTCTAACATTGAAAGCAGATAAGCTTTAGGTGGCCAGAATACTACAGCAGTAACTTGTATTTCTGTGGTGCCTTTAATGGCGAAAATTGCCTAATGGGTTAACTGAAGAATGGGTTCGTAACAAGCAAGTTTCGGCAAATACCCACTTTACAGAGTTTCTCTAAGGGAACAACAGAGTGCACTGTTAAAGATGCAATATATGTTGGGTATAAGAATTTTCAAATAGCTTCTGATAAAGTTTCACACAGCAACCTGGTTGATAAAATGGAGGCACACATTCTTAAGTTGACTCTGGACAGAAAAGTGAGTAGTAGTTGTTAATGAATGTTTTTGGGTGGTGTGCCCCAGGAGTGGTGCTGGTCCAGTGCTCCTCTCAATATATATCTATAAATGGCATGGTCCTAGGTATTGGGAACATATCAGCAACATTTCCAAACACAAGAACAGGTCATACGGCTCCCTTGAAGAGAATTGTGAACAACTACAGGCAGATAGATACTGGCTGACTCCCCTGTACTCAGTTCGATCAAGCTGCGGAATCTTTTACATTCTCTTGGCGGCAGCTGTGGCCTCAAATTTAATGTTTCTTTAGAAAGACAACACCACTGACAACGTAACACTTCTTTCCTCAGCATGGCATTGAAACATCAACCTAGCCCATTCACTCAAGTTGATCATGAGGTGTGAACATTAATAAGTAGAACAATCATACCTCAGGAACAGCTGTGTTTCTAATTTCCGAAACAGAGTTAGTTGTGATATTACCTCCGCTTCCACCCCCCCCACAGTAAATCCTCCTTTGACCCCAACCAAGTCCTCATTACCATGTCATGGCTCTCACCTGATGTTTGCTATTCCTCTTTTGGGGCATCAAGCCTATTTTCTTCATAGATGGCTGTGGTGGTGGGGCAGATACAGCTAGAAATTCCCAATCACAATATTTTGGAAAAATTAGGAATTTCTTTTGTACATGGCAAAGATCAATCCTTCAGAACAGCAGCAATGACACACAGGAATTCAGAATGGTGAAGAGGAAAAGACTGGGGCTAGGACTCTATGTGCCTGATCAGGATGGGAGTGTTCCATGGTGAGATCAGAAAAGCTCACAAGGGGTCACTAGATGTGTTTTCTGCTGACTTAAATCCAGGAAGTGATTATTCCCTGCTCCCCCCCAGCCCCCCACCCACCCCCGCCCCGTCAATGGCATTTCCCGCTGCCAAACACTGAGAACCCTCTGAATATATTTGCATCTCATTATTGTGGCCACATGCCAAACTCATTCTTCCACGTCAAACTTAAATCATGATGTGGGAATGCCGGCGTTGGACTGGTGTAAACACAGTAAAAAGTCTGACAACACCAGGTTTTAGTCCAACCGATTTATTTGATAATACTCACAAGCTTTCAAGGGGACTGCCTCTTCGTCAGGTGAATGGAGAGTTCTGGCCTCAGACAGAGCATATAAAGCACAGACAGTTTAGAGATTACTGATTAAAATGCGAACCCTTACACCTAACCTGCTGTTCAAGACCTGAAGTGGCTGACAATGTGAGTGGAAGGAGCACTGATCACAGGTTACCGAGATGTGTATTGTCTCCAGACAGTACAGTAAGTGAGGTTTTGCAAACCCAGGCAAGTCACGGGGGTTACAGATAGTGTGACATGAACCCAAGATCCCTGTTGAGACCGTCCTCATGTGTGTGGAACTTGGCTATCAGTCTCTGTTCAGCGACTCTGCGCTGTCGTGTGTCATGAAGGCCGCCTTGGAGAATGCTTACCCGAAGGTCAGAGGCTGAATGCCCGTATACGTTGCAAGAAAGGATGTCCCGAAGCATGGTACATTGGGGAGACCATGCAGACGCTACGACAACGGATGAATGAACATCGCTCGACAATCACCAGGCAAGACTGTTCCCTTCCTGTTGGCGAACACTTCAGTGGTCACGGGCATTCAGCCTCTGACCTTCGGGTAAGCATCCTCCAAGGCGGCCTTCACGACACACGACAGCGCAGAGTCGCTGAACAGAGACTGATAGCCAAGTTCCGCACACATGAGGACGGTCTCAACAGGGATCTTGGGTTCATGTCACACTATCTGTAACCCCCGTGACTTGCCTGGGTTTGCAAAACCTCACTCACTGTACTGTCTGGAGACAATACACATCTCGGTAACCTGTGATCAGTGCTCCTTCCACTCACATTGTCAGCCACTTCAGGTCTTGAACAGCAGGTTAGGTGTAAGGATTCGCATTTTAATCAGTAATCTCTAAACTGTCTGTGCTTTATATGCTCTGTCTGAGGCCAGAACTCTCCATTCACCTGACGAAGAGGCAGTCCCCTTGAAAGCTTGTGAGTATTATCAAATAAATCGGTTGGACTAAAACCTGGCGTTGTCAGACTTTTTTACTAAACTTAAATCCTACATTGGCATGAACTCAGAAGATTTACAACTACTTTTAAAAGACATGCACCCGGCAACCTGAACTTCAAGGGGAGCTCAGGAGACAGGTGCACACAACTTAGCACAGCACCTGCGGGGATCGTGCTGCAAGGTTTCGGGGCAATGGGAAACAGTGCTGTAGAGAAGACAGCCTTGGGGCAAGGGCTACAATGCAGAAGAGGTCATGGCAGCACAGACTGAAGGTTACACATGAACACATGCTATGGCGGGGGAGGAAGAAAGCAGCTGGGCAAATGGAAAAACATGTCAAAGGTGAGTACTCTTCCACAGCCGAGACCACTTAGCTTGAGCTCAGGTATGTCAAAAATTTATGCCCACTTAAGCAGTGCCACTTTGAGTGCCAGTGATTGATCATCTAAGTTTTAATCCCTTGTACACAGGCTGCAAAATCGAACGAATGCCAAGGTGCTGCAGAACCACTGGGCAACTGGACAAACTTGAGGATCCCCTTGGAAAAGGTGGCCATGAAGCACTGACAGAGGTGTGTGCCCCCAATTCCTTGCATTATGTTCAAGTAGACATCAAAATGTCACCTTCATAGTCCAAGTAAACCATGAAGCCTAGTGGTGTACATTAGGACAATGCCTGTACCGTTACTAATTCATGTGGTTTGGGGCTCTAGTGGCTGGGGTACTAATCAACCATCATACACACTAAACACTGGGAAGCTCTGGCATACATATAGGGGCTTCAAGAGGCAGCCGGGGGGGTGATGATTTGACCAAGAGTGGTCCTTACGAGACAACAGCTGACCCTCGTGCTTTTGATACGGCAGTGAGGAAACCAAGACGGAGCTGGGTGATCTCACCGCCTGCTTCATTGCTTATAGACAGGGGAGGAGGAGGATAAGATTACATGGAGGAATCTGACTTGCCAAAGGGAGGTGCAGAACCTCAAAACAATGGGGCAGTATGGCCTCTTCCATATGGAGGGGATGAACCACAGACATCTGTCATTCATAGGCACCTCACTAGACTCAGGGCCCATAGATGGCGCATGTGCAACCTGCAAATGAGCAAGAACCAGTGTCTCCGATGACTGCACATCCAGGGAACTGGTCATGCACATATGCCACTTTCTGCTTGATCTGGCTCTATGGGAACTGGAAGGGCAACCACTGCCAGTGGTAAAGTGATCATGATCATCATGTTCAATTTCTGTGGCAGTGGCATCTTCAAGGACACCAGTGGGGACTGTAGTGGGACTTCGCAAGCCTCCACCAACTAAATGTATCTAGGAAGTCACAGGTATGCTTTTCACATTGGCACACAACTTTGACATAGATCAGGCAAGCTTGGAAACAAGAGCGCTGAGATTTGCTGATATATCCAGATTCCCATGGGAGCAGGGTGCCATTGAATAAACTCATGTGGCTATAAGTCTCCTCGGCAACAAGCAGTCGAGACGCAAACTCAGGGAAGGCGGTGGTGCAGTGCTATTGCCACTGGACTGGTAATTCAGAGACCTCGGGTAATGTTCTGGGGACCTGGGCAGGAATCCTACCATGGCAGATGGTGGTATTTAATACTCAATATAACATCAAATTAAAAGTCTAATGATGACCATGAAACTATTGTTGTTTGCCATAAAAACCAACTGGTCTACTAACACCCTTGAGGGAAGGAAACCTGTCCTCCTTATCTGGTCTGGCCTACGTGTGACTCCAGACCCACAGAAATGTGGTCGACTCTTACACATCCTCTGAAATGACCTGGCAAGCCACTCAGTACTATCCAACTGCAACAAAAGGAAGTGAAAAGAATGGAACTGGATGGACCACCTCGTAGTGATCTTGGCACCAGAAACAACAATGGCAAACTGAGCCCTGTCAACCCTGCAAAGTCATCCTTACTAACATCTGGGGGCTCGTGCCAAAATTGGGATAGCAGTCCTACATTCTAGTCAAACAACTGCCTAACATAGTTATACTCAAAGAAGCATATCTTACAGATAATGTCCCAGACGTTACCATCACCATTCCTGAGTATGTTCTGTCCCACCAATATGGATTGTAGGTGGGTGAAAAATGAGGAGTCACCTGTGTGATTTGGGAATGGGGAAGGTGGGAAGAATTGCAAAGACAAGAGAGTGACAGTAAACTACAGAGGCGGGGCAGAAGAGTGCTAAGTGGAGAATGAGCATGACCTGGCCGAGGGAGACAAAGAGAGCTAATGTGAACTTGACAGGGGTAGTGATTAGCAGAGCATCAGAATAAATTGGAGAATGGAAAACAAAGATGAGTGCTTCTGTAACTTTGGAAGCAATGAGGAGAATTAATAAACCATTTCAAAACAACTTACCCTGCAAAAACTAAAAACTTCAACACTGGTCAAATTTAAAAACCAAGCAACTGACCAAAAGCCGCAGTGGTTTCCACCTTCTTTGTTGGAGGAAATAAACTCCTGTGGTTTCTGACACAAGCTTCTGCAATTTCCCACTGATCGCACTAATTAGTCTCACTAACATTACAGGTTTAACTCAATGCAAGAGCATATCTGCAGAATGCCAGAATGAACAGAGGAGGCTGTCACAATGTTGAACATCCACTGAACCAAATATAAATTTATCAACTATTATTTGCACAAAGCAGTTAGCAGGCAAGGAGCACAATAACTGTTGCATATCTGGATGACCCTGGGGTGGGATTGTTGCCGTTGCAGACTTGACGGGTCGGATGGCCTCCTTCTATGAAATGTATGACCAGGAATGAATATGACAGGTCAATGAAGCAATTGCTCTTAGCGCCACAGATTGTAGAGAAATCGGAGGCACTATAATTGAGATGAGCTCTAAGGCAAGGCAATGAAGTCTGCAGCAGAGGCCTCTGTGTTGCTGTGCGCAAACAGGCAACTAACCTGCATCAGAATTGTCAGGTGTTTCTCACATGTTGGTGCAGACTTGATGGGCCAAACAGTCTCTTCTGCACTGTATGATTTTATGACTCTAGAATCCACAGGTGATAAATTAATCAAAAATATCATGGGTCTATGTACATATTTTCTACCAGTCCGTCTTGTGGTCAGGTTTAAAAAGAATCTGCTCTTTCCTGACACCTGGTGTTCGCCAGTCTTCTACCACAGATAAAGTCAGGCAGCACGTCCCTCACTTTTCAGTGTTAAAACTAACTTATGGCCAAATTTTGTCAATCGTTATAGCGTTTATTTTTCCTAATCTGCACAGCGTCTGTCAGGAAATGAAGGTACCTGGCAACAGAATGACATGAAATATAGTGGTCCTCTGCTTGCTAAAAGCTTCCTATGAAGCGAGTCTGAATTAGAATATCATAGGAAATCTCTGAACTTAGGAAGGTGGCTGTTGTTGAAAGGAAAAAATATATATGGCGCCTTTCATGGCATCAGGGCTCCAAAGAGTTTTACAGTCAATTAAATATTTTGAAGTCTAGTCACTGTTGTGATGTCAGTAACACAGGAGGCAATTTATGAATAGCAAAGTCTTAATTAACATTTCATTGCAATGCAGTAACAACCAGATAATGTTATTATGTAAAAGGTTGAGGGATATTAGCTAGAACGCCAAGAACAACTGCTCTGTACTGAATGAAATAGTGCCTTGGGATCAGAGAAACATAGAAAAGAGGAGCAGGAGGAGGTAATTCAGCCCTTTAAGCCTGGTCTGCCATTCATTATGATCACGGCTGATCATCCAATTCAATAGCCCGATCCTACCTTTCTCCCCATATCCTTTTGATTCCCTTTGCCTCAAGCGCTATATCTGCTTCTTGAAAATATGTGTTTTGGCCTCAACTACTTTCTGTGGTAGTAAGTTCCACAGGCTGACCATTGTGTGGATGAAGAAACTTCTCCTCATTGCTGTCCTAAACCATCTACCTTGTATCCTCAGACTGTGACCTCTGGTTCTGGACATCCCCACCATCAGGAACATCCTTCTTGCATCAGTCCTGTCTAGTCCTGTTATAGGCTTCAATGAGATCTCCCCTCATTCTTCTGAACTCCAGCGAATACAATTCAATCTCTCCTCATACATCAGTCCCGCCATCCCACCAATCAGTCTGGTAAACCTTCTCTGCACTCCCTCTTGAGCAAGAACAAACACCCTTCCTCAGATAAGGAAACTGTACACAATATTCCAAGTGCAGCTTCAGCAAGGCCCCGTATAATTGCAACGAGACAGCCCTGCTCCTGTACTCAAATCCTCTCGCTATGAAGGTCAACATACCATTTGTCTTTTTTACTGCCTTCTGTACATTCAATGACTGGTGTACGAGGACACCCAAGTCTCATTGCACATTCCTCTCTACTAGTTTATGGTCATTCAGATAATAATCTACCCTTCCATTTTTGCTACCCCTCATATTTATCCTAATTATACTTCATCCGCCAATCATTCGCCCACTCACTCAACTTGTCCAAATCATACTGAAGGATCTTTGCATCCTCCTGCCCACCTTTCTGTCATCTGCAAATTTTGAGATAATACTTTAGTTCCCTCATCTAAATCACTAATATATATAGTGAATAGCTGAGGTCCCGTTACTGATCCCTGTGGTACCCCACTATTCACTGTCTGCCATTTGGAAAAAGATCCGTTTATTCCTACTCTTGTTTCCTGTCTGCCAACCAATTTTCTATCCATCTCAATACACTACCCCAATCGCATGTACTTGAATTTTGCACGCTATGTGGGACTTTGTCGAAAGCCTTCTAAAGCCCAAATAAACCACATCCATTGGCTTCACCTCTACTAGTTACCTTCTTGAAGAATTCCAGTAGATATGTCAAGCATTATTTCCCTTTCATAAATCCATGCTGACTCTGTCTAATCCTACCACTGTTTTCCAAGTGTTTCGCTATAAAATCTTTGATAATGGATTCTAGAATTATCTGTCTGACGCGTGCAGACAGAGTCTCATTTAAGAAATACTTGGGCCTGCACCTTAAGTGCTGTAAGCTGCAGGGCTATGGGTTGGGTGCAGGAAGATGGGATTAGAAAGGGCACCTGGGTCTTTTTTGGTCAGCATGGACAAGATGGGCCAAGGTGTCACATTTGTGGGAAAACTGGAGTAAGTCACGCTGTTTTTTTCAGACGGAGTTCAGACTAGAATCTCCCACACTGTGTGTAAAGCAGAGGCCACCAGCATGAATATCATTAAATTTCAGGGGTTGAAGCGGCTGAAACCAGCAGCCTCTGCACATGTGCAGTGGCTCCGAAGTGTCGGCCTCTTGTCTGCTGGGCTGGATTCTAATGCAGAGTGGCAGTGGGATCCCCTGACCCCCAATGGTTGGACACTAGGCCTCGCCCCAGCAGACTCCACTCCAGGCCATGTCCCCCAAATGGTCCCAGTTTAATGGGGGTGCATACTTGGTGGGCAGAGCCAAGGTGCCCCTTGGCATGGGCATTTTCTCCCTTGGGCAGTGCCAGGGCACAGGCTGGCACTGCAAAGCTACCCATGCCTAGGGGACACCACACCCCCCCAATGCCCGACCACCTGGTGTGTGTGTGGGGGGGGGGCCCTGATTGTCGCCCTTTACTCCAGTGGGGTCATCCCGCTAGTTCCCCGAAAGTGGGGAGCTATAGTAATCCCTGCTGGAGTAAAACACTTTGGTGGGGTGCGAGACGCTAGCAGGCCTGGAGAATTCAGTCCTGGGCCCTCTAATACCATTTAAATAGTATGTAGAATATTATTTAAATGCTAGCCCCGCCTCCCAGCCAGTTTCCAGTGCTGCACAGACACTGCCGGAAATCCGGGCCCGGGAGACGCGAGCGCTGTACATACACACATGCATGGGAATCCCGCAGATCAGCCAACAAGCGATTCGCCTGGCCCACTGCGCTACAAAATTAGTGCAGTGGAACAGGAGAATCACCCCCACTCTCTTTCACCTTCTTCCATCGGGAAAAAGATACAAAAGTTTGAGGACACGTACCAACCAACTCAAAAACAGCTTCTTCCCTGCTGCCATCAGGTTTTTGAATGGGCCTACCTCGCATTAAGCTGATCTTTCTCTGCACCCTAGCTATGACTGTAACACTACATTCTGCACTCTCTCCTTCTTGATGTACAGTATGTTTTGTCCGTTTTGTGCACAAGAAACAATACCTTTCGCTGTTCACTAGTACATGTAACAACAATAAATCAAATTATTAATAAATACCAGGGCAGGGATTGAGGAGGGGGGAAGAATGTAAGGTACTGGAATTCAGAGCAGGTATATGAAATGTGAATTAAACAGACAAGCTCTTGTACCTCTTCCTCACTGTGCTTGATGATGGGTAAATAGAAGAATTGGCTGCCATGTTCCTTTGGTAAAATGGAGTTCACTCCAGGTGCATGGGGACCAGTGAGCTGTTCATTTGCACGGAGATCATCAGCTAAAAGAATGACGATAAATGCAAAATAAGGTGTTTATGCCTGAAATGCAAGTTTTTAAAATTTCAACTGCTACTTAAAACTTAACATCTTTGCTACTGAAAATTACTGTGTAATATTGCTCATTCTCTCTATTCATTGCAAAAGTTAAAGACGCATGCTAATCATTTGTTCAATCTCGCTCATTACCAATATAACTGAATGATATGAGAGGGCCACAATTACAAACTTTATTTTGAGGCAGTAAGGAGAGCTTTAATGAACAATACTTAAGGAATTACTCAGCTGTCATTTTGAACCAATTCAAAGGTTATGGAACTTTCTTGAAAGCTCATCAACTTGGGCCTTTTGAAATTTATGTAGTGCTAACAATGCACAACCAGCATATTTTTAAGGTACAGTCGAGTCCTGTCTTGCCCATATTCCTTGTTCGTATATTTGCTTACCCATGCTAAAGCCTTTGTTCACTGAATCACCCATCGTGCGAGCAATTGTTCGATTATCCATGCCTTCCTTCCTCTTTCTCTGAGGATTCAGCAGCCAAGATGGAGTGTGACATGTTTTAGCAGACAGATTGTTTTAAAACCTCTGAAAGCATACTCCTTCCATTGGTAGTGGAGTCCTGGTCATGAACACTTAATTCTCTGTTTCTTATAAGCTCCTTTTTGACAGGGTTGAAAAGCTGTGCCTGGAATGGTTCCAAGTGCAGCCTCACCAAAGCCCTCTATAGTTGTGTCAAGGTACCCCTGCTCCTGTACTCAAATCCTCTCGCAGGTTGCAACTGCTTGGAATGGCTGCAACTCAAGAGCTACCTGATTGCAGAGATTAGCCTGGAAATGCAAGAATCTCTCGATCCAGAGCTGCGATAATGGCTCTGTTCAATTTTGACTCCTGGTGAAAAGCATGTTGATCGTTTGCGATATTGCAATTCGCAAGGTTTCCAGGGAACCCAGCCCCCGTGACCTGTGGGACTTTACTGTATTAAAAATGAATGCATAAAATTCAAGATACTTAAGTGGTGACAGCACTTCTCTTTTGCACTAAAACTTCAAAAATCTGTATCCGCAATACACCCCACTCCTCTCTCGCCTATTACTTACTATTTGGTGGTTTTAAAATGACCATGAGAAACTGCTGAATCTCCACTCAGCAATGTGCGTGATTGGGTCCATTATACATGGAACTCGCAGCACCTCCTCTCAGATATTAGCCCACCATCTCCAAATCTAATTTGTTCATGATTTAAAATTAATTTTGTGGGACATGAGTGTTGCTGGCTGGCCAGCATTTTTGCCTTCCATTTCAGACAGCATTTGAGATTCAACCATATTGCTGTGGATCTGGAGTCACATGTAAGATAAGGACGGCAGATGTGTTTTTACAACAGTTGACAATGGTTTCATGTCATCATTGGACTTTTAATTTCAGGTCTTTATTGAATGCAAATTTCACCATCTGCCATGGTGGGATTTGAACCCTGGCCCACAGATCTTGTTCTGGGTCACTGGGTTACTCGTCCAATGACAATGCCACAGCACCAATATTTTTTATTTTCCATTGAATCTTTGATATGAAAAATTTTTTTACTCAGAAACATATCTACTCACCATTTAAATCGAGGAAGAGTACAGGTATATGAGCTTCCATTCCTGGTGGTGATATCCTGAAAGATATACTTATTTAGAGTCAAAAATAAAAATATACAGATTGAGATCCAGTTACTTTTTAAATTCAGAGATAAGATTTAATCTTGCGATTTTTATTTTTAAATCAATAAACTTGGTCAATCATGAGCAGTTGTTTTCACATGCTTGCTTGAAGAAAAGCTACAACAAGGCTTTTTTAAAAAAATAAAATTATGTTAAACTATGTTAAACATCGTTATAATGAAGGCCAGCACTTTGTGCCAAAATATAGACCATATAACTGTTAAAAAAGTGTTCCAGGCTTGATCCAGTGAGATTAGTTTAAAATAACAAAAAACTTACTATATTTTGGTACTCAAATAGATTACTGCTGTCTTAAGAGTCACCATGCCATTCACTATTCTTAAGCAGTTGAACACATACAAAGTTCACTTTAAAAACTGCTCTTCATTTCATTGGTACAGTAAAGAAGTGAGTCACTTCCCAACAGTGATCATAACATGACAGAATGTCACATGCAGTTTGAGGGTGAGAAATGTGGGTCTAAAGACAGGAGATTTAAATAAAGGCAATTACAAGGGTACAAAGACAGAATGGGCTAAAATCGACTTTAGGGGAAATTAGGTTAAAAGGTGGGATGGTACAGAAGCAGTGCAAATATTCAAGAAGCTATTTCATAACTTTCACCAAAACCAAATTCTACTGATAAAGAAAAGACTGCGAGAAGGGTGTGTAATGATGGAAGTTAAGGATACTATCAATTTGAAAGAAAACACAACAAAACTGCAAAGATTAGTGGCAGGTCAGAAGACTGTACCAATTTTAGAAACCAGCAAAGATGAACTGAAACATAATGAGGTGGGAAAAATTAAAGCATGAGGGAAGGACAGCAAGAAATATAAAAACAGACAGTAGGGACAAGATTCTCTTGTCTCCTGAGATGTTTCTCTCAGGGGCAAGAGGTGGCGTGCCATTGACCGGCGAAGCAATCTTCTGGACGTGTCACTATCAGTGGGATTTCGCATTGATTCTACCCCACGCTGCCAAGAAACCCACAGCGGGGCACACTGTCAGCGGGACTGTAAGATCCTGCCGGCATGGAGAGCCAGAAGATCTCACCCTAAGAATTGCTACAAGTACATAAAAAGGAAAAGAGTAGCTAAAGTGAATGTTTATCCCTTAGAGGGTGAGATCAAGGAATTAATAATGGGAAACAAGGAAATGACAGGTATGTTGAACAAACACTTTGCATCAGTCTTTACTGTAGAGGGCACAAAAAGCAACTCAGGAGTGGCTTAAAATCAACAGGAAAAAGGGAAGGCAGAGCTTTAAACAATGATCATTAGGGCAAAAGAAAAACAACTGATTAAAGACTGACAAGTCCTCTGGATCTGACAGCCTCTGTTTTAAGGCCATAAAATAAGCAGCTACATGGATATGGATTCATGAGTTACAGTCTTCCAATATTCCTCAGATTCTGGGAATCCAAAAGAATTGAAAAACCACAAATGTAACACCTCTATTCAAAAGAGAGACAGAAAGCAGACCAATTAGCCAAGCATCTGTTATAGGGAAAACACTTGAATTCATTACTGAAGAGATACAGCAGGACATTTAGAAAATCATAATACAAACTGGTAAAACCATCATGATTTTGTGAAAAGGAAATCATGTTTTACTAATAGAATTCTTTGAGGAACTAACAAGCAAAGTGGATACTGACAAAGTTGAGGTGGGGGGGGGTGCGGTGTAAGGCCATAATCAGATTAGCCATAACCTCATAACCTGGAGCAGTCTAGATGGCCAAAAGGTCTACTCTTGCTTGTATTTCTTATGATTAACCTTCGTATGCCTTTGTTTGCTTCGTTTACTAATCTAGTCATCATGGGAAGAATTCCAAGCACACGTTCACACTATCCCACTCTGACCCCACAATAACCAACTATTAGCTCAGAGAACAGGGCACTGGGGTATTTTATCACAGAAATAGGCTTGCATTTATGATTATCAGCATGATGAGATTCCCATTTCATTGAGGTAATTGGAAGAGTGCTTCAGAGACAACAAGGTTCTCCTGTACAGGTAAGAGATCTTCAAATAGTGAAGGAAATTACTGCCTTTGAACACTGAATGCTCTACAACTAGTTGTCAAGCAGCAGTGCTAGAGAACACTTGAGGAACAGCTCACTTGGGATGAATAGTGTATAGTGTGCAGTGATTTAATTGCATGTAGCAAAAAGGTGTTTGAGACAGGGGGAACAAATCTCTAGAAATGTTTAGGAGTAGTTAACATTTTTTAGTGTCTAGCACTCTCAAAAAGGCAAGTAACTCTGTTACACTGAGAACAGCCAAAAAGAAAGGGAATGTTCCAGCTCTAACATGCACTGCACCTTTAATGGAAGGGTATCAGAAGAGATTTGAGGCAGGAGTTTTACTGACCAGTCTGCGGGGGCTCCTGGAATTCCACTGCCTGGAGCAGGAACAAGCACAGCATTTCTCTCCTCAGTCAGGCCCACCCACTGCTCCACCAGCCTGGCTTCCCTCTCCACATCGTCTTCTGTTTTTTCTATATGGAAAAGCGCAAGATAACATCAACCAAAAGCAAATAAATATAGTCCCAGAAAAGTCTACTGTCTTTTCTGGCAATTTCTTCTACCATAGTTTCCCCATTTCTGAAATGTAGTTGCTGTGGCATTCGATACTCACTACATCTATATCTAATATAAACGTATGCCATGCTGTACACGTTATGTACAGTGACTGAAGTATACACACCTTGCTTGTTGATTACTTTCTGAATTTGTTCATCTAAATACTCCCGACGCTTCATTAATGCATCAGACCATCTTTCTCGCACTTCGTTCAAATCTTCCTCCTGACCAGTTACAAGGATAAAGGTATAAGACATTATTTAGTGGTGTGTATTTTGGTACTTTGAAATTGCATTGTGAGGTGCTACTGAAACAGTTCTACAAGAAGTTACAGAAAGCTTGCAACTTACTGGTAGTTAGTTGCAACTCCCCCTTTTTTGCTTTTTAGAGAAATGGCTTCTTCCCAGAGTGCAGGATGAATTTAAAACTGAGCTGACAGAATGTACAATCACATTCCCAATTTACATCTGTGGTGTTCAAAGTACTTTTTTCCTACTGTAACCTTCCCATAAGTGGAATGGAGTCAATACATAGATTTCTACACATAATCCACTGTAATTCTACAATTTTTCTGTGGTTCTATCCTCATCCTTCAAATGTATCAACACACAGCAAATTTACTGAGAATTAGTTTGATATTTGACCATACTGACCATCCTGGTTAAGCCCAAACTTATTGTCATGATAATTCAAATATGCACTTCCCAGTAGGGATGAGCGGATAATCACCTTTGGTGGGAAGCATGTCCCTTTTCTGTTCCTTTCTTCCCTCGATCAATACCCAAGTCAAATGATAGCCTTGCAGCTATAATCACTGAAACAACTGCAGGTCTTAACTGAACCTGGGAACCTCTTGTCCTGTGTGGTTCAGTTCCATACTGTGCCATGAATATGCCAATTAGGGATCAAAATAATTCTTGTTATTAATGGCCAAATGCAAATATCTACTAAATTTAAATGTCAAGATTGCAGAAGAATGGGACTATAACCATTGTAAAACCATACAGTAGCACTTTGTGGATGAAAATATTTGCTGTTGTTTGTCCTTTAGCTTACCTGCATATTTGACACCAGAAAGTTTCAACTGAGGTTTGCAAGTCTTTGCAATGGTTAAGAAATAGATGAGACCCTTCACATGATAGTTCTTTTATTTTCAAATACCCCATGCAGTGGTTACATGCATTCATGCTATAAGCATGGAACTTGTAGTAAACAGCAGTTTAATGTTCAATATTACTGTGGCAAGTAGCGGAGAGAAAGCTCCTCAAAATGTTAGTAATTGCAGGAATCGAAATACTCAAGATTCACTATTCATGGTGACTGCATTTTCCATTTTTATGCAATTTTCTAAAGAAAACTGGAGATCACGATGTCTTATAAACGAGATGAATGGAAATAAAATTTGTATTTGTGCCCATTTATGGGATCAAACAAATCCAAGATTTTTAAAAAGTTTACTCACAAATGGTAGGAAAACTTGCTTTACAGATGCAAGTTAGATATACTCTGTGGCAACATGTCATATATGGGATTTATTTGGAGGGATAACATTCTTCTTTCAGCAATTAAATGCAGAAGACTGTCACCAATTGCACTAATTTTCATATTTCACTCTAAATTTTGTCAGTTTTATGAAAGTTCATTTTTTTCTCCTGATCAGTATTTCGACCCCTGCTTTAGTATACATAGGTGAAATGGAGATGGAGCATATCTTTTTCTACCTGCACTTTTTTTGTTAGAAAAAAACAAACCTTTCAATTCATTACTTACTCAAACAGAGAAAGGAATATTCCAGTCTATACTAAATTCAACTGCAGATACTTGTGTGCAACATTCTCAATCTTTTAAAAAATATTCTTTTAATAAAGAGAAACATCAAAGTCATTATAGCTCCAATTATTGAATTATTTTCCCTTTTTGTTCGTAAGTATCCCATAACTAAAATGCTGGCTAACTTACTGGAAATGCACTTATAGATTAAACAGAGCTGTTGAGGACTGCACGCTTTCCAACACATTCAACTATTACGATACATTAAGCCCTACTTGTTTTCAGACTTTGTTGGGGAGGAGAGGGGCTGTGTGCTCCTGGCCTGCTCCGCAAGCCTTGATCAGATAACTACTCAAAGCACCGATTTTGAATGTGATTATTAGGCTTGAAGCCCGATTCAAAGCCCTCCTGCCATTCAACCGCCTCCCCAGCAGGAACTGCACTGGGTAAAATTTGGTGCTGGTCATGACCAGCATGAAACCGGTGTGTTGGAACCTGAGGGGATCATGGAGGTAACATCAATGTCCATATGCCCTTCTGCTGCAGGCTACAAAGAGTCCTAGGGGGTTGGGTGAGCTCAGACTGGGTTGACCTTGGCACTCTCTGCTGAGATGAGGGGGTCCCTTGGCTTAACTGCCCCTTCTACCTCTGGGTAATGTGAAGATCACTCTTGGTGATCTCACTGATCAAAGTTTTCATTTTGGACTGTGAAAACTTTGAAATGGGCTGATCATTCCATTCTCCATGCCTCCTGGACATATTCTCTTTTCTCTCTTTCAGAAGATGTAGTATGAGAAGGCCTCTTTCAAATCCTTACTGACAGAAGTCAGTCACTTTCACTACGGGGGAGGGCGAAGGGGATTCTCTTCTCCACAGCTGCTCATTCAGCCACATTTTTCTAACACTGCATTTATTTCAACTCTGTTTCCACTGAAAGCTCAAAATCTTTGAAATCCCTTCAAACCCTTTGAAAAGTTTTGTTTCCATTCAATTCCAGTCATTTTAATTCTCCTTTGATTGGCAGCTTAATGGTTTTTAGATAGCATACTGTCAGCTCTGACATTCCTAACTGCAATGTTTTCACAAAAGAGGAACTTAGCTGCTTTTGAATTTGCCTGCAGCTGTGATCACTGGTGGAACATTTTGGTTTGTTCCGTGTTCAGTGTTCCTGGTCTAGGAGGAGGAGGAAAAAATCCTGGAGAATCCCTCTGTCAATCATTGACCATGCGGCTTGGCACAGATGCTCAAAATTTTATTGAGCAAATAATACCACTCAGAAATATTTTCTTTTCTATGGCAGTTAATTATATAACTACAACAAAGAATGGTTTCACAATGATCAGTTTCAACTGTAGTTCCTGAGTCTAAAAGCAAAGGTTATTCAAAAATCTGATAACAGGGCCATAAACAGAATGTAAACTGGGTATATGTTCAATGTCTTCCGATGATTGCAAAATTAAGAGAGATGTATGTGATGCAGGCAGGTGATACCTTAATGGGCCACCAATCTCAGATAACTTCATGCCTCATTTGATGGTCATTGTGTATTTCTGGAACTGATCTGGGAAAACCTCAGCTAACATTGGTATAATCACTGCTCCTTGGATCCTAACAACAATGTGACAGCTGCAACAATTAGCACAACAAAAGTGAGATCTGACTAATTTCTTAATCAAAAGAAATCCCTTAAAAAACACTTTTTAATGGGGTCATTATTAGAAAGGAGGATTCAACATTTTCTTCCCATTTATTATAATATGCAATGGTATGAGCAAAAATTTGTACATCTGAAACGTGGTATTTTCTGAAATCAGTCCAGAATTTCAACACATGAATTAATGAATTTAGTTAAGAGCCAGATCAATTCTTTAACTCCCTGAATTAGAGATTAAGTCATATAGGTACAGGTTCCATGTAGCCTAACTATTCTTTTGGAAGATAACTTCACTTGTTCATATGCTTAATTATTGAGGGAAAGTAAATGTTGAAGTACAAGATGTTTGGAGATGTTCTAACAGTCTGATGGATTGATGATTTGCACCATGCCAATTTCCAAAAGATGTCTAAAAGAACATTGAAATGGAATTCCAATACCTGGCTGGGTTGGATGCTGGGAGAAAAGAAATATAAAATGTTGTTAAAATTTGAAGCAATATTCTAAACTATTGAGATGACAAGCTGCTGTTCACAAATTCAGTGTGTAAAAGAACAGCCTAAATTTCCATGGAGGTGGAATATGAATAAATACATGTTTCTGCATGGATCCATATCAGGTTTACTCTGGTACATTTGGTTCAATCATCTGTAAAGAATACTTAGTTATCATTATTCACCCTCCCCAAAAGAACAATTTTACACGCATTAACCTGATTTTACACTTTTCACCAAAAGTTAAACTTTCTGATGCGAATGCCTGCGCACATCAAGTTAAGATTTGATCTTATGCAGCTTCAAACAACAGTAATAATGTTAATCCAAGCGTGATTAAGGGACACACTACTTTCCTGTGCTATGTGACGTCTATTTTGTCTTGGACAATTACAATTGGATATTGTTAAAGCCAAATGGTTTAGAAAGTGCATACAGGAAAGGACACTATGACTTGTTAAAACCTAAACTTTCCATCTCCATTGCCTAATTTGCGAGTCAGTTGCTGATGCTGGCCAATGTTGTGCTTCATGCCATATAACTTATGATAGCAACGATACCTGGTAACTATCCATATCCTCCTTCTCCTCTTTCTGGCAGGAGAAAATAAACTTAGTAAAGACACTGTCATGCAAACATTTCAGAAACACTTCATCACAAAGTTTTACATGGCGCATAATAAACACATATTGTTTCGTGATTTACCTTCAAAATTCTGCATCTTAAAAGGAATAAACATGAAATTCACAGGAGGTCTGTAGGAAATTTATACTAGCAGTAAATTTGGGACAGAATATGAATGAGGTGCAAAACAAATTGATGCCAACTCTTTTCAAAAGCTGTTGGACCCGAGAACATTCTGTTGTAATGAAAAACATATTACAGCTATACACGGACAACAAAATAAACCTGCTGCAAAGTGGAGGTTTTGAAAAATCACAAGAAATTCCAGAAGCACAAAAATGCAAAGCAGTAGCTAATAAAATACTAACAATAATCAAACTAAAAAAAGTTCAAATCTCCCCTGTTCTATTTTTAGTTAATTGGATATGTTTTATTACTTTTCAATTAGTATAATATGCATTTCAAATTTGTATCTATTTATTTGCATAACCTTTCAACAGCTATATTATGTAGCAATTCCCATTATTCTAATACAGTACAGATACATCATGTAGCAATCCCCTTTGTTCAAACATCGCCCAGATACATCATCTAGCAATCCCCATTGATTTAACACAGCCCAGTGACATGACGCAGGGATACTTCCCCCCCACCCGAGCAACATTTAAGAACTGCAATACACTATATAGTGATCCAACATTAATCATAGTCCTGCCATCTCATGGAGCATTCCCCCCTTACAGTCTAGCTACATTCGTTAGCCAATTCTCCAATAATAAAATGCCTATATCTATTGTATAGTGATCTCCCATGAAAGAAACGCTGTTCAGTTACATTATGCAGTGATCCCTATTAGTCCTCATCCAGCTAAATCATGCAGTACAGATCTTGTTAGTCTAGTCCAACTCATGATGCAGTAATCCGTATTACTCAATGTCCAGCTGCAGTGATGTCAATTATTCAAACACAGCCAAAAGTCATTGTTTTAGCAATGTCAATTACTCAAATATAAATCTAGTTATGTAAGTGACTCTGCCCTTCCAATTGCTCGACACAATTCATATGACACTGTTCAGCAACAACCCTCCACAGCATCACTGAATTGCAACCGTGTTATATCAAACAGAGACCTCCTTACGGACTCATGTTATTAAACGAGCATTAGCTAGTTCAAAATAAACTGAGCAGTTATTTGAAGCATGACAGGGCACCTCAGTCCTGTGGAGAGTACATCCCCCCACCATGTGGGGAAATCCAGAGTGTATCACGTGCGAGAATTGACACCAGTAGCTCTAGCTACTGGGTTTCGGAGCTTGAACAGTTGGCTTCACTGCGGTGCATCAGCAAGGCCAAGAATTATGTGAATAACATGTTTCTTGACATAGTCACTTTGCAGCTTAAGAATGTGCAAGCAGAGAGGGAATAAGTGGCCATCAGGCAGTCAAGGAGGACCAAGGTAGTGGAGGAGTCACAAGTGCATTTTGTTCTTCAATTGGTATTCAGTTCTGAATTTTGATGAGCGTAATAGCTTTTCTGTGGAGTGTGGCCTTAGGCAACTCCATGGCACAATACTGGCTCAGCTGCACATAGGAGTAGGAAGAAAATGGGAACGCCATTGTGATAGGTGATCCTACAGTTAGGGGAACAGATTGGTGTTTTTGCGGTTACCAAAATGAATCCAGAATGGTACTTTGCCTCCCTGAAGTTGGGATCAAGGATTTCACTAAGATTCTGCAGAGCACACTTGATGGGGCAAGCGTGAACTGCCGATGGTCACCATCCAAAGCAATGCCAACAACAAATAACATTAGTAAAAAGAGAGGTGATGCCTTGCAGGCAGTTTTTACGCAGCTAGCAAGGAGGGTGACAATACCACAAGGTGGTATTGTCCAGATTATTGCTACTGCACACATTAACCAGTATATAAATAGGGGCATAGAGGAGATGAAAATGAAGGAATGGTGCAGGAGTAAGGACTATGCATTTTTGGACATACGTGCAAGAACTGTCATCAGCTAGAGCTGCTCTAGCTCAGGATTCTGGTTCTGGGGGGTTGAAGTTCAGATGGGTTGTTCCTCCACAGAGGGGCCAACGTTCTCTCAGATGATTTGCTTGTGCTGTTGGCGTAGGTTTATTTGACAGGGGAAATGTCGTGTACATAGAATTGGTGGATTTAGGCAAGACAGATAGCACTAGAGTATGAAATCTTAACTTATTAGATGGGATCAGAATAAGAGAGAATAAGGTCTAAGTAGGTCACCAGTCCATCAATGTTAATGCACAAAGCAGGGTAAATAACTTGTAAGGTGCAGGCACAGATAGCCATTTGGGAATATGGCAAGACCTGGCTCAAAAAGGGTAGGATTAGATACTAAACATTCCTGGATACAAGCTGTTCAAAAAAATATAGGGAAGCAAAGAAAGGAGGAGGGAAGGCAGGATTCACAAATAGGAATATTACAGTGCTGGAATAAGAGAATGTTCCAGAGTGCTGAGGGATAGAATCTATTTAGCTCAAAATAAGACATTATCACACAAATGGATGTATTCTATAGATTAGTAACTAATGGGAGGTCATTATCATAACTAACTATTCTCACTGTAGTGTTAATGTCAGCCTACTTGTGACACTAATAAATAAGCTGCTATTATAAGTGGGACAGTAACAGTGTAAAGGGCAGATAGAAGGAAGAGTTTTGAAATGTGTTCAGGAGAATTTTCTACATCAGTATGTTTCTCAGCCAATGAAGGAGAAGGTATAAAACCAAATTACTGCGGATGCTGAAATCTGAAACGAAAACAGAAAATGCTGCAAAGTCTCTGACGCATCTATGGAGAGAGAACAAAGTTAACGTTTCTGAATGACTCTTTATCAGAGTTGAAGAAAATTGGAAATATTATAGAGGTTTACAGCATGGAAACAGGCCCTTCGGCCCAACTTGTCCATACTGCCCCCTTTTCAAAAAAAAACCCTGAACTAATCCCAATTGCACTGCATTTAAATAGGATGAAATTTACAGTGTTGTTGGGAGGAGGGGGGGGGGGGGGGGGAGGAGGTGGTGGTGGTGGTGGTGGGGTGATGGTGGTAGTGGTGCTGAGTTGGGTAGAGGCCCAACAATAGATGGATGCTAGGGACAGATTGACAAAGATGTTGAAGTTTATTTATTTGTGTCACGAGTAGGTCATTGGCAAAGGGAATGTGGTGATTATGGCTAAAAATGGTGCAAGGAGGGAAAAAATGGAAAGCATGATCAAAAAAAGGGAAAAATTAATTTCTTCCATTGATTCAAATAAATCCCCCCCTTGATAGGTGAAGGGAACCTGATGAGGGTGTAGAAGTAAATATATTCCTCAGAGGGACAGGACAAGCTAGGCTGTAAGCTGGCACTGCCCCAGCATTGGCATGGAGTGCCAGGCAGCAGTGTGCTGGTGGGGGGGGTTCTGTTTTCTTTACATCAGACACTTTAAAGTTTTCTTTAAAGGTCACCCCAATCACAGGATTCCCAACACTGTTACTTTTGCTCACCCCTCCATCATGATGGCCTGAGTCACGCCTCAATTTTACTTTTGCATCATGTACTGAGGAATGCTGGTTGTGCAGTCTACAAGATGCATGCGAGCTTGCTCACCTAAGTCAGCACTGAGAAATAGGAACATTTCCCCCAGTATGGTTCAGGCGTAGTGCAATTACACTCCCATAAGGGTGAAAGGTGGGACGAGCAAAGTTAGAGCTCTCTAGATGATGGAAGAGATCAAGAGCAACATAAATCAGGAAAAAAAGGGTGCTGATGACAGATACTAGGATGCTAATACAAGCGAGCACAAGGCTGAAAACAAGTAGTTCAGAGGGGAACTTACAAAGCAAACAGAGAGGCAGACAAGAATGTAAGTTACTGGCAGCCAACAGTGAATCCAAGTCTTCTTTATGCACAGATTAAGAGAAGCGGGGTGAGGCCAATTAGGATCCGTTAAGGCAGAGAGCAGGTACTAAATAGAGAAAGTCATTGTGGCACAGATGGAAGTCATTCTGTCCACTGAGTTCATGACAACTCTCTGCAGGGCAATCCGTTCAGTCTCATTCAATGCTCTATTCTGTAGCTCTGCAAGTTCATTTCCCTTAACTGGCCATCCAATTCCATTTTAAAATCAATGATTATCTCTGCTTTCATCATCCTCGTAGGCATTGATCAAAGTATTCCAAGTCATTACCACATGCTGCACAAAAAAATTCTTCCTCACATACCCCAACATCTCTTGCTCAAAACATTAAATCCATCTACATTAATCCATATAGTATCAACCAATGGGAACTGCTTTTTCTTGTCTACCTTATCTTTTATATTTCTCCCCTCAAGCTCCTTTGCTCCAAGGAGAACAACCCAAAATTCTCCAACGTTACCGGGCAACCGAAATCCATCATTAGTTCCTGGAATCAAGGGTAATGGAGAAAGGGCAGGAAAGTGGATGTGAGGAATGTCGGATCAGCCGTGATCCTATTGAGTGGCAGAGCAGGCTTGAACGGCTTACTCCTGTTCCTATTTCTTATGGAACCATTCTCATAAATCACACATTCACTCCCTTCTAAACTTTTTGTTACTTCCTCAAAAAATTCAATTAGATTAGTCAACACAATTTGTCGTTTACAAATCCTTACTGGCTCTTTTTTATTTCTTAAACTTATCCAAGTTTTGGTTGGTTTTTTTGCCCTGATTCTTGCTTTTAAGACCTAACTCATCATTGATACTTAATTGGCCAGCCAATAGTTTCCACAAATGTCCTTACATCCTCTTTTGAATAATCCTCTGGCACCTCCCCTAGTTCTAGGGAAGATTGGAAAAATAAGGCAAGACGAGGTATCTCCATCCCAACTTCCTTTAGCAATCGAGGATGGAATCCATCTGAACCAAATGACTCATTCACTCTTAGCCTAGTCAATCTTTCCAGTATAGCCTGCCTACCAATTTTCACACATTTTTATGTCTATCATCTCTGCTCCTACTGAGATTTTGTCAGCATCCTCTTCCAGTGTAAATACTAATTTAGTACAAAGCAGTTTTAAGTATGTATTAACACAAAAATGACAATAGTAATCAGTAGACAAATAAACATATTAAATTTACGCGGAGTGAAAAGCCAGAATGTTGTCTTGCACCTTCTTAACAATGATTTAGGTGCAACTTCTCACATTAAACCTTACTCCAAATTATGCATTCTTTGAGATTTTTTTTAGAAACAGAAAAAAAATTGCTGAACAATTCCTTGTTCCATTCAAAATTTTTCAAAACAGATACAAAAATTTTCTTTGGAAATAATGAAAATTCCTGAACCTGCATCAGATTGATAATGTGTTCTCAACATGATGACCAGACCTCTGAAATCCCCCTTCAAATAGGTTAAAGTACCTTACCTGGTAACTATCCAAGGGTCTCTGTAGTTTAATGGACCTGGCAGTAATGCATCCTATAGAGACAGACAAAATAGCTTCTACCATAAGTGGCAATGTCCCTGAGTGCTGGACAGGTCTAACCGTAACTTCAATCCTACGAGATTGACCCTGAGCAAAAACAGAGCAGAGGAACGCAATTTAATTTAACCGATTAATGCAATTACAGTAGAGAAAGTACCTAACAGATTTATTGCTAAAATTGTATCTAAAACGACAACAGCTTGCACTCATTTGGTACCTTTAAAATAGGAAAACATTCCCCAAGTAATATAATCAGGAAAAAATGGATGCCAATCTTCCAAAATTTTAACACATGGGTAGATCATAATCATATAATGGAAAAACAGAAAAGACAAATTTTCTTGGATTGCTATCTTTAATTCAGCCATTCACATATTTGGCTTTTTTCCCCTTTTTAGAAATCATTGTCAACTTTCATCTATCTATGTAAACTGGATTGTAACAAATATTTTCCCCCAACTACCAATAATCAAAAAATCCACATACCTGTCTAATCTGGAAGACACCCCCAGTATTGACATCCTTGGCTTGAGTCAGTTCCACTGCGGTGTACTCTCCCATTTCATTCAGTTCCTGCACTGAGATCCACATCTCAATTCTACGTGTGACTTCACTCCACCTATTACAGCAAAAAAGCCAACCGCACAGCGATCAGTCTTCCAAACATTGCTACCTGGCCAATAAACTCCAGAAAACATGTTACTATATGTATTCCCCGAATCATGGCTCCCATAAAAACAACAGGATGACAATTCCCCACCTGTGTTTTTGGTGAGCAATGTCATCATGGATCAATGTTAAAAATGAGGTTTAAGAGAGTGAGGTGCATTTGCACACCTGACAGTTTTCAAACAATGTAGCCACATCCTAGGCTAACTGGGTGAGGTTCAACAGATCTGCTTAAGTAAATACTGCTAACCAACAGCAAGCACAATAGAGAAGGACGTCAGAAGCTCCCGTCACTTAGTCAGTTGTGGAGAAGTTAGTGGATGACAACACATAACAAAGAAAGAAAATGTTCTAAGATCACAGAAGGAACTTACACTAATGGGAGTGTCAAGGGAGAAGACAAAACAGCCAACTAGAAATTCAGGGATTTTTTTGTTTGCCAAAATTGAAAGCCTGCATCATCTTAGCTGATTTATGGAGACAAACGTAGCATTTCAGATGTGAAATTATTCCATGGCGCCCAAAACTAATGGCATTCAAGAATAAAATATTTGTACTTTGATTTGAGCTTCCATGTATCCAGAAGTCAGCGTCACAATAGGTAATAAAACAGAACCAAATAGCTGAACTACTATGATGATGAGGCTTTTTTTAAGAAAGTTAAATTATGTACATTAACTGGAATATTATGAGAAGCTGCTCTGTACCTGTCACGTAGCGTGCGTGTTTTTGCTTGCAATGCATCAACTGCCCAGGTTGTCTTGCCATTTCCTGCACACCGATGGCCCCAGACTTCGATGGCTAGAGCACCTTCAGAAATAAACTCTAGAAACTCCTCCGTAACATGCACCATAAAATCCTGAAAAACCATGCAGCAAATTGTCAAAATTTACTTCAATTAAGATCAATGAATCTGTTTTCTGGGTAACCCTTTTAATGATCTAAGCGATAAGACTGTCACTACTGTGCTTTTGAGTTTCATGCAATACAGAGAAAGACATTCTAGCTGCTCACCTTACTGTGGTCAAATGTCACAGTATACTGAACCGCCTTGTTTTTGATGGATGGCATGTCTGGGTTGACCATTGGAGGTGCAACTGTTTGGTCAGAGTGATCCCAGAAGATGTATTGGCAGAACACAAAGTTTGAGAGATTGAGTGGCAGGCCCGTTGCTTCTTTAATTTTTACCTGTTGAGATAACATAGCAGCTTGAGTGGCTTCTCACTAACAGGAAGTCTCACAGTCATAACTGACATAATACAAGTGAATATGGGCACTAGCCAGCGCACTTTGAGGTGTATTACTGGGGCAACATGCATGTTCATGTTACATCATGAAGTAACCAACATGAATTTAACTTTTTTAAAAAATATATGCAACAAATCTGACAATACTTTTTACAAGCAGTTCTTTTTTTCAAGTTCGGAACTTCACTTCAGCATTTGCGGCTTGTGGATTTTTAAGAAAGTGCCTCCAAAACAGACTTCTTTATTTGGCAGGCCTCATGGGTAGTGGAGACACGATTACGTAGTCCCAACAGTCATTTTGTTTGAAATGATCATTTCAGTTCACAATTCACTCAAGTTTAATACATATCTATAGTACCTCATTTTGTTTTTGTACCTGTCTGCTAAATTTCAAAGACTGGCATCAGTTAGTTTCTCCAGTTCTGTGAATCAGAAAGCTGGTACCTGGTTTGTGACTCTACCATTTTATTGTTCAATGGGCTTCAGTGGACACAGAATCACTATTGCAGCTATTTCACAAAAACAGTGCAAAGCTTCTATAGAGGCAATCACACACATTGAGCTGCAGTTTTCTGTTAAAATATCACATCTCGCTGCATTTGCAGAATCTCTGTCAGTTCAGAATTAATAAGGATAATTCTAGCTTGCAACTCCAAATACTTCTGAATTTTTGATAACTTATCTCCAACCTCCAAGGCAAGGTCCAATGATTCCTTGCCGAGCTGCTAACTTGCCACTGACCCCCCCACACATATCCTTAGATGTATGTTTTCTTCTCCCCAGTTTTATGTTGCGTCAGAGCTGAAAACACTGACCTCAATATTAAAATTCATCATCAGCAATAATACTGACCAATCCCCACCAATAACAAAATTGTGCATTCTGGTCCACAGCTGCCAGGACCCTCATGCATGACTATCTCTTGTGAAGATGGAATTCCTTCACAATCATAATGGAATTCTCCAGCAATTATCTGGAGGACTGCACTGCACTGATGTAGAGGAACACACTGACAATTTAAAAAGAGGGAGTAAAAATGTGAGGAGAACAAAAGGAATGAATGGTAGGGGAAGGAAAAGCAAGGAAGAACGAAAGATAGGAAAAAGATATCAACTTAACAAGAAAAACAGACAGAGAAGAGAAGAGAGACCAAGATAACAGACAAAGAAGCTAAATCATGGGTGATTGCAAGCAAGAAAGAGATTGACTAGAGACAAAATCACAGAGCTGAAGCAAGTCGATCAGCAACAGGAACTCAGAAATTCAGAGAATTGCAAAGCAAAATCAATAGTGGGAAAGGCGGATTTGGGAAAGATAATGAAAGTAAGATCATGTAGAAATGAGTTAAACTGCAAGAGAAACGTAGGGAAGACAAGAAAGGATACACAACAATTATAGGACAGAAGGAGAAAGATCAAATTGGGGAAATAGCCTTATGTGATAGCAATATCTTTATTTATACGGGGAGCAAAGAAATGGGGAAAGATGCATCACAGGCGCGGAGGTAGAGATCAAGAAATTTGCAGAAACTACTCAGCTCCATCCCAATCGTCCCATTTGGCTTACATGTATTATTAGCTTGTAGATTTATGATGATGGCACTCAACATTACTTCTTCCACTGATCCAGGAATACTGGCACACTTTTCTAACAGCCATCTGGCAATAAGACATGGAACAGTTAATGCTTCTTTAAGCTAAAGGAAAACCACCTCTGTCAGCTCCCAAATATCTGTAAAACCCTGACTATAACTCCATTGATACCCTACTGCCAATGCAGGATGCACCCAGATCTGTGCAGCCTGCTTGAACCACCAACTCAGCATCCTCCAACATATCCAAACGCGCGCCTGGATCCACCTTGAGACTGCACCTTACCAAGGTGCTTCATCTGCTCCTCCCCCCACCCCTCCCCCATTTTCTCACTGAAATTACAAATCAAAAAGAATGTCACAGCTAGGTCTTTACCCACAGATCCACATTTTGACCCCCTTTGGGTCTTACCACACAACTGACTTCCTACCCCTCAGAGATTTAACATTAAATTCTCATTCTCACCTTCAAATAACTCCATGGCTTCAACTTTCCTCATATCTCCATCTGCACATCAGTCTGAACACCTTCTACCACTGTGGCACAAGCCTACACTTCATTTCCTGTTTGCTCTATTCAGCCATCAACTACCACTCCAACAATCCCTGGAATCCCTCCCTCAGCATCTCCACCCTGTACTCTCTTGCATTGCCTTCAAAAGCTCCTCATTTTGACTTGCTTTCAGGTGCACTTTGCCTTGTATTTCTTTCATTTGCCCTGTTTACAAAATGCTCATTGTCTACTACTTTATAAAATGCTTCTGAGATGGTCCTTATGAATGTTACAAGAACACAAAATATTTTCGGTATGGTTGAAGTTTGTATCTTTCTATCTCACTGCTGAATTCTGCTATTTGAACAAGCATAATCATCAAGTGCAAAATAAAATTCAATTTCTTTCTTCACCTTGGTTACAAACTCAAGATTGTCTTCCAGCTGTGTTGATATGTTAAGGAGAAGTGTGCATATAGCACTAAATTGGTAACTTAATACACTTAACATGCACACTGCCCATCTTTTGCATCTAGCTAATTGCCAGCATAAAAATCACTCAGATCACATTCAGCTCAGATCATCCTAATTTTAACTGAATTCAATAATGCAGTAGATGGGGTGGGGAAGGACAGGGAGGGGTTGAAAAACCAAGCAGTATGTTAGTCTCAAATTAGAGAATTAGAAACTAAGACCCTTAAAAAGTAGCAATATCTAAGAAAATTGTATTTGACTGGGTGCTGTTTCCAATTGCATTTCTTAATTGAAAGGATAATCTGTACCGATAAATCCATGATGTGATGAAGCTGAAAGTGTCATTTTTAAAAACTTGTCTCTAACTTTATGTGCAATGCTGCGGAAAGAAATCAAAGGTCAAAATATGTTCATAACAAATCATGGTTTGTTTTCGTTGGTGAATCAACATTTCCAAAGATTTTCAATGGCCAAAAGGTTTATTCTCACTTACCCTGCAGGTCAGTTTCTTCGCCATGTGCACAATTTCACCATTATTGTCCATGACTTCATAGCTTCCACTTGAGTTCTCTGAAGAATCATCACCACCATCCGGACGCTCTGGAACCACACCACTGACCCGCATCACTTCTACATGGAGCCGGCCAGCAACCTCGATTTAAGAAGAGTCAGAAAACTTTCATCGTGTTACTTAGCCCCTTCAGATCTTATGGCAAACTATTTATTGAAAGTTTCACATTATGCAGTCTAAATATACAGCAACATGCAGTCACTTTTACCTTTAGCCTAAAATTAAAAAAAAAACAAACTTTTGACAGTTTGAAGAATCTAGACAAAGTTTCAGAAATGCTTAGTATCGACTTCACCTCTTTATGTCAACTCTCACCTCCCCTTGCTGACTGATGATGGGAACAGCATACTGAAGTTTCACATCGTGGTAAAGACACTCCAAGAAGACATTAGCTACACCAATCAGGTTATGGTTCTCTTGCGCCTCGTAGAAAGGGTCCCCGTGTTTACTGAGAATTTTATTGTACTGGAATAGGGTAAAAGTAATGATGATTATAATGAGAAAGGAAGTTCCTTGTACTTCAGAAAGTAAGAGGTGAAACAGGAATTTTAGGCAACACCTTAAGATCCTTTGGTGTGTGCACGGTCAACTCTTTTCTTTCTATATTTCATTCCTAAAGATACATCCCTACTGCCATCACTCATGAGTGACAGTTTATCTAGCAAGAAGATGAGCTAACTAGAATAGCAGGATTCTGGATTTGACTGAATTAGTTAACCTGAGCAAAAACACGGGTGCTTGGATTGTCTGCTATAATCCCAGTTTAAAGGTGGAAAGAATTTGCAATCTAATAACACCTTTCATTGCCTCAGTGTCCAAAACACTTGACAACCAATGAACTAAGTGATGCTCGCACATGGCAAAGTTCCACAACTGGCAATGTGATAATGGCCAGATAATGGGGACGATTTTCCCACCTTGCCGCACCTGGCATATATTGCACCAATCCCGGAAAATATCATGCAGGCCTAAAAATCAGTTTCGTGCTTGGCACCAAACAGTTTGCATTCGTCCCGGTCTCTTTCTAATAGTGCAAACTGGATCACACCCTTTAACATATTTAAAGTAGTATTTAAATATGCAGACCCCGTTCCATTCCCTTACCTTACAGCCTTTAGGCACAGTGTGAATCACTGGTCTTCACTAT
This sequence comes from Carcharhinus amblyrhynchos, assembly GCF_965287045.1. NCBI lineage: Eukaryota > Metazoa > Chordata > Chondrichthyes > Carcharhiniformes > Carcharhinidae > Carcharhinus > Carcharhinus amblyrhynchos. The sequence continues at coordinate 31,993,189 of NC_137325.1, read as the reverse complement.
GGAGAGCTGGCCCTGCCCAGACAGCTTGGAGCCCAATGAAGCTCCTGGGTGGTCTGCAGAGGGACAGGTCAGTGCGTGGGGAGGAGGAGCAGCACAGGGAATGATCAACAGCAGATAGGGGTGGAGGAGGAGGTAGGCTGCCACATGGAGCAATCGGCAAGAGCACAAGAGCGCACCCAGCACACGACAGCATGCAGACTGGGTCTTGACAGGGGACCCACTGAGAGGGTCCCGATACATCAATATGGGCAACCTGTGGGAGAGGTTAGTTCACTGGGAGATCGAGGCGCCTGCACTCAAGTAGCTGCAACTTCACTGGTGAGTTTAGGGTCACCCTCGCTTAACGGTGAGAATTGCATTTTTGTCCAAAAAGGGTGCGTCATCAGATAGTATTTTCAAACTCACCCAAAAAACAGATCTCAAACTCTCCCATTTTCTCATTCATTTGGCACTTAGGTTTTTTCGTAAGATCATGCCCTTGGTCGTTTTTTTGAGGAAAATTTTGCCCAATATGTCTTTAGTGTTGTTGGTTGTGGAACAAATATTGGCCAAGGCACTGGGGAGAACTCCCCAGCACTTTTTTTGAAACAGTGCTGTAGGAAGTGTGACATCCACCCAAGAGAACAGAGGAGATCTTGTTTTAATGTTTCGTCTGAAAGTTGTCACAGCTCTGACAGTGCATCATTCCCTCAGTACTGCATTGCAGTGACAGCCTGGATTTTGTATTCAAATCTTTACAGTGGTACTTGAACCTGGAAACTTCTGACTCAGAATATTTCTGATGCAGATCACGTTGACTACTCAAAGTCTAGACATAGGACATCTAGTGAATTAGAATCTGTCACGGACATGTCTACAATTTAATTAACTACCAATTCAGCTACCTCATGTTACAAGTCATGAAAACAACAATGGGAAGAGATGATCTAGTCTGTCACGTTAGCTTGACTTTCTGTTCAGCACCTCTCACTGTAGCTTGGCTATGACTAAACTCATTAGTGTGGAAACTCATGACTATAATTTGAAACTTGATCACTGCAAACTTCTAGACCATAATGTCCTATATAGGGATTCTGTTTTTGATGCTAATAAGTAAACGGTATCAGGCTATATTAAACAATAGTAAACATTAGGCAGAAGATACTTGATTTTTCCTTACAACTTGTATTAAAGAGTTCCTTGTACTCACATATTCCACCATATCTTTCTCCTTCCAATCCTGATACAGGTCTCTCATATCAATCAATTTGTTCTCCAGCTTTTCAATGGCCCAGACTTGGGTACCTTTTCCCTTGCGTCGTACTTGAATAGCTGGCTCACTCACAATTGCTCCTCTCTATTTTAATAAAGAGCAAATTCAAAACTGCTTACAATGCATGGAATGTAGTGAGAAATCGCTGTAAATTATCAGTATAAGACATCATTTCACCAATCCAGCAATTTAAAAAAAGCATAAGGAGTGGAAACACAATGTACATTGAACACTGCAAGTCTTGAAACAAAAAATATTCGTCTGAAAGAGTCATCTGATCCATCAACATTTAAAAAGAGAAAATGCAACTCAATTCTTTTTGGTTTGGACCTATTGTCAACGCTCACTAAAGATAAAACAAAAACATTAATGTGTCTTTGTCTCTCTTCATCATTTTTACATTAGAAAGCTAAGTGCCCAAAACATGTGGCACTTAAAGGAAAAGACTGGAAGACCAAGATAAAAGCACGATGAAAAGCTTATAATTATCTAATGCAAAGATCATCACAAAGAGATTGCTGAGGAGGCATCATTCGATGTGTGAAAATGACAGTGGACATAATGAAAACATAGAGTTAAAAATTTCTAAAATTCTGTCAATAAACTATTTTACTAAACCATCTAGGGATGCTCACAAACTGGAACTGATGAGCAAACAAGAAAGAAAATATTAAGCTTGCTTTTACAGAGCACCAAACACATCCTCAATGTATCCCAAGAACATCTCACTCATTACAAATTGTATTTGAACTGTACGCATTAATGCCACATTGGGAAATTTAGCAGCCAATATGGGTACAGTGTTCTGTCAACAGTAATGAGTTACATGTCCAATTAATCTGATGTGTGACGTTGGTGGGGTGTGTGTGTGTGCACATGCGTGCGTGCGTGAGCATTGTTGGCCAGGACACCAAGTTACAAGCTCACCTTCCCAACTATTGAATTATTCTTTTTTTAAATTCATTTGTGGGACATGGGCATCGCTGGCTGACTTGCATTCATGGTCCATCCCTAGTTGCCCTCGAATTGAGTGCCTTTCTAGCCTATTTCAGAGGGCAGCTGAGAGTCAACCAAATTGCTGTGGGTCAGGAGTCACATATAGACGAAGAAAGGATGGCAAATTTCCTTCCCTAAAGGACATTAGTGATCCCATTGGGTTTTTCACTAGATTCTTAATTCTGGATATTTTTACTAATTCATCTGCCATGGTGGGATTTGAACCCGGGTCCCCAGAACAACTTCGGAGCATGAACTCTCCCTTCCAACTTCACTCCATTTCCATTTATCTTATCTCATTTTATTTCCTCTTTTCATCTCTATCCATTTTTATCATCCTTTTCACTTCCATTTTCCCACTTCTTCATTCACACTCTCGTTCTTGAACCCCCTCCTCCCACCTTTCAGGGCACCTGTCTTAACCTTTATTCTGCCATTCACACATTCTGATCACTTAATGGATACATTTGGCACCTTTCTCGGCCTTCTTCATCCTGATTTACATTCCCTTTGTCCAATTACAGTTCCCAACACACACTCAGTGTAAATCTTCTCAGATTTTCTTTGCTCTGTGATGAAGGGTCATCCAGATTCCAAACACTGGCTCTATTCTCTCTCCACAGATATTTTCCAGCATTTTCTGTTTTTGTCCCCACAACGTTTGCTGAGTTTCTGGATTAATAGTCTAGCAATAATACCACTAAGCCATCATCTCCCTTGTTCACTTTCCACTTATGTGGAATATTATACTAAGTTGGGAGTGCAGACGCATTGAACTTCAAAGTGCACTGAGATTGAACACAAAAAATGAAAACATTGATTTACAATTTATTTATTTAGTGAATACAAAGTCCCTAAGCAAGCAGTTTCTTCTGGTCCTGCTGCATTGAGTGCAGGTTGACCTCCACTGAGTCCATGGATTGGACATTCTTCTACAATGTGGTACATAGCCTTTTCTCTCACACAGGCACATAGGGAACTGGCACTAACGCCCTATCTGTGGAGGCTGGCCAAGCTGGTCCTGAACCTCTGGAGGGAGGACCACCATTTTCTTGGAAAGTTGAAAGCAGGAAGCTGTTGGGTTAGGTTAAGAGAAGATAACACTTGGGATTTTGCCTACAATTCTTGGCACCCAACTATAGGAAGAATGAGGAGCCACAGTAAATATTCACTAGGAATGAAAAATGTACCTTATTTTTAAAATAAATAGAATGGTTAACGTTTGAATAGGGATGTGAGGAATAAAAACAATTACAATGGTTCTCAGGAGGTAAATAATGAAAAAGGTTTTTTCATTAGTTGGCAAATCAACAACAAAGTAACACAGACTCAGAAACATGACTAGAAGAACAAAATGGGGAAAGTAGAAGAATATTTGTTCATCGAGTGTTATCAGAATATAGAGTAGTTGACACCAGTCGGCTACTGATCCACAGACTATAACATCAACTGAAAATAACATGACGTAGGTATCACAGGTATGATAATGACAAATCTGTTAGAGTTCTCTGAGGAGGTAACAAGGAAGCTAGATAAAGGAGAGTCAGCGGACATGGTTTATTTAGATTTCCAGAAGGCCTCTGAAAAGATGCTGCATAGGAGACTGTTAAATAAGTTTTGTGCCCATGATGTTAAGGGTAAGATGCTGGCATGGATAGAGGTTTGGCTGACTGGCAGAAGGCAGAGAGTGGGGATAAAGGGGTCTTTCTCAGGATGGCAGCCAGTGACTGGTGTACCTCAGGGGTCAGTGCTGGGACCACAACTTCTCGCAATATACATTAACGTCTGGAGGAAGAAACTGAAGGCACTGTGACTAAGTTTGCAGATGATACAAAGATATGTAGAGGGACAGGTAGCACTGAGGAGGCAGGGGGGCTGCAGAAGGACTTGGACAGGTTAAGAGAATGGGCAAAGAAGTGGCAGATGGAATACAGTGTGAAAAAGTGTGAGGCTATGCACTTTGGAAGGAGGAATGGAGGCATAGACTATTTTCTAAATAGGAAAATACTTAGGAAATCAGAAACACAAAGGGATTTGGGAGTCATTGTTCAAGATCCTCTTAAGGTTAACTTGCAAGTTCAGTCAGCAGTTAGGAAGGCAAATGCAATGTTAGCATTCATGCCAAGAGGGCTAGAATACAAGAGAAGGGATGTACCTCTGAGTCTGTATCAGACTCTGGTCAGAACCCATTTGGAGTGTTGTGAGCAGTTTTGGGCCCCATATCTAAGGAAGGATGTGCTGGCCTTGGAAAGGGTCCAGAGGAGGTTCACAAGAATGATTCCTGGAATGAAGAGCTTGTCATATGAGGAACAGTTGAGGACTCTGGGCCTGTGCTTGTTGGAGTTTAGAAGGATGAGGGGGGATCTTATTGAAACTTACATGATGCTGTGAGGCCTGAATAGAGTGGATGTGAGAGGATGTTTCCACTCGTAGGAAAAACTAAAACCAGACGGCAAACCTCAGGCTAAAGGGATGATCATTTAAAACAGAGGTAAAGAGGAATTTCTTCAGTCAGAGAGTGGTGAATTTGTGGAATTCTTTGCCACAAAAAGCTGTGGAAGCCAGGTCATTGACTGTCTTTAAGACAGAGATTGATAGGTTCTTGATTAATAAGGGCGTCAGGGGTTATGGGGAAAATGCAGGAGAACGGCGATGAGAAAAATATCAGCCATGATTAAATGGTGGAACAGAGTCGACGGACCGAGTGGCCTAATTCTGCTCCTATGTCTTATGGTCTTATAGATTACCTCTGTCTACGGTATAATTTCTATGACTCTGTGTGAAGCATCAATATCGATTTTGGAAACAGCTTACTCGAGAATAGAAGGTTCATTACCTGTTCAAAAATGCAGGATCCATTAATGGCCCAAGATTACTCTACTAATGAAAAGCAGGAGAATTTCCAAGTTTCTGTAATGAATAGCCAACAACAAAATTGCAGGATTTTCATGTTTATTCATCACTCCTGTATATGCTAAAGTACACTGGCTCCCAGTTAAACCACTTAGGTTTTAAAATTATCATCCTTGCTTTCAAATCCCTGCATGGACTCCCTTTCTTTCTCTGTAATCTCCTCCAGCTCTATAACATTCCAAAATATCAGTTGTCCTCTAATTCTCAGCTCTTGAGCGCCTTCAATTCTAATCACTTCCCCACTGACAACTGTGCCTTCAGCTACCAAGGCCCCAAACTCTAGAATTTCTCCCTAAACTTCTTAAACCTTTTTGACAAAGCCATTGCCATGTACCCAAACTTGTCTTTATGCTGCCTACCACTGAATTTTTATTCTATAATGCTCCTGGAAAAATACCTTGGGTCATTCTGTTACATTGAAGGCACAATTTAAGTGTTGTTCATGATGATCCAGGCAACGCTGCCAATACTCAGCAGCCCTAGTTCTCCTGAGGTGGTGGAAATGGACCTTCTCGAAATGGACCTTGCCATGTTATTACCACCACGTGGCATGCTAGTTTATTTTGAGAGTACTAAGAGTAGATTACATAGCAAGAACCCAACTACCTTCTTGTTAGCACTGAGATTTGCTGCTGGGATTTGCAGAGTGACTTGATAATCTGTCTGCTTATTCATCTCTTCTGCCAGGAAGTTTGCTTCTCTCACTAGAGCATTAGCTTTCACTATTTGCTCTCTCAATTTCGAAAGACTGTGACGAAACAGCTGATCTCTGCAACAAAAAGGAAAAACAACAAAATGAAGCACATTCCTCCTTCCCCACAAGCATTTGCTGATTACGGATAATGGAAAATGCATGCAACAGGGCTTTTTTTCTGCTAATGGATTACTTCTTGTACTTATACAGAAGATCCATTGAACTTGAGACTTTTCACTGCACGTAATCAATGAGCACTTTGATGTGAAAATGTTAAGTAAAAATGCCTCTCTGAACTATTTTAATAAGCATACAGATTATGAAATTCTGAAATAGTTCCTTCATTTTTTTACTCAATGCTTTTTATACTGAAATTCAATTGGGCTATGTACATAAGTGCTGTTCTGACACAGGAACACTGGATGAGACATTAATCCTCCATTAGCCTACCCAGATCAAAACATCCATTTCTCTGAGTCCACTGAACATGCGCTTCTCCAGCATTTCCACACACAAAGCGCAGATATGAAATGGAACACTCTTTGAGGCACTAACGACAATATGACACCCTCAACAATTGGGAAGCAAGAGTAGAAAAATGCTGGCTGGTTTAAGGTTAACATCACTGTGATGGAAGCTGTCACTAAAGTCAAACAGTCAGCTCTCATTAAATATGAGAGATCTCCAACCAAGATGACAGTGAATGCACTCATCTCCCTGTTGAGCATTGTGGGGTAAGTGTTTCCCCACATTGCCCTCATCAGACTGCAGATCCTGACTGAATGCATCTACCCCGAATACCAGAATTGGAAGGTTTAGAATTCACATGATCTTCTCAACCCGGAAGCTGCAAGACAAATGCTGCAAAGAAAGGAAACCACTAGATATTTCCCTCATTGATTGGTCTCACCATGGTTGCTCAATGTGATCTCCTCTTTTGATGACACTATGGTGGACAAGATCAGCTATGAAGGGACAATGCTGGAACCATTTGAGATCCAGAGTGGAGTCAAACAGGATTGTGTTCTGGTACTGACATTTGTTGGCATATTCTTCTCTTTGCTGCTGACAAATGCCTTCAAGTTATTTACAGATGATGTCTATTTAGATACTACAACTGATGGAAAGTTCCATCTTGCTTATCTGAGATCCAAGACAAAACTGCACTAAGTTCTCAAAGAGCTACATTGATGATGCTGCACAAGTATTTCCATACAAATGGACAGACTTTTTGCTTGCAATGAGGTTGGTTTGATCATCAGCATCAGGGAGATAAATGTCATGGTTCAGGATGTTGCCATATTACCATCTATCAGCACTGATAATGTGATGCTGGAGGTTATTGATAGCTTCACATATCTAGGTTCCATTATCACTAGCAGTTTGCCATTTGATGCTGAAATCAACACACACATTGCAAAAGCTGCTGCTGTTACATCCTTGATGACTGAGAGAGTGTGGAACAACAACAACCTGATTAAGAACCAAACTGTGAGTCTACCAAGCTGGCATTCTCCGTACAATCCTCTACCCCTGGACAACATATGGCAGGCAGGAGAAAGGCTAAACAATTTCCATCTCCACTGTAGAACCACAGAATCCCTTCAGTGCAGAAAGAGGTGCACGATCTGACCACCTCCCCCACCAGCAGATACATCCGCCACCCACCCACCCCCACCACCACCGAGCGAACGCGATGGTAAAGGGGGAAATAATGATAAGTTTGGGCCACCAAGTCAATTTAAATGCATGCAAATACATTTAAATTGAAGTTGCACCGTTTCAGTCCCGATCGCAAATATTTTCAGGCCTTGGTAAAGGGGGAAATCAGCATGGAGGTGGGCATGGATTGTGCTGTTCGCCTCATGTCTGACTTTATCAAGTTTTTGTGCCTGAAAACAGCGCAATGCAATGATAAAATCGGGCCCTAAGGGATAATTTGGCATACCCAATCCACCTAACCTGCACATCTTTGGAGCGTGGGAGGAAACTGGAGCTCGCGGAGGAAACTCACGCAGGCACAGGGAGAATGTGGAAACTCCACACAAACAAACAAATACCCAAGGCCAGAATTGAACTCAGGTCTCTGAGAGGCAGTACTGCTGAACACAGTGCCATGTCTTAAGCATATCTTTGTCATTTTCCAGAAGAACAAGATCACCAAATTGGAGGGCCTGGAGCTTGCTAATTCATTAGCATACATTCACTGCGAAGCCAATGATGTGTGCGTTAGCTCAGCCAATTCATCGGATGGATGATAGCCGTATATTCAAAGACCTTGCATAGAGTGAACTGGCCACTGGGTCCTGTTCTCCTGGGCATCCATACCTCTGCTACAAGCAGCATATATTGATAGTAGACATTGATACTGGCAACTGGGAGCCAGTCACTGATGGCTGTGACCTCTAGAGGCTGACTGCTTGAAGGACCATTGGAAGAGAGGGGCAGAAACAAAAAACTCAGCTGGCTGAGAAGGGAACCCAGAGAAAAGAGGTGAGCGTGTCAGGGCCCTGATATCCCTGCAGCGAATATGGTTGAGACCACCATGCCAGCGTGGGACTCCTGAGCTTAAAATCATTGTCTCATGAGACAAAAGGCTGTCATAGAGTCAATTAAACAGCTCTGCAGTTGGTTAAAGATTGCTAGCTGGTTCTTTCTGCCTGGAACTGTGAAAGAACCAGGAAAACACTTAAAAAATGTAGTGAAGAGGCCAAGAAAAATTACAATTAAATGCTTTTACACGGCTAAGACCTCGTCACATTCTCACCCATGTAATCAAATGTATGCAAGTCAATAAGACAAAATTCCCACCTCTCACTTAAACATCCGTACCTCTCTTCAGACCAAAGTTTTACTTTCTGTTGTGCAGTTTGAGAGGTGAATGATAATCTCTCAATGCTATGTCGGTGCAGCCTGTCTGGTGACAGCTGTTGACGAAGGAGCTCCAGCTCACGCTCATACATTAACCGCTGCTCTTCAAGTGCATTCCGTTTCTCCTCCAGGTACTGCTTTTCAAGAATCTGTACAACATTCTGAACAGGATCTGGAAAATCAAGCAAAGCATTTAAAGCCAGTTTGCATTAAACTATATGATCCACCTTTGGCACAGTTCAGCTATCAATATTTTAATACGCAAGCATAAGTTAACAATATCAGCTGGAATTCTCCAATCACGCCACCACTGCCAGGGAGAATGGAGAATTTGGTGCTCAGCCTAAGCTCCATTCGCTGTAGCAGGACCAGAGAATTCCAGCCGCAGGGTCACAGAATTCCAGCCATCACCGCTGTGTGTTACAATTCCCATGGGGGGAGCCCTAAACCAAAGTAACCAAATTTACCAAACAATCTCCAAATGAAGGAACCACCATCAAAATTTCACTTCCTGTAACTTTTATTTAACATGAATCAGAACCAATCTGAATTAACCATGAATATATATATATAGTTAAATTTCACTTCAAATAGTGATACAACAAAGATACATCTTACACAACCACAAATGCCCGCATTACTCCTTGTACAAATGTGACACCAAGTGCAATCTCACAATCTTCCCAATTCAACTGATTTAGCCCTTCAGTTGTATTGAACAGCAAGTGTATTCCATCCGAGGTCCCTCGATATGGTTAACACCAACAAGACGATAGTTTTTCAGAGTACCTTTTCACTCAACAGCCCCAAATTATGCTCTGGTGTTCTGATACGAGCTCTCAGTGTTTTTGCATGCCTGATTATTTGCACCTCTTTTTAGGATTTAGTCTCTTTTAACTGTCTTGTACACCAATTCCCTAAGAGCTCTGAAATTCTATTTTTCTTCTTACTGCCAAACAGAAAGCTGACCTTTTCTTTGGGAGCTTTGCCAACCTCCTCTCAAATGAATTTCATGTTACTTTTTTTGTTTCTTCCTGCCTTCTCTTTGTGCCTGCATCTTTGTGCTGATTGCTATCTGCCTAGAGCTCTCCTTTATCTTTCTCCTCTCCTTTTGTGTCTGCCAGCCATGTAGCTTCTCTATCTTGACATCCATCCCTACTGCTTTCAAATCAAAGGTTACCAGTTCAGCTGGATCAGAGTTTCTTATTATTCAAGAAAATTACAATTGATCCCTTTACAATTGATACAAACTCTTAAAAGTCCTTTTCAAACATCTTAAAAACAATTACAAATTCTACATTTTAAAGAAATTACCAATTTTCCTTACTGTACTGCTTCTGAATCATGAAATGCTCATCTTAAATTTATAATCTCTAGGCCAAAGTAGTCAGATTAGTAATAAGCACTGCAGCATTTTTTTCTGTAGCTTCCAGAAGAATAAGGACATTTCAAATTTAGTATGTGAGCCATGGTTCAGTGGTAGCATTCTCATCTGAGTCAGAAGGTTTGTAAGTCAAGTCCCATTGTAGGGGCTTGAGCCTAAAGTCCAGGCTGATAGTCCAGTGCAGTAATGAAGGAGTTCTGCACTTTCAGATGAGATGGTAAATTGAGGTCCCTCACAGCATGACGCTTATTGGTTCACTGGGCTTATGGCGCATATCTGGAGTCAGTCTAATGTTAATATTATGAACAAGCCCCAGGCATGCAAAACACCTATGACTGACTGGGATATCATATGATGCCTTCAGAAACCTGTAACAGAAAACAATGCCTACAAGGAATGCCAGAGGCACAGAAAGCAGCACATTTTTCAGATGGGGGTCTTGAATAGAGTCTTGAAAATCTTGATTGAGAAGGGCCCTCTTTCGTGATTAGTGCTGCAAACCTGCAAAAAAGGGTGGACGGTGGGGAAAAGAGGAGATAAAGAACGTGCCCTTTATATCATCACCATTCTGGAGATTGAGCTTTTGCCCCAGCATCTGCTGCTCACCATTGGTACTGAGAGCCTTCATCATAACTTCCATCTGTGCAAATTCATAATTATAGTCTGGTTCAGATGAAGCTTCACTTGCTGTCTCCACATCCTGTTCCGCGCCACCTTCTCGATTCACCTCACTCTCATATTCTTTTAATTTGTCTCTCCTCTTCCTCATAGGTAGGTTAATTCTATTTTTTTAAAAAAAGTTTGTTGAAAAAAATTGCAACCTCATTGATGCAGCAACATACTTCAAATGTTTGGTTAATAAGGAAACCCACATCTGAATTCTCCTGGAACCTTTTATCCTTTCATTTGTGGTTAAGTTTTACTTATCCCAGTCAAGATAATGGCAGCTAAACACTCCTACACCCAACATCAGATTTAAGTATTCCCAAAACAAGTTACCTTCATTAGCACTACCTTGGCAAAGTTCCTTAACACCACCCTTTCCAATAACTGACATTTCTACAGCTTGAAATTGCTGAATTACAATCAGGGTGATAACGTGAGCTTAAGTCCAATGTGAAATAAGTTGAGAAAGCCTGAATTTATTTCACATTGGACCACTTAAGCAGGTAGACAGTGCAGAATTTGTCTGACTAATCTAGTTTAACTTTTTGAGAAGGGGAGGGGTTGGAAAAAGCACTGTGTCATTGTTTATGGTGTTTGGGGGGGTAATATTTCAAGGGGGACCAGTCCTTGCCACTGTGAGGGAGTATTCCATTGGCCACAGGTGCTCCACCCAGGGGATTCTTGCCCCATAGGCAAGGAGTTATCAGCTTTTACTGGTTAACCTCCCCACATGGAGTAAAATAGCAGCAGTGGTGGGATGAGACTTTAAATGGTCATTAATCAAGCAGTTAAAGTAAGTGCAAGAGGCGGCCATTTGGCCCATTGAGCCTACATCGACTCTCCAACAGGTATTTTACCAAAGATCCCTTAATCCACACACTTATTCCACTAATCCCACTTACCTACACATTTGTGGACACCAAGGGCCAATCGAACATGGCCAATCCACCTAACCCATACATCTTTGGGGTGTGGGAGGAAACTGGAGCACCTGGAGAAAACCCACATGGACATGGGGAAAAGATGCAAACTCCACGCAGTCACCCAGAACTGAGGCCAGGTCCCTGGGCCGTGAGGCAGCAGTGCTACTCACTGTGCTGCCCTCAATTGGAGGGAATTGGGAAAACAATGAAGACTCCAACCCCCAACTTCCTTCCAGTGTCACCCCACCACCTCCCAGCCCTCTCCTGAAGACCAGATTAAATTCTGCCCATAGAGTTCTGATAAAAGCAATGTTACGTGGTGCCCACCAAAGATCTTCTCTTGGATCTCAACATAAACAAATTAAGTGAGTGAACGATGTCATGGCACATAGAATTCAATGTGAATAATAGTGAGATCACCCATGCTAAAATAACAAAACAAATTTGAACACTTTTTCAATGGCAAGAGACTAGGACCTATGGAGGAACAAAGAAATTCGGGTCTCAAGGTAAACAAATCATCAAAAGTCAGAAAGTTTAATGGAATGTTCACTGTTATCTCAAGAGACTGGAATACAAGAGGAAGAAATTATCTTTCAATTGCACAAGCCTTAATCAGACACCGTTTGGAGCATCATGTTCAATTCTGAGCACCAAAGAAGGAAGAAGAAGAATAACGTGGCCACAAGAGAGTACAACGCAGGTATACAAGAATGATACAGGGACTTAAAAGAGTTACATTTTGAGCTCAGGTTATATAAACTTGGGCTATATAGCCTCGAATTTAAAAGATTGAGGAATGGTCAGAAGTATTAAAATGTTGAACAGATACTTCCTCTGAGACAGCATCCTGAATAAGGAGACAGTCTTAAAATTGAAGCTGGACCATGCAAGAATGCAATCAGGAAACAAGGTTTCATGCAAAGGATAATGGAACTGCAGAATTCACTGGATCAGATTAATTTTTTTTAACATTACAATCTTTATTAGGTGAGGGCATTGAGAGATACGGCTGAAAAAGTGGTAAATAGAGTGAAGGTCAGCCATTTTCTAATTGAATGCTTGAATAGACTCAAGGGGCCCAATGGCTCACTCCTGTTGTAATGTTTATACATCAATCCAAGTTGGATTTGAAGACATATCTCTTAGATGGAAGGACAATCTGCTTTATCTACGAGTCCCTTCAACAAAGGTCTTCAAAAAAGATACACAAGACTGTTGCAATATTCCAGGATAGTACAAATAAGCCTTTCCTACAAAGTTTATCGTGCCGAGTCTGCCATCTACACCAAACCAGATTAATTTTATTCCTTCTCGCAAATTGATTTTACTCCTTTCCAAATGATACCTTCACTATAAATGATTTGTCATACCCTTTTCCAACATTTTGATTTTCTTCTGAATTAAATGAAACCAAAAAAAGTCTCATAGGATTCAGCTATCTTGACAGCTACCAATTTGATCCTTACTAAATACAGAGAGAAATGTGTGCAATTTAACAAACATGTGTGTGTACATTTCATGAGGATATAGGCAGCGGGAAGGTAGACAAGGATTGACTTGCATAATGATGGTACAGGAACAATGAAAGTACGAGAGACAGGGTGAGTGAAACAATGACAAATAAGGTGGAGAGGAGAAAGGGAGTAGCAATGAGTGAGAAGCAAAGAATGAGTCTCACAAATTGCCTACGAAGAATGCTAGATAAACTGAATATTTGAATAGGAAAACAAGATACCTAAAGTAGTGAATTAAACACTCAAATAAAAGCAACTTTTACCTAAAGAAGTGGTTATTTCCCCAGAGGATTCTGTCCCCATGCCAGAGAGAGTTTGGGGCATGCAATACAGCACCATTCAAGCAGGTTCTGAAAAATAATTTTAATTATCTATTATTTGACAATCACTGTCTAACATTCACTATCTCTTTATCTTGTGATAACTGAAACACACATTTGATACAAATCATCGTTCTTAGTCCTAATTGTGATATTGCTTTGGTATTTTCAGAATAATCATACATCAGGTGAGATTACAATTATCAAACTTGGATAAAGTCTAGCAACCTGTTACTAAAAGCACTGAGGTGGCAAATTTGTTTATGGATACAGGTCAGGAGTGTTGTGATTTAATTATTACACCACCAAGGGTGACATTAAATGAAACAAAGAGGCATGGAAAGATATCTTACATTATTAAAGCATTGAAAAAAATCATAGCAACTCTTCAAAACAAGTGAAACCAGGATATTAACTTGGAAAATAGTAAATAAGCAATATCACATTCAGCAAATGAATTAAGATTTGCATGCTTTATATAATAAACGTAATTGAGATAATGTAATGTGACAAAATAGGACTGAAGCCTAAATCCATAAATCTGGATAACTAGAGATGGATAGTTATTCTTCAGTTGACCATATCAGGGGATTTGTCATACAAATTAAGTTTAATGTGATACCTAAACCTGCTCTTTTAAAAAAAAACCTCTTTATTTAATTATCAAGATTAGAAAGTCAGTACTTAGATTACAAGCTAGAGATTTGGCTGCGCAGGTTTCTGGTCCCATGTCTTATAAAGATTACAGTCACCCTACAACTGGAAAAGTTTACTTATATAGACACAGGCAGATAACATTATGCCTTGCAACATCTCCAAATTTTTCTCTGCAAAAAGATCAAATTGAAAAAAATACATGTTAATAATATGCATTAGATATGAGAAACAGAAACAGTAGTATTCAATATATGGAGCATTTAGAGATTCTAAATGTGCAGAAACAGGTTTGCTCGCATCTCTCCCCATCTCAATCACTGCCACACATCAACTTGTCATTAAGGGGCGCACAAGAGCAACTTTAGGTTATGAACACTGAGTTCTTCCTCACTTGTGTTTAGGCGATGGGCCTAGCATTTTAACTATCTACAGTAATCAAAACATCTCCTGAAGAACAAATTAAAATTGGCAGACTAGGACAATTTCGGCTCCTACCCTCACTTATCCAGTAAAACAATCATTGCATGAAGCAGTTAAGAGAAACTTAATGTGCGTTTCTGAATATACATAACCAAGTTACAAATTTCACGATAACAAATTTGCTGAAAAATGCATCAATAATTACTGAAGGAAACTACTCCTGAAGGATAAAGATCAGAAGACAGCTCATACAGACATAGGATTACTTCTAATAAAGATTTGTACTTGAAATGATCAAATTCTTGAATTACATTCCTTGATCAAGACGACATCAATGCAGCACTAGCAGAAATGCAAGTAATGGATCGATTACTCAGCCAGCTCACAGGAGCAAGGCACAACATTTGAATTGAAATATAATTCCATAAAACACGTCCTCTAATAGCATCCTGCAAACTCGGGTATACAATAAAATCTGCAGTATTAGCTTCAAGTATCACAGTACCTCTCAAACCGCAGTCTCAACAAAGCCCATTCCCTCACCTTTACTGATGGATGATAAGTCTCATTTCCACGTTCTGCTATGTAATGTTAAGAATTAAAGTGGAAAGGCTTAAATTAGTTCAACTAGAAACCGACCTCCAATCTTTCTAGAGTGAGCATGAACCTAGCACATGACACTGAAAAGGTAGTTCAGTCTTATTTCTACATTTTTTGATAGTCAATGCATGAGAATAAAAATGTTCAATGCTATCCAATTTTACTGGGCAATAACCAGCAGCAGATGGAAACATTCACTGCAGCATCCTCCCTGAATGGGCACCGTGGCATCTAAAATTATAACTTTAAGAAGTGAAAGGTCCCAGCTCTGCTTAGCAATTTTTGGTCAGAGGTCAAACAAACATTAAGCTAAATAGACACAATCAAGTATGCAAATTAAATGTAAACATCAACAATATGATCAAAAATAGAAGGAAAGCACAGGCAAAATGAAGAATCAAAACATGAAGAAATAAACACTACTGGCTATCAAATGGGACTCTGGCAAAAATATTTGGTCACTCAGTATCTGAAAATAAAGGCAGACTATTTATTGTCTGTATGACTCTTTGAATGTTCTATACATGAAATGCTAACCTGAGCTTGTGCTTTTCTTATGTCAACAGGCTTGGTGTGTATTTCCAACAATTTCAGCTTTTTATCATTGTCTCCCTTTCATGGAGCATATATCATAGAATCCCGACAGTACAGAAGGCGGCCATTTAGCCCAGCAAGTCTGTACCGACCACAATCTCATCCAGACCCTATTCCTGTAATCCCACATATTACGCTGCCAGTCCTCTCTGACACTAGGGTCAATTTAGCATGGCCAATCAACCCAACCCGCACATCTTTGGAGTGTGGGAGGAAACCGAAGCACCTGGAGGTAACCCATGCAGACATGGGGAGAATGTGCAAACTCCATACAGATTGTGACTCAAGGCCAGAATCGAACCCGGGTCCCTGGCGCTGTGAGACAGCAGTGCTAACCACATATGGTTGGACTATTATGGGCTTTATTTAACCTTGATTAGCAAGTATATTAATGAAACAGTAAACTGAGCTATTGTGCAGGAGGGTGCAAATGTCTGATAGTTTTAGTATAGACTGATTACCTGGCATTTTCATTTGGGCTGAGAGTAACATCCCCATCTGCTGTAATGTCAATGACACAGTGCTCAGGCTGGATGCCAATTCCGCACAGCTGAATGTCCTGAGATTCATCTGCACCGACTCTGGTGTGATCCTGTTGAGAATATCAGAAGCTTAAAGGTCAACATCTGACACTTGGCTATAAATATTCACAGGATGCTTGCAAAGTGCACTGTACACCACTTGGGTAACCCAGCCTGAATCATCAGTGTTTCCATGCATGCTATAAACACGAATGTGTCTTGCCAAATGTTTAATCAGAATCTTCTTCTAATTAACCTATACAGCCAAGAAATAATTTAAAGTTAGAATCAGTGGCAATTACAAACCACGGTGCAAAATAAAACAGAAAGCAGCTACAGAAATTGCAACAGTACCTTAAATAACTTAAACTTCAATGAGGCAAAAATTGTTTTCATCAGTTTGCAGGCATAGAATTTACTGAGAGAAAGTGAGGGGGAACCTTAAAAAATACACATTACAGAAATGATTATGGGTCACCCTTCCTATTTGGGCAAGAAATAACAAGTAGAAAATAGTTCAGCAATAATTCTGCTCAAACTCAATATGAGATAGTGAAGAGTTGGCAAGATGGGATGTAATTGCACTATATATAAATATGAAACCTCACTGACTTGAGATAGGGTGGTGGATTACATGCAAATTTCACTTCAACATGTCGAGTCATTTCAATTTTACACAAGCTCAAGTCTCTTTCCTGCTTTATATCCCGCACTTGGTTTGGACTAGAAGCATAAACAAGGGTTCACTCAGAGGGTGGTCATTTCTGAAATAGTTTACCAAGGTTGTAGGGAGAAATATCCTGTAACGCCGAACCTGTCAATTTTCCAAAGACTAAGTAATAATTTAGTAGTTTTATGAGACAATTTTTCACTCAGCACACTCTGGCTTGCTGGTGCCAAAAATCGTTCCTAGGTTTTGAATGTTGCTTCTTCCATTTGTCATGTGCTCATACCTGTCTTTAGAATTGGGACTAATTTGATGCAGAGATAAATCATAGAATCATTGTGGCAAAGGAGATGGCCATTCAGCCCAACATATCCATGCTCATAAGGGATCGAATCACAACTACTAGATTACCAGCAAATTGAAATATAGCATCTCTGGTGGCAGAGCTTCTTCTGTACTGAACTGGGGCATCAACAATGCTCAAAACTTGAGAGTGGGACTTGAATCTATGACCTTCTGATTCAGTGACGAGTGTGTTAACCACTGAACCATGATGATGTTTCTACATTTGGGGAGATCAAAACTAGGGGTGTTATCTATTTATCTCTAAAGATAATGACTATTTCTAGTCATCCAGTAGGGAATTCAGAAGAAACATCTTTATTCACACTGCTGATCGAGTGTGAAACTAGCTGCCACATGGATTGATTGAGATGAAGCATTTAATGGGAAGCTAAAAAGTGCATGGTGGTGAAAAATATAGAAAGCTATACTGAAGGGATTTGAAGTAGAAGACCAAAAGGATGTTTTTGTATAGCACATGTATGGACCATTTCCTCTGCTGTAAATTATATGTAATTTTCCCAAAGTCAAAATATATGAGTAGATGTACCAATGGGCATTGAAAATCCATGGCTGTTCTGGTGGAATTTTAAATCCAGTTATACCTGACCCATGCTGGCAATTGTGGGCCCTAAGTACAGGTTTACACTGAGGTCAAAAACTCAAACCTGAGAAAGGAGCAGAAATTGATTTTCATTTTTTGGGGCACAATTAATCAACCATGCATTTTTTATTAAACTTTGGTCTTAGCAAAGATTATGGATGTTAGACTGCTGTATATATATTTAGACATATTTTGTTGCTTGTGAGTATTTTCCATGTATAGTTAAATACATATGCACTATTTATTTTTGATTTTACTAAGCAACGCCCATCATGTGCTCTCTCACAAAAGACAATCCTGTTTCTGACAGGTGCAGCATACGGTGGTCACCTATGTCTAAGGTCCACCATCCAAAGGCTTTTCTTGTGATATTCAATAAGGATCAACAGCATTTTCAGTTACCCAATGCTAATGTCACACTGTCATAAGTTTGGCCGGATGGAGAGTAACATTTTGTATCCTCCATATAGGATAAACACAAACAGGCTGGCTACACAGTGACTGGTGTGACATTACATGCCCCTCGTCCAGATGAACAAAACAGATCATTCAAAATTTGTTCTGCTTTGTGGTGTAGACCTGCAACTAACTTGAAACTAGGTTAAAATTGTTACTTTTTTCATGTAGAAGAAAGTTAGTCTTTATGATAATTATTATGCTGTCAGCAGCTACAATCTGGTACAAATGCTCACCTTCAAGTAATAGACAAGCAGTTCATTGAGTGCAGGGTCAGCATTCAGGTTGACCAAAAAGCATTTGTCATCCCCAACTTTGATGCCAGAGGACTCCAGAGAAATACCCATACTCTCGAGTTGCTTTTGCCTATCCTACAGGCAACACAATAAGATGGAACAGATTAATTCCTTCAAAATTAGAATGATAAAACTTTGCCCTGGCATTTAAAAACAAACATCTGTACTTCTACTGCTTGATTAATTCATTCTTTCACGGGATATGGTATTGCTGGCTGCTCTAGACCAGCATTTGTTGCCCATCCTTTATGGGAGATGATGGCGAGTTGCCTTCTTGATTTGCTGCAGTTCACATGATGCAAGTACATCCAGGGTGCACTGAGGAAGAGAGTTACAGGATTTTGATGCAGCTAGAGTGAAGGGATGGTGATATACTTCCAAGCAATAGTGCGTGGCTTGGAGGGAACTTGCAGGTGTAGGTGTTTATGTGCATTTACTCTCCTTGCCCTAAAAGGTGGTAGACAGCACAGGTCTATAAGGTGCTGTCAAACAAGACTTGATGAATACCATCTGTATATCCTACTGTCATTATGCATTGTGGAGCAGAAAGGTTATTTGCCATTAATCAGCCTGAATGTTGATTTAAGAAACTCGAGAATAAAGTCCTTTGGTTGCAGCTGAAACATTTACAGATACCATTAATCAAGTCTGGTGTACCTTAGTTGATGATGCTTAAACATAAAAATAATTGGATCTTTCAGATTAGTAATATCAATTCACCTCCACGTGATGACTTGCATATCTGATCACAGTTCCTAATTTACAAAACTATACCCTCCAACAATGGAAGCTTTCTTGAACAAAAGCAATGCACTGGCTGCTTTTAAAATGCTTGCTAAATTCAATTTTGTTTTCTAGGAGATTCATTTGCAGAATTAATCAATTTCTCCCATTGCCTCCCCAAGAAAGATTAATGCTAATCCCCAACTCTAGCTGAGTTAGATTTATAGCAGGAATGAAACATTCATTAAATAGTTAGTCATCCTACCAATTTTCACAGTAGAAAATTCAAGCTTACGGCTATTATTTTGAAGTCAGCTGTGAAGCTATGGTACTCAGCACTGAACTTGAAGAAAGCTGCACATGAAAATCCAGCAATCCTCTTTCCTGACATTAGCTTAGTGCCAAACTAAATCTAGAGGAATCTCCAAAAACAGTGATATTATCATAAAAGCAAAATACAGCGGATACTGGAATCTGAAATAAAAACAAAAAAAAAATGCTGGCAAATCTCAGCAGGTCTGACAACACCTGTGGGGAGAGAATAGGTCTGAATTCTGCTTGTGGACAGACCGAAGGTGTTCAATAAAGCGGTCACCCGGTCTGTGTTTGGTCTCTCCGATGTACGGTAGGACCGCGTTAGGAGCTGCGAATGCAACAGACCAGATTGAAGGGGTGTTTAGGACCTGGGATGGTGAGCAGGGAGGAGGTTGAGATTGCATGGTCCTTACTGAATGCTGACCAGGGGAGACTGGTGGGGTGAAAAGTGAGAACAAAGGGGACCCTACTCTGGTTCTGGGAGGGAGTGGAAGGGGTGAGACCAGTGGCCCAAGGGATGGGTTGAATGCAGCTAAGAGTCCTGTCAACCATGGTGGGAGGAAACCCACAATTGAAGGAGAAGGAAGGCGTATCGGCAGCACTATTTTGGAAAGTGGCATCATCAGAAGAGATGCGGCAGAGGTGAAGGAACTGAGAATGGGACAGCAAGCCAGAAAGTAAAATGCACTGATTATGATTCACTTTAAATTTAGTAGTGTGTTAAGTAAATCATTGGAACATACACACTGGATTGTGGTGTATGCTGAAATGTTAACCTTAAAAAAGAATGATTTTAAAAATGTGGAAGTTATCACAATGGAGAAGTTTAACATTCTACAATTAAATTTTCAGCAGAGTTACGAACACAATGCACCATTAAAACCTCATTCAACAAATTGTGTTTCCAATGGTATTTATATTGAAACTAGTAGCATTAAGGGCAAGTTCTCAAACAGTGCACCTTACGGAGAAACAGAATCACCAAGAACTTCTGGATTTCCAGTATTGACTACATATGTGTGCACTTCAAAGCTAACAGTTAGGTTCAGAAGAGCAATGATGGTGAACACTGACAGTTTCATCTACAAATTCCAGGCCAAAGTTCCATCATTGGAAAGCACTGAACTGATCTGCGAATGCACTGAAGCAAATAGTGACTTTCCATCAGCTCAGTTAATGGAAAAATAAACTTTTCCATTACAATACGAGATAATGAAGTCATCCACTATGCCGCATGCCGGAACAGGTGAGTCTGCATATCATCCAGCACTCTTTCTCCAAAAAGTAATGTTACTAACAGTCCAACTTGACATACCAGTTTAAGAAGGTAATTTAGTCCAAGTGGCTGCATTTGAACTTGACAATTTCATGAACCAAATTCCTGATTTCCTTTCTAAATCTATTACTTTTTAAGAAAACAAAGTAGAAATTATATTAATTAATGTAATGCAAAGCTATGAACAAAGAAGTAAAGAAAATTACAGCACAGGAACAGGCCCTTTGGCCCTCCAAATCTGCACTGACCATACTGCCCCACTCAACTAAAACGCCCTACCTTTCCGGGGACTATATCCATCCATTCTATTCATGTACTTGTCAAGACACCCCTTAAAAGTCACTATCATATCTGCTTCAACTACCTTCCCCAGCAGCGAGTCCCAGGCACCCACCACCCTCTGTGTAAAAAGCTTGCCTCGTACACCTCCTTTAACCTTGCCCCTTGCACTTTAAACCAATGCCCTCTAGTAATTGACTCTTCCACCCTGGGAAAAAGCTTCTGACTGTCCACTCTGTCCATGCCCCTCATAATCTTGTAGACTTCTATCAGACTGCCCATCAACCTCTGTCATTCCAGTAAGAACAACCAAGTTTCTCCAACCTCTCCTCATAGCTAATGCCCTCCATACCAGGCAACATCCTGGTTAATCTTTTCTGTATCCTCTTCAAAGCCTCCACATCCTTCTGGTAGTGTGTCAGCCAGAATTGAACACTATATTCCAAATGTGGCCGAACTAAGGTTGTATAAAGCTGCAACATGACTTGCCAATTTTTAAACTCAATGCCCCAGCTGATGAAGGTAAGCGTGCCATATGCCTTCTTGACTGCCTTCTTCACCTGCGTTGCCACTTTCAGTGACCTATGTATCTATACACCCAGATCCCTTTGCCCATCAATACTCTTTAGGGTTCTGCCCTATATTTATCAATATAAGACCTTCCAAAATGCAATATCTCATATTTGCCCAGAATAAACTCCACCTGCCATCTCTTCGCCCAAGTCTCCAACTGATCTATATCCTGCTGTATCCTCTGATGGTCCTCTGCAACCTTTATGTCGTCTCGAAACTTGCTAATCAAACCAGTTACATTTTCTTCCAAATCATTCATATGTATTACAAACAGCAAAGGTCCCAGCATTGATTCCCGAGGAACACCACTTGTCATAACCCTCCATTCAGAAACACACCCTTCCACTGCTACCCCCTGTCTTCTATGACCAAGCCAGTTCTATATTCACCTTGCCAGCTCATCTCTGATCCCATGCAACTTCACCTTCTGCACCACTGTGCCACGAGGGACCTTGTCAAAGGCCTTACTGAAGTCCATGTAGACAACATCCACTGCCCTATCCTCATCAATCATCTTCGTCACTTCCTTGAAAAGCTCAATCAAGTTAGTGAGACATGACCTCCCCTTCACAAAACAATGTTGCCTCTCGCTACTACATCCGCTTATTTCCAAGTGGGAGTAAATCTTGTTTCAAAGAATCCTTTCCAATAATTTGCCTACCACTGATGTAAGGCTCACTAACCTGTAATTACTTGGATTATTCAACAAATGAACATCATTGGCTATTCTTCAATCTTCTGGGACCTCCCTGTGGCCAGTAAGGATGCAAAGATTTCTCTCAGACCCCAGCAATTTCCTCCCTTGCCTCTTTCAGTATTCTGGGGTATATCCCATCAGGCCCTGGGAAGTTGTCTCCCTTAATGTTTCTCAGGAACACTAATACATCCTCTTTTTTGATCTCAACATTACTCAAACTATACACACACCCTTCCCCAGACTCATCACCCACTAAGTCCATCTCTTTTGTGAATAATGATGCAAAGTACTCATTTAATACTTCATCCATTTCCTCTGGCTCCATGCATAGATTGTCTCCCCTGTCCTTGAGTGGGCCAACCCTCTCCTTGGTTACCCTCTTGCTCTTTATAAATGCATGATTTTCCTCAATCCTGCTGACCCCTTTTAGATCTTTCTACTTTCCCTATATTCCACATTTGCTTCCTGTGTTCCCAGCCTCCTGGCCTTGTCAAATGCTTCCCTTTTCTCTTTGGCCAGGCTCACAATATTTCTCGTAATCCTTCATCTTTACAGGAATGTGCCAGTCCTGAATCCCTATTAGTTGCACTTGAAAGCCTCCCACATGCCAGATGTTGATTTGCCGTCAAACATCTGTCCCCAGTCTAATTTTTCAGTTCCTGCCTAATATTGTTGTAATTAGCTTTCCCCCAATTTAGTACCTTAACTTGAGGACTACGCTTATCTTTATCCATCAGTACCTTGAGGCTTACTGAATTGTGATCACCGTTCCCAAACTGCTCCCCCAGTGACACCATCTGACTGGGCTCATTCCCCAATACCAGGTCCAATATGGCTCCTTCCCTAGTTGGACTATCAACATAAGGTTTCAAGAAACCCTCCTGGACGCTCCTTACAAACTCTGCCCCAGAGTTTGGGGGTAATCCCTAGACCCTATGGATTTATTAGTTAACACATTTCTCGTGGTATAATCTCAGAATAGACAAACATGTAATGCCCCCATTACATTGAGTTGCCTTCAGCTATTATTACACATCATTTTAGAATGGTTTTATCAAAAGGCTGCATTTGCTGCCAAATTTGTGCGGCACCATTTTTGTTCCTGGCCGCTGCTGACTCTGCTAATGCAAGATAGTAACAGAATCATTTGTTTGTGTC
Organism: Carcharhinus amblyrhynchos; assembly: GCF_965287045.1. NCBI lineage: Eukaryota > Metazoa > Chordata > Chondrichthyes > Carcharhiniformes > Carcharhinidae > Carcharhinus > Carcharhinus amblyrhynchos. The sequence continues at coordinate 31,969,475 of NC_137325.1, read as the reverse complement.
CAACTGGATATTTTGTAAAATAGTTAGGGTTTATTTAATTTAATTAATTAACCTAATTAACATGACAGTCAACCTATGTTCAAAGTTAAATGACAAATTAATCAATGGAAACATTTTGACCTAATTATATACTTTTACTTAAATCTGAGCATAATTTAAAACGGACAATATTTGCTACTACCCTGTTTTTAAACCCACAAACTTGTAAACACTGCACAATCCTGAAGGCACTGATACATCATAAACTCTAACTATTCCTGGTAAGTATTTCAGACGATGCAGTTATGGATGGAATATTTTAAGTAGTTCCAAATTTGGCAGGGTCACATTGCATAAACTGTCGATAGGCTGTAACATTAGCTGGTTGCAAAACATGACTCTTAAGTTCAAATATTGCCATAAATCATAACTACTGATCACAAACTGCCTGGGTTTATATACACATATTTAGGCTGTTTGTGAACATCAATGGTGCTGCGTCAATTTAATTACTCAGCTAATCTTTTATATTTACTTCTGCAATTCACAAAACCCCCCAATTAGTTATTAAATGTACTTGTCGGAATTTTCTGGCTGGCTAGGCCAGTGTGACTCTCTGGTCCCACTGCAGTGAGTGGAGATTTGGCTAACCATCAAATTCTCTGTCCTCGCGATGGCGGTGGGATATGAACGGCTGGAAAATTCCAGCCATTGTTTACTGAAAGAAAAGCCAAAATAATAAATGTAAAACTTGAGAACAATTATTCAGATCATTTGCAACACTGAAAAGGAGCAAAGCAAATAACAGTCGAGATTTTGTAGTTCAATGTAGCTTTTAGTAAGATTTAAGCAAAACGTTTGGATATAATTTGTTTTTCACCAATAATTCCACCGTCTACAGCAGTTACGGGAGGCAGAATGTTGATATAAATTCAAAAGTTAATATCAAACTAATATTAAATAAATCTGATTGAATTTCCAGTGGTTACTTGTCATCTCTAGCCATTTGCAGTCTGTCCTTCCTACAATTATCTCACCATCCAAATGCAAATAACATTGAAGCAACAATATGGTTATGGCTGCACTCAAAGAACATATCAACCAGATACATTTATTCCGAAACTGCCAAATTATTTTATCTTGCTTGCTGATCTCTTTCACACATTGAAGTGTACTGGCAGCTGGGAGCAGTGGAGTGACGTAATTCACTATCCACGCACGCATGGGACAATATGCATGCCTGGACCAGATCTGATGGCATTGGCATAAGTTGCAGTGCTGTTGGAAATATGGGGGAATGTCATCTGCCCCCTAGCCACAGGGGAAAAACACTGAAGAATTTAACACCATGCTTTAGTTTAAATGGCACTAATAACGATAAATAAACGGAAAATGCTGGAAAATCTTAGCAGGTCTGACAGCATCTATGGAGAGAAAATAGAACCAATATTTCGAGTCTAGATGACCCTTCATCAGACCTAATAATGGGATGAGAGGTCTAGGATGCAAGTCATTTTTATTCTAAAATTAGTATCGAGACCAAAACAACAATCCCTCATAATAACTTTCTTCAACTGACAAACCTGTGCAATTTCTTCTGTTTTCCTCAGTTTCTCCTCCCAGGTGATAGTCAGGTCTTTTATAAGTTTTTCAGATTCCTCTAATTTCTCCTTGAGCTCGGGAGCTTTCATTGCCTAAAGAAGAAATAAAAGCAGGCCGTTACCCTCAAACTCAAAATAAAATTGCAACTCAGCAACAGCAGGAACACACCAAGGCTCCTTCAGTAGTACTTTCCAAATCTATGATCACCACCAAAGGCAGCAGATAGATGAGAACATCTGGAGGTTCCCCTCTAAACCACTCACTATCCTGACTTGGAAATATATTTTCGTTCCTTCACTGTCACTGCATTAAAATCCTGGAAATCCCTCCCTAACAGCACTGTGGATGTACCTGGGTAAGTGGGAATTGACAATAACAGCTAGCCCAACCAGCGATGCCCACATTTCATGAATGAATTTAAGAAAAACTGTACCAAGAAACCAAATTTCTCTCAATCATAGTTAATAACCAACGGACAAGCAATAAAGTGAATACTTAGCTGATTTTCTGGTTAACCACATTACAAGAGTCATTACAAAACAGAGGGAGACCATTTGATCCATCAGATTCATGCCACTTTGTAGAGCAATCCACTCAATCCCATTAAGTTGCTCCATCCTGACAATCCTGCAAGTTTATTTCCCTCAAGTGTGCATCCAATTTCCTTCTGAAATTATTGATTGTTCCTGCCTCTACTACTCTCAACGGCCACATGATCCAGATCATTACCACGAGTTGAGTAAAAAAGTTCTTAACACATTTCCCATACATCTCTTATCCAAAATCATATATCTGTGTCCTCGAATCCTTGTACCATCAGCGAACGGGAACAGGTATTTTTCTCTAACTTTTCTAAACCTATTATACTCTTGTACACCTTTATCAAGTTTTCCCTCAATTTCCTTTGCTCCAAGGAGAACTCCTCCAACCTAACCTTGGAACTAATATTCCTCATCCCTGGGACCATTCTGATAATTCTCCTCTTCACTCTCTCAAGGACTCTCACATGCTTCCTAAAGTGTGGTGATCAAAACTGCATGTAATACATCCTGGTATTACCCAGTTTTATAAAGGTTTAGCATAACATCCCTACTTGTGAACTCAAATCCTCTACTTTTGAAGTCTAGGGTCTTGCATGTTTGGCTAATGACTCTCTCAATATGTCCTGCCACCATCAAATATCTATGCACATGTCTGTCCTAAATTGGCTGATGTCAGATCACTTGGTAGGTAAGGTTTGAGGATTAATCTCAGCACTTAGGATCACCTGAGGAAAAAATTAGCCAAGATTCCCAATCCCCAAAAAGCTGGATCTCATCAAATAGAATCTGGTGCAACATTTTTGGAAGATGTCATTGGGAGGCAGATGAGAAACAGATCAGAAATAGGAAGGGCAAGAATAGATCCTTGGGGAATATATCCAGTACCATAGCAAAAATAGTCATGCATATAATTCAATTAGCAAAGCCCGCTTTAGAGAAGGAGCACATAATGCTGTATGTGCCTTGGACCGATGCTGTAACAATGCAGATGAAGTGGGCATGTGAAAACTGTATGACCTCCACCTCAATTTGCACGGGCACAGGTGGGCCATGCAGAGACTCCTCCCCCAGCCAGGAAATCCTCAAAACCCTATTTTCAGCCCAATCTGTTTGAAGAACAAAATTCAAAATAATTGGTTTGGAAGAAAAGTCAGTTTGAATTTCCAATAAAGTGTTGATTAATTAGACTCCAATGAAGGGAAGAAATTGAAAGGAAAGAATTGTTTCATCATTTAAAGAAGTTATTCATAAAGATATAATTTAGTTGTTAAAGTGAAAGTTTGTTTGTTATATTGTATTATAATAAAAATTATAGTATAAAGCTGCAAACTGCTAGTAGTTGACAAGTGTGTTATGTGGATGGCATTGTGGTCAGCACTGTTGCCTCACAGTGCCAGGGTCCAGGATTCAATTCCCAGCTTGGATCACTGTGTGGAGTTTGCATGTTCTCCCTGTGTCTGCGCGGATTTCTCCGGGTGCTCTGGTTTCCTCCCACAATCTGAAAGACATGCTAGTTAGGTGCATCAATCCGAACAGGCTAGGGGCATTTCACAGTAACTTCATTACAGCATTAATGTAAACCTTACTTGTGACTAATAATTAAATAAACTTCAATAGTGCAACAAAGTACTGGAGAAAGTGGAAAAGGAAGCAAAAAAATCCGAAACAGGTTCCTGCACAAATGACAGGAGAGGATGGAAAGATTAGTCACATTCTTCTCCAAGCTTGATTTGAGCAAAGGCAGGACCCAGAAATAGTCCAGGCTCACAATCGTTTTTGAAATCTGGGAGAGGAGGAAAACCCAGGCTGAAGGACAACCCACTTCCAAACATCACTTTCATATGAATTCCCCAAGGCCAGCTCAGGCTTTGCATCATCTCAGCCAAACGCAAGGTTGGTGTTAATTAAAGTTCAACTCCTTAGCTCAGCTCCAGTCCCCAGGACTTGGACCTGGTCTGTCTCTCTCTAGCTCTGCTTCTTAAACAAAAAGACAAAAAAGGTTTTATTAGTTAGTTCCCATCCCTGACACTTTTTAACCATCATTTTTATTAATTACTCTTTTTTTAAAAATTACCAACTGATTGCTATGATTTTAATTTATTTTTGCTCAGCAAGAAGGAAGTCATTCAGCCCATCTTATCCATTCCAGCCTGAGGACACCCAGCTGCCCTTTCTAATCCCCTCTTTCTGCACACAACCTATAGTTCTGTAGCTTACGGCACTTAAGGTGCAGATTTAGGTACATTTTGAAAGCGTTTAGGGTTTCGCTTCCACAACCAACTCAGGAAGCGAATTCCAGACACTCACTATCCTTGCGTAAAAAAGTTCTTCATGTTCCCTTTATGCCTATTGCTACTTATCTTGAATCTGTGTCTCCTCGTTCTAGAATTCTCCACTAAGGGAAACAATTTTATCCCATCTCTTGCTCTCATAATTTTGTACACCTCAATCAAGTCGCTCCACAGTCCTCTTTGTTCCAAGGAAATTAACCCCAACTCGTCCTCACTGCTACACTGTTGTAGTCCTGGCAACATTCTTGTAAATCTCCTCTGCACATTCCCCCGAGCAACTATGTCTTCCCTGTAATATGGTAATCAGAACTGCACACAATACTTCAGTTCTAACCTCACCAGTGTTTTATAGAATTCTAATATTATAGCCTTACTTTCACATTCTATACCTCTGTCAATGAAGGAGAGAAGAATGATTAAGATTTTGAATGCACGCCCTCACTTATTTTGTGCCATATGCAGATACAAATTTGTGTTCAAAAGGAAACTGGAAAAAAACTTGCAGAAAAGAATCTCGTGAAAGATCAGGTGGGTTGTGGGAACGTGGGGGAGGGGGAGAAGTTGTGGTAGCACTGACTGGATTTCTCTTTGAAAGAACTGGTAATAGACTCAATGGGCTGAATGACCTCTTTCTATAGCATAATTCTATTCCATAGGGTCAAAATTGCACCACGAAGAAAGTAATTACATAGTACAACAGCATAAGAAGTGAAGACTTTGAAAAGTACGATTGCAAACAATAAATATCGAAAACTATTTTTGCAATTCTAAATGAAACAACATAAGAACATAAGAAATAGGAGCAGGAGTAGGCCATCTAGCCCCTCGAGCCTGCCCCGCCATTCAACAAGATCATGGCTGATTTGAAGTGGATCAGTTCCACTTTCCTGCTTTTTCCCCATAACCCTTAATTCCCTTGTCTATCAGAAACCTATCTACCCGTGACTTAAATATATTCAGTGAGGTAGCCTCCACCACTTCAATGGGCAGAGAATTCCAGAGACTCACCACCCCTTTAAGTGAAGAAGTTCCTCCTCAACTCTGATCTAAACTGCTCCCTCCCCCCCTTGTCTTGAGGCTGTGTCCTCTAGTTCTGCTATCCTTTCTAAGCAGGAAGAATCTCTCTAGCTCTACTCTATCTAGCCTCTTCATTATCTTATATGGCTCTATAAGATCCCCCCTCAGCCTTCTAAACTCTAATGAGTACAGACCCAGTCTACTCAATCTCTCCTCATAGGCTAACCCCCTCATCTCCGGTATCAGCCTAGTGAACCTCCTCTGCACTCCCTCCAAGGCCAATATATCCTTTCGCAAATGCAGCGACCAAAACCGCACACAGTACTCCAGCTGCGGCCTCACTATGTCCTGTACAGTTGCAGCAAGACCTCCCTGCTTTTATATTCTATCCCCCTCGCGATAAAGGCCAACATTCCATTCACCTTCTTGATCACCTGCTGCACCTGCAGACTGGGATTTTGCGATTCGTGCACAAGGATCCCCAGGTCCCTCTGCACCGTAGCATGCTGCAGCTTTTCGCCTTTTAAATAATAATCCCTCCTACTATTACTTCTACCAAAGTGGATAACCTCACACTTACTAACATTGTATTCCATCTGCCAGGTCCTCGCCCACTCACTCAGCCTATCCAGACCTCTCTCCAGACTTTCCGCGCCTTCCACGCAATTTGCTTTTCCGCTCATCTCCGTGTCACCAGCAAATTTCGTTACCCTGCACTCAGCCCCCTCCTCCAGATCGTCTATGTAAATGGTAAACAGTTGAGGCCCCAGCACCGATCCCTGCGGCACTCCACTAGTCACCAACTTCCAAACAGAATAGCACCCATTGATTCCAACTCTCTATTTCCTATTAGGCAGCCAATCCTCTATCCACGCTAACACCTTACCCCCAACTCCGTGCACCCTAACCTTTTGCAGCAAACTTTTGTGAGGCACCTTATCAAACAAACCTCAAAAGAAGTTTGAAGTTGACATTATATCAGGAAACGTTAATGCAATCTGCGAAATTTTCCCATCCTGCCCGCTGCGGGAATCATAGCGGGCAGCATTGGATCACGCAAAGGTCCACTGACCTCTTGCGGGATTTTCTGGACTTGGGGGGAATGCAACCGGAAAGTCCTGCCCAATGTGTTTCTCTCCGGTATTGCTCACTTATCTTCACTCCTTACCTCAGCCTGACTTAGTTGCTCCTTAAGTTTTTCCACTTCCTCACGTAGCTCTCGAATGATCTTGGCATTCGGATCTTCATTGACCACAGCATGGTTTACTATGCGCTTTGCCCGGTCAGCGTATCTCAGTGTGGAAAGTGTTTCTTCATAGTTGTCCCCAGCTGGGCTAATTGTTGCTATCATTGCTGTTTTACTGTTTCCTCCCAAGTTGTCCTAAGTCAGAAATTCAAAGATTCAATACCAATACACAGAGGTACTTCTACACCCTATAATTGGTGAATATGAACAGTTTGATGCAAGATACTTGTTTGGGTCTAAAGTCATTTCAAAATAACAGTATTATAATTTTGAACATAATTTAGTGATATTTTAGTGTTAAGGATAATATTTCAGTAAGACAGAATATCCTACTATGGAACTGTTGTGAAATAGTTGCACCAATACACTATGCAACTCTAAACATAGGTCCTTTTAGCTCCTTGTACGATTTATTCACTTCAGAAATTTTGCATTTATATCCCAAGGACAACACATTTCACAACTGAAAAATTAATGAAATGTTGTCACTGTTACTGTGTAGACCAGTGCAACTGTCAATTTCTGTGCGGTAAGATCCCTCAAACAGCAAATAAATGGATAAAGAGATAACCAGTTTTTGGAGGTATGTATAGAGGGAGAAATTTTGTCTAAGACACCAGCAAAATTCAATACTTTTCTTTAACTAATGCAATAAAGGTTGGTAAATTCACAGCCGTAGTTTACATATGATTCCTATAAAATCAGAATGTGACCCTATTTTCTGCATTGCCTTTGCTTCTATAACAAAAAACGATTTTAGTTTTCTTTAAACTGACCCATTTACAGCCATGCTAAATAGGAATACAGCTTAGTTATTAAACATCACCTGGATATTCCTTCATCACCATCTGCCTCAACACTGTACTTTAGGGAATGTAACTCTTAGCCTGTGTGAATTTAGCCTGCTATCCAAGTTGACTGGTCAAAACCTGTTCCTAGTTTTAAAGGAAATACCTCTGATAAACCCAACAGAAAAAAAAAGATGGATGTGGATTTTGTGGTCTTGCTGCAATCTCAGAGAAAGCCTTGTTTTCAGTAGAGAGGGTAGAGGGAGGTGGCAACAACATCTGCAGTGCAGTCTGTGGCACAGCATGGAAGTGAATCTCAGTCTGCAACTTCAGGATTTCTGCATTAAATTTGTGCTCACGGATCGTCATCAGGAATCCCTGCAAAATCCAGGCCATCATCTCCCAAAGGGGACTGAGGCACAGACGGATTGTGCTGCTGCCTCTTATAGCACTAATGCTGTAAGGGATTCACGATATCCTCCTAATCTCCTTGTCCAGATGACAGCAAGTGTCACTAACTGCCTCAACAAAAAAGAGAGAAAGGAAAAAGTAAGATAAAGCAGAAAATATTGGAAACGCCCAGCCAGTAAGAACCCCAATGAAGGTCACCAACTTAAAAACGATAACTCTGTTTTTCTCCCTCTGCAGATGCTGAGCATTTGCAGCATTTTGTTGCTTCATCGGATTTCCAGAATCTACAACACTTTGCTCTAGTAGATGAGTAGTAGTTGGCATAGTTAAAGGTGGTAGAAATAATATCAGCTGATGACTTCAAAAAGTGCAAAATAAATTGGAGTTGGATGCAGTATTTGATGGTGATTCTTCACAACTCAAAAGCATTTTGATCACATGCAGCCCACTTGTGGCACATGCATTGGCCCTGTTACAGTTAAAAGCTACACTGCAGTAATGTTCTATCGATGTTGCTGAGTTCATGATAGTGAATGCACTGTGGATTGCATTTTAAAGCAGCCAAAAACATGTTGAGGCAAAATTATCACATTGAGTTCTGGTGTATTTCTACTGCCATTAAATTGCTGCATGATTGGAAACTGCAAGGTGCTTCATCTCAACCCAGCATTATTATTGGATGAAAGGAAATACATCCCAAAACAAATGCTCTGAAATGTTCTATCAAAAATCTATCTTGTATTCAGCACAGAAGTAGTACCAGTTGATATGTGGCAATTCTCACAAATGGTCAGTTTACTCAGGGTTGAAAAAAATAGGCTAAAGGATATTTAATTTGGAGATGTTTGAGTGTAAAGCAGTTTTATGCTACAGTGAAAAATGAATTAGTTGTAAAGAAAGTTGACCAGATCCTAAATGTTCATAGACCACTCATGTTATCATTGCTCAAGTGATAACTGTAAGTATCAGTGAATTTTTTTCCCAAAGAAAAATCTAGATCTTCAGTAGGAGAATAAGGATGCCCATGATTGTTGCTCTTTTTGAAACAGAGTGTGCTATAGAACCCCTTCAAAAATACATAAAGTAGCCCAATTCCAAACATTTAATGTTGCACCATAAACTAAATTCATAAATAGAAAGGACTGGCATTTATTATAGCATCTAATCTAAAATGCCTTAAATTTCTTCACATACAATGAGTCATTTTGAGATGCAGTAACAATTGTTCGGTAGGTAAAGAGCCATTTTACAGGCAGCAACATCCCCAGAAACAGCATTATATTTTTGATGGTACTGATTGAGGGAAGGTCTCTCAGCTTCACTTCAAACCTTGCCACTTAATCTTCAATATACAGGCATAGGAACCATCAGTATGACATTTGGTCCAAAGGGATGGTCCTCAGAACATCCCAATGTACTAGAGAAATGTTCCCCATTTCCCACAATCAGTACCCACAAGACCTCACCTATGAAGACTGTGAGCTTGTGCCAGTCAGCTGCTTTGCTGTGAGCCCAAGAGTGCTAGCTTTGAGTTCCAAACTCATTTTAGGCAAGACATCGGAATCTGTACATAGAACATGGCAGTCATACAAACAGATGAAGTTGGGTACAAATCCATTTCCCAGAAATGAAAGGCTAAAGGTGTTGGTGCACAATATGCAGATACAGTTATAACTCTATTTTTGCAGAATTCTATCTAGTCAAAGCAATACCTTGAGAAGCCAGGTGAGTACAGAATCTCTGTAAGGCACAAACTTGTTTTTGCCCTTTCCTCCCACTTGATCAGCTAATGCAGAAATAACCAACCCTAGTGTCGTAAGGGACCTGAGAAGAAAGAAAATAAACTTACAAACCCCGAGTATTGAGACTATCTTAAGTACAAAGAAAATTTGACAGGAAAGTGAATAAGCTGCAAAATGAGTCTAAAATCTCATGTCTAATGTTAGTCAGTGATGTGCGATCAAAAAGCCATCTCTCATGCTTTATTCTATTTAAGTGGATAAAAATGAAGGCAATGTTATAAGATTTCATACATTGCACATAACAGCTTCCTGATTAAAGTATGTGAGCAGGCATTTCAGATCAACACACTGCCAACGTAAATAAAAATTCCATCATCTGTATCAACCATCACTGTGATATATCATGGATAAAATTCATATGGGGGACTGCATTTCACAGAATCACAAGAAACCATCCAAGAACACCATTTTATCATGTACTAAAATCTGCCATCATGAGTAGTTCTGCTAAGGTATTAATTTAAATTCACCTCCTTGAAGCAAGTAATAAGACACCTTTGAGTATGGATTGCAATGCTAAAAAATGAAAGAAAATGGTTTACAGCAATTTTTTTTTGTGTGGGAAAATATGACAGTCAATTTGTGCATGACAATGGTCTACATAAACATCAAATGACTAATGGTCCTCAGCCTATTTTTCTAATGTTGGTTGAGGGAGAAAACATTGGACAAAATATGAATTTCCTGTTCTTCAAAAGTGTCATGGGATTAATTATGTCCACTTGTAGAACTGGCAATGCCTCAATTTGAAATCACATCCAAAAGGAGGCATCACTGATAACATCACTGATAAAGAAGGACTCCATTCGTACTGCACTCATAATTTACCAGTTTAGATTATGCACTCAAATTCTGCACAGTGGCACAGTGGTCAGCACTGCTGCCTCACTGTGCCAGGGACTTGGGTTCAATGGTCTTGGGTGACTGTGTGGAGTTTGCACATTCTCCGTGTTTGCATGGATTTCCTCTGGGTGCTCTGGTTTCCTCCCGCAGTTCAAAGATGTGCAGGTTAGATGGATTGGCCACGCTAAATTGCCCCTTCATGTCCAAAGATGTACGGGTTAAGGAGATTAGTTGGGTAAATGTGTGAGGTTAAAGGGAAACGGCAGGATGGGGACCTAAGTAAGAAACTCCGTCAGAGAGTCAATGCAGACTTGATGGGCTGAATGGCTTCCTTCTGCACTGTAGTGGTTCTATGATTCTATAACCTGTTGACACAGTAACCAATCCAGACAAATGGAGTCAAACTTGGCAAGCATTACCTTCACCTCTGATAAAGTTGTATAATTTTTTGATTATTGACAAAGTCATTTAATTTTTTGATTGGAAAATTGCTCGTTTATCTCTACTTGAGTTACACGGTTTCTTTAATCTCTCACTTGTTAATGTTACTGCCCTCCTTCAACCGTTCTCCTGCAGCTCCTGTCTTAGAAACTCTCTCACTCCCAGCCAGATCCACAAGGCTCAGCTTACTTACTTTCTCTCCAGAGGTCTAAAAGTAACAAGTAAGAAAAAGATGCATTAAATGTGCAGCAAGTGCAAACATGAAATAATTTTGCAGCATCCTAGCAATCACACCAGACGACATGATTCTTTGTGTTACAGGAAGCGAGATACAGACTTACACCACTTTGGAGATCATAAAGTGTCTGAGTTAAAGTAATGCTGAACACAGCATGAGAGCGGCTGCTTTCTTCATTCATGTTGGTGGCAGCAACTGTTCGCGATTTGTTTCCTTCCGACATTAAGGATTCGATATCCTGCAATATACCATTAAAACAATTAAATAAAAAGCACATCATCATCTGCAGTTTGAACATGGCCTTTTGGCAAATTTTAGTTCAAAGCATTAAGGATCACTCCAACTTTCAAACCAATTTTTTCTCACCACCGCCCCCCGCAAGAAATGGATGGAGAGAGTGGCACAGAAACAAAGACCCAAAAAGAAGTTAATGCATGTTACAATACTCAAAATAAAAGTGTGGGAGTGAAAATTAAACAGGATCAATTTGTCCAAAATCATTAGACTAAGTTAATCATAAATTAGTAGTTTACAGCAATGGAGGGAAGGAGTACATCCTCCTTTACACATTTTTGTCTGCATATTAGCGTTCTAATTCTGGAATAACTTTTAAGTGGTTTCGTGGAATTTTTGTTTCCCTCACAGTGAAACTATGTTATGTCTCTCCCTCTGGCACTGGAATTCACTGAACAATAACAATAACATTTAAGGCACTACATTAGATGCAATAAAACTTTCCAAGATGCTTCACAGAACATTGGCAGACAAGATTTGACGTAAGCCAACTAAAGACCAAAATGTTGGTCAAAGAGATAGTTCTAAGGAGTGATTTGAAGGAGAATTGAGAGGTAGAGAAATCCAGAGTTTAATGCCTAGATGGCTGAATGTATGGCTTATCAATGATGAAGCGAAGAAATCAGGGATGCACAAGAGATCAGAATTGGAGGAATTCTAGAAACTTACAGCACAGAATGAGGCCATTTGGCCCATCGTGTCTATGCTGTTTTTTTGAAAGATAGGTTGTGTTTGGTCTCTCAATCTCTGTAACCAAGTTAAGTTTCTCAGCCCCAAGCCTATCCAACTCCTGTTTAAAATTATTTATGCAATCTGCTTCCACTGCTTTTTCAGGTGGAGGGTTCCAGATTCTGAAAGTCAGTGAAAATTATTTTGCCTCTTCGTACCTTTAGATCGTTTGTCAATGATTTTAAAACAATAACCTCTGGTTATTATCCCATTCTTGCAACATCTCATTTGCTGTCCTGTCTGGAGACAATACACATCTCTTTAACCTGTGCTTAATGCTATCTCCAATCACATTATCTGCACCTTTAAGGCTTGATTAGCTGATTATCTGTAAAGACTCGCATTCTAATCAGTATTCTGTAAACTGTATGTGTCTTTATATGATCTGTTTGTGATCAGAACTCCCCATTCACCTGATGAAGGAACAGCGTTCCAAAAGGTAGTAGCGTTTACCACCAAATAAACCTGTTGGACTTTAACCTGGTGTTGAGACACTTCAAACTGTGTTTACCCCAGTCCAATGCCGGCATCTCCACATCATGTTAATGCATTCACCAGACAAACAGCCTTTTTCAATACCTCTCATCGTCTTGAGATTATGTATGAGATCACTTCTTAACCTTCTCGTTTCCAAGGAGAACAAGCCCAACATTCCCTTATAACTCCTTCAGCATTGGTAATGTCACTGGTACCCTTTCTAAGGCTTTTGCATCTTTGGTGGTGTGGTGCCCTGACCTGTCCATAACATTCCAGCTGAGACAATGTTTCATAAACTTCCAGCATAATTTCTTTGCTTTTATATTCTATTGCTCTATTCATAAGCTCTTGTGCTTTTTTAAACAGCTTCTCATCTTATGCTGCTACTTTTAAGTATGTGCGCATACAGATAACAAGGTCTCGTTGCTTGTTTACATTTTTCCAAAACATGATATTTACAGTACACAATCTTATCACATTAACCTGGGAACTACAGCTGGTGAGCCTCACATCTGTGGTGGGTAAGTTTTTGGAAGGTATTTTGAGAGATAGGATCTACAGGCATTTAGAGATGTAAGGACTGATCAGGGACAATCAGCATGGCTTTGAGTGTGGAAAATCATACCTCCCAAATTTGACTGAGTTTTTTAAAAGGGTAATGAAGAAGGGAGGTGACAGCAGTGCAGGTGATGTTGTCTACATGGACTTTAGCAAGGCTCTTGACAAGGTACTGCAGGGTGAGTTGTTGTATAAGGTTAAATCTCGCAGGATCCAGGGTGAGGTAGCTAAACTGATACAAAACAGGTTGGATGACAGAAGCCAGAGGGTGGTTGGAGAGGGTTGTTTTTCAAACTGGAGACCTGTGACCAGCGGTGTGCCTCAAGGGTTGGTGCTGGGTCCACTTATTTGTTACTTTTATTAATGACTCGGATGAGAAAATAGGAGGCATGGTTAGTAAGTTTGTAGATGACAACTGTTAAGAGGAAGAAGAGGAAGAAGAAGAATAGTCCTGGTCCAAAGACCACCTCAGTGGCCCCCCAAAAGGCATCGACAGGGGTACAAAGGGAAAGACAGGAGGGCCAGAATGACTCAGAGGGAAGGAAGGGGGCTGGCAATGTGATAGTGGTGGGGGACGGGAGGGTCAAAGGAATTGACAGGAGGTTCTGTGGGCAGAAGCGTGACTCCAGGATGGTAGTCTGCCTCCCTGGAGCAGGGGTACAGGACATATCGGAGAGGATAGAGGGAATTTTGAAAGGGGAGGGGACTCAGGCAGAAGTAATAATACACGTAGGGGAGAGGGACGTAGGAAAGCAGAGTAGGGCAGATGTATGCAGGCAATTTAGGGAGTTGGGGTCCAAACTGAAGAGCAGGACCTCCAGGGTGGCATTCTCTGGGCTGCTGCCTAGCACAAGCAGGGCTAGGAATAATGAGATCATGCAGCTGAATGCATGGTGAGGGATTGGTGCAAGGTAGAGGGCTTTACTTTTGTAGACCACTGGGAAGTATTTGTGACAGAAGGGCACCTGTACAGGAGGGATGGGGAACATTTGAATGGGAGAGGGACAAATGTCTTAGCTGGGAGGTTAGCTGGAGCGTTTAGGCAGGGTTTAAACTAATAGGGAGGGGGGGTGGGGATGCGACAGATAGCTCATTAGACACTGGGGTCGGGAGTGAGTTGGGTGATAGGGTAGGTTTGGGTGAAAGGAAAATTATCGGGGGAAGGAGGTTCTGAGTGGCCCTGGTGGGTTGGACTGCATCTGTTTCAATGCGAGGAGTGTGACGGGTAAGATGGATGAGCTTAGGGCCTTGATGTTTGTGAGGAAGTTAGATGTGGTGGCAGTAACGGAGACGTGGTTACGTGAAGGGCAGGATTGGCAGCTGAATGTTCCTGGGTATAAGTGTTTTAGGTGTGACAGAGGGGGGTTGAAGAGAGGTGGTGTGGTGGCGTTGTTAGTAAAGGAGCACATCACAGCAGTGCAGAGGGAGGACAGTATGGAGGAGTTAGGGATTGAGTCGCTGTGGATGGAGTTGAGGAATAAAAAGGGAGAGATTACGATGCTAGGGGTATACTACAGGCCACGCAACAGCCCGAGGTCAGTGGAGGAAGGTATTTGCAGAGGCATTTTAGATAGGTGCAGAAAGAATAAGGTGGTTGTAGTGGGTGACTTTAATCTTCCTGGAGTGGATTGGAAGATGCCTAGAGCTGGGGGTACAGAGGGAGAGGAGTTTGTAAAATGTGTGCTGGAAGGGTCCTTGGAGCAGTATGTAACCAGCCCGACTAGGGAGGGGGCTATACTGGATTTAGTGTTGGGTAATGAGCTGGGGCAGGTGGTTGAGGTTGAGGTAGGCGAACATGTGGCTAACAGTGACCACAAGTCTGTCTACTTTAGGATAAAAGTGGAAAGGGATGAGTGCCGTCCGAAGGGTAGGGTGCTGAACTGGGGGAAGGCGAGCCATAGCCGGATTAGGAGGGAGCTGAAGGACACTGATTGGGAGGGGGTGTCAGCTGGCAAGTCCACAGTTGGTAAGTGGGAGGCTTTCAAGGGCAAACTGATAATGTTGCAGGAAAGGCACGTGCTGGTAAAGAGGAAGGATGGGAAAGGCAGGATTAGAGAGCCGTGGATTACAGGGGGTATCGAAGACTTGGTCAGAAAGAAGAGGGAGGCATATGTTAGGTTGAAACAACTGGGTACGGAGAGGGCACTGGAGGAATATAGAGAGAGTAGGAGGGAGCTAAAAAGGGGAGTTAGAAGGGCGAAAAGAGGGCATGAAATGGCTTTGGCTGATAGGATTAAGGAAAATCCAAAGGCATTTTACTCTTATATTAGGAGCAAGAGAGTGGTTAGAGGGAAAATTGGTCCTCTTAGGGACAAAGGAGGGGAGCTATGCATCAAGTCTGAGGGAATGGGGGAGATCCTGAATGAATACTTTGCGGCGGTATTCACAAAGGAGAGGGGTTTGGTGTCGTGTAATGTCTTGGAGGGAGCTTTAGATCAGTGGAAGGAAATAACCATTACGAGGGAGGAAGTGCTAGGCTTTTTATGTAGCATGAAAACGGATAAAGCTCCGGGGCCTGATGGTATTTATCCCAGGGCTGCTTAGGGAGGTGAGAGATGAAATTGCGGGGCCTCTGACACAAATCTTTGTCTCTTCTTTGGACACAGGTGAGGTCCCAGAGGACTGGAGGGTAGCTAATGTGGTACCGCTGTTTAAAAAGGACGGTAGGGATAACCCTGGTAATTATAGACCAGTGAGTTTGACATCGGTGGTAGGAAAATTATTGGAAAAAATTCTTACGGCTAGGATGTATGAGCATTTGGAGCGTTGCGATCTGATTAGGGATACGCAACATGGCTTTGTTCAGAGGAGGTCTTGCCTTACGAATCTGGTAGAATTTTTTGAGGAGGTGACAAAAACGGTTGACGATGGGCGAGCCGTTGATGTCATCTATATGGATTTCAGTAAGGCGTTTGACAAAGTCCCTCACGGTAGGCTGGTAGAAAAGGTTAAGGCACATGGGATATAAGGGCAGGTAGCTAGATGGATTGAAAACTGGCTGGGCAATAGGAGACAGAGAGTAGTAGTGGAAGGGTCCTTTTCTAGCTGGAGGTCAGTCACCAGTGGTGTGCCGCAGGGCTCAGTACTGGGACCTCTCCTCTTTGTAGTATATAAACGACTTGGAAAAGGGTGTACGTGGTGTGATCAGCAAGTTTGCAGATGACACCAAGATGGCAGGATTGGCAGATACTGAGGAAGACTGTCAGGTGACACAGCAGGATATAGATAGGTTGGTATATTGGGCAGATAGATGGCAGATGGAATTTAATCCTGACAAATGCAAGATGATGCATTTTAGAAGGAATAATGCAGGGAGGAGTTACATGATAAAAGGTAGACCGATTAAGAGTATAGAAATACAGAGGGACCTGGGAGTGCAGGTGCACAAGTCTCTGAAGGCGTCAACACAGGTAGAGAAGGTTGTGAAGAAAGCTTACGGAATGCTAGCCTTTATAGGAAGGGGTATAGAGTATAAGAGCTGTCGTCTAATGCTTCAGTTGTACGAAACATTGGTTAGACCGCATTTGGAGTACTGCGTCCAGTTCTGGTCACCTTACTACCGGAAGGACGTGGAGACCCTGGAGAGGGTGCAGAGGAGGTTTACCAGGATGTTGCCTGGCATGGAAGGACTGAGTTATGAGGAAAGATTGGAAAAACTGGGGCTCTTCTCCTTAGAAAGACAGAGATTAAGGGGGGATCTGATAGAGGTGTATAACATAATGAAGGGAATAGATAGAGTCAACAGTGGTAGGCTTTTCCCTAGACTGGGGACAACTATTACGAGAGGTCACGATCTAAGGGTGAGAGGGGAGAAGTATAATTTGGATACTAGAGGAAGGTTTTTCACGCAGAGGGTCGTGGGGGTATGGAACGCGCTACCAAGTAAGGTGGTGGAGGCAGGCACGTTGGACTTGTTTAAGGTTTACTTAGATAGACACATGAGCGAAACAGGGATGGAGGGTTATAGTAGACGGTATTAAAAAGGGTCAGAGCCTCAGGACGACACTGGAAATATAGTATTACATGTTAATGTTTTTGTCTCTTTTAATCCACAGGTGTCGGTCCACCATGTTGTCAAACGAGGGGCATGCACACAGTGGGTCGTGCGTGGGCTGCTCTTGAAGGTTTCGAGAGTGGCCTAGTACTTCGTGTCGCTGTGTGTGCTTAATCCTGGACCAGCAGACGGGCACCACAACAGCTCAGTGACTATCACTGCTAGCTGTGCAGATACATGGATTTGGGCCTGTGTCTGTGGGAGTTTGCGCATTCTCCCTGTGGTTGCTTGGGTTTCCTCCGGATGCTCCGGTTTCCTCCCACACTCCAAAGATGTGCTCTTAGGCTGATTGGTGTACCAAATTGACCCTACACTATTCTCCCCTGAATCTGGCTACATTAGGGGTACCATTCACATACACATGGGGCGGGGTAGGTGTAGGAAAATGCTTTGTTGAAATGGCGGCGCGGGCTCATTGGGCCGAAGGGCCTGTTTCCCGTGCTGGGTTGCTCTTTGTTCTATGATACCAGGATTAGTGGCATAGTGGACAGTGCAGAAGCTTATCTCGGATTGCAACAGGATATTGATCAATTGGGCCAGTGGGCTGATGAATGGCAGATGAAGTTTAATTTAGATAAATACAAGGTGATGCATTTGGTAGATTGAACCAGGGCAGGACTTACTCAGTTAATGGTAGGGCACTGGGGGGAGTTACAGAACAAAGAGATCTAGGGGTACAGGTTCATAGCTCCTTGAAAGTGGAGTCACAAGTGGACACAGTGGTGAAAAAGGCTTTCATCATGCTTGGTTTCATTGGTCAGAACATTCAATACAGGAGTTGGGATGTCTTATTGAAGTTGTACAAGACATTGCTCAGGCCACACTTGGAATACTGTGTATAGTTCTGGTCACCCTATTATAGAAATTATATTATTAAACTAGAAAACGTGCAGAAGAGGTTTACTAGGACGCTGTCAGGGCTTGATGGTTTGAATTATAAGGAGAGGCTTGACAGACTGGGACCTTTTTCTCTGGAGCATTGAAGGCTGAGGGGTGATCTCATAGAGGTCTATAAAATAATGAGGGGCATAAATTAGCTAGAAAATCAATATCTTTGCCACAAATCTATCTCATCCTGAATTCTACAAGCACCTCCATCACCGTCAAGTTTATATTATCTGCAAGCTTTATAATCTGGTCCCTACACCTCAGTTTATAAAAATTAAACAGAGCAATAGATCAGAGCAAATCACTTCCCTATCTGACACATCCACTGCCACAGTCTGCTCCCCAACACTGAGCCAAATCCATTTCCATTCTCCATCTTCCCCTGAAGTTCATACACATCAATCTTCTTAACACAGTGCTTGTGTGACACTTTGTCAAATGCCCTCTGAAAGTCCATACATACATCTGCTACACTACATTGATCAACCTTCTCTATTATCTAATCAAAAATTCAAATCAAGTCAGCCAGATCTATTTGACTTCAATGCATTCCTTCATTTATTGATGCCATTCCAAATTCAAGTTTACTTCATCCTGATTTTTACCAACTTCTCCACCATTGAAGTTAGGCTGGCTCGTCTGCAGTTTCCCAATTTATTCCTCAGCACAGTGGTTGGCATTGCTGCTTCTCAGTGCCAGGTGATTCCAGGCTTGGGTCACTGTCTGTGCGGAGTCTGCACATTCTTCCTGTGTCTGAATGAGTTTTGTCTGAGTGCTCTGGTTTTCTCCCACAGTTTGAAAGACATGCTGGTTAGGTGCATTGGCCGTGCTAAATTCTTCCTCAGTGTACCCCAACCAGCGCCAGAATGTGGGGACTAGGGGATTTTCATAGTAACTTCATAGCAGTGTGAATGTAATCCTACTTATGAAACTAATAAATAAACTTCTATATAGCAGTCCTCTGGTACTGATCCAACATCCAACGAAAAGAATTGAAAGATTGTGAACACTGTCTTTGCTACTTCTGTCTTTGCTTCTTTCAGCAACCTAGAATGCATTCCATCTGGATCAGGAGATTTACAAACTTTCTGTAACGTAGTAAGAAGCTCTGAGATTCCAAGAGGTTTGTAGGAGATTGCAGAGACAAGGCCACGGAGGGATCTGAACACGAGTAAGTGAATTTCAAAGTCGAAGTGCAGTTGGAAAAATATACAACTCCTACAATTTGCACTGTAACTATACTTGAAATAATAGAATACTTGGCACTAAACCCATCACAATCTCCATTTTTAGGTAATACAGGGATAGTGCCTCTAGGCCTGCAACTTCGGAACCAAGGGTGTACCCAATTTTAGATGCTACCAGATTTGGATCGAGTAATTCGAGCCAGGTTCAAGTCAGGTTGGGAGGGGGTTGGAGTGAGGGAACAGACCTTTTACAAGCTTTACAAGGGGGATAAACAGTCTGTTGCCACAGATCACCAATAAAGCACAGAGCCAAATGGATCAGGTTAAGTTTTTTTTTACCCAATTAAAATTGATGCATGTAATACTTTTAAAATGTCTGGTTATCGGCAACTCTGGTTTTTGGACAGCCAGATCTGAAACATTTGGATGGCGCAGTAGTACAATGGTCAGCACCGCTGTTTCACAGCAGGACCCGGGTTCAATTCTCAGCTTGGGTCACTGTCTGCGTGGAGTTTGCACATTCACCCTGTGTTTGCGTGAGTTTCCTCCGGGTGCTCCAGTTTCTTCCCACATTCTGAAAGACACGCTGGTTAGGTCCATTGACCCAAACAAGCGTCAGACTGTGGCGACTAGGGGAATTTCACAATAACTTTATTGCACTGTTAATGTAAGCCTTACTTGTGACTAATAAACAAACTTTAAAATTTTGTATTTGTACACTTGGATTCTGATATAATTACAGATACTTGTAATGTTGTAACAACAAAACAAACTAATCTGACTGGGCAACTCTTATAGGGCCATAAAGGAACTTTTGGGGCAGCACGGTGGTACAATGGTTAGCACTGCTGCCTCACGGTGTCAGGACACAGATTCGATTCTGGGCTCAGGTCTGTGTGGAGTGTGCATGTTCTTCCTGTGTCAGTGTGGGTTTCCTCTGGGTGCTCCAGTTTCCTCCCACACTCCAAAGATGTGTAGGTTAGAAGCATTGGAGAGTGTGAAGAGGAGATTTACCAAGATGCTGCCTGGTTTGGAGGGCAGGTCTTATGAGGAAAGGTTGAGGGAGCTGGGGCTTTTCTCTTTAGAGCAGATGAGAGTGAGAGGCGACTTAATAGAGGTTTATAAGATGATGAGGGGAATAGATAGAGTGGACATGCAGAGACTATTTCCTTGGGTAGATGTAGCTGTTACTAGGAGGCATAACTATAAGGTCCATGGTGGGAGATATAGGACAGATGCCCGAGTAGATTCTTCACTCAGAGAGTGGTTGGGGTGTGGAATACACTGCCTGCTGTGATAGTGGAGTTGGACACTTTAGGAACTTTTAGCTCGGCACAACATTGAGGGCTGAAGGGCCTGTACTGTTCTATGTTTCTATGTTAGGTTGATTGGTCATGCTAAATTGTCCCTTAGTGTCAGGGGCATTAGCAGCGTAAATACATGGTGTTACGAGGATCTGGACTAGGTGAGATTGTTATCGGCTGAGGCTTGACGGGCCAAATGGCTTCCTTTTGCACTGTAGGGATTCAATGATTCATCTGAAGTATTTCTGTTAGATCAAAATTAATAAAGTTCCCTTTAACATGATATTATTGTACTTAGTCAATAGTTTCAATAACTTCTTTTTTTGAAGGTCACAAGGTACATTTCAATCTAAAATGGCAATTTAGATGTAACTGTATCTGCCCTTGTTTAAGCTTGTGTAACAGGCTAACATTGATTCTTCAATCAACGTTGCATAAAACAGGCTACTTGTTCACAATTACTTTGATATTTATGGGATATTGTGCATAAATTAGTTGCTGCAATTCCTACACTTCAACAATGACCAAACTCAAAAGTATGTCGGGATGTACCTATGCCATGAAAAATGCTGAAAGGCAGATCTTTCTGAAGACTGAGGGGTGACTTGATTGAGTTGTACAAGATTATGAGGGGCATGGACAGTGTGGATAATGAGCAGCCATTCGCCTTAGTTGAAGTGTTAGTCACAAGGGGACTCAAGTTCAAGGAGGACGTGAAGAAAACCTTTTGTATCCAGAAGGTGGTGACGATTTGCAATGTGCAGCCTGGAAGGGTGGTAAAGGCCAGTTGCCTCACAACCTTCACAAAGTAACTGGATGAGCACATGGCACATTATAACTTTCAAGGCAATAGGCCAAGTGCTGGTACATGGGAGTCGGTGGCAGATCAGGTCTTTCACACGTGTCGGTACAGACTTGATGGGACAAAGGGTCTATTCTGCACTGTATAATTCTATGATTCTATGAAACAAACAGAAAACTACAGAGTAGAAAATCTCTAATCTGTGCACAGAATCAGTACTGGAGAAAGACTGCTTTTCTCAGATAAACACAGCACTATTACTGCCATAACTGGTAACATTCAGGTGCAGACAGGTTGAACCTAAGTTCAGTGCACTTACTGTAAACTCTCAATTCATTGCAGACTTTGAACAAGTGTCACCTTTGTGAATGTCATGCATACCCTCAACCCATGCTTTAGTAAAAAAATCTGACATTTTCTTACCCTTAAAACAGAAAGTGAATTTGTTCAATGGAGTTGACCCAACTAAATTCAGAGCATAAGCTCCTGTACCTAAAAGAGTGGGTACTCAATAATAGTATTACTTTATTCATTCTGGTTAAAATCTACTCAAAGCATTGTAAATACACCACCATAAAAATAGAAAAGATTATTAGTGCCCAGTGACAGGAAAAAGCACTAATAAGAGATAATCTTTTTAACAAATAGCCTAGTTGTTTTCTGGTTGTTTGGATTTCCCCTAATTACTTCACTTTAGAAGCCATGTCTTCAGCAGCTAAGTCTTAAGACCTGGAATTCACTCCGTAAAGCACTATGTCTACCTACATCATTCTCCTCCTTCAGGTTAAAACACTGGCATGTACCCAACAATGTAGGTAAGTGCCCAGGTACATCTGGTCCACGAAAAGCAGGAAAATCCAATCCAAATCCAAATGGGTCAATAACTGTCCCATCAGCTTCCTCTTGATCATCAGCAATGTGATGGAAGGTGTTGTTGATAGTGCAAACAAGCAGCACTTAGAGCTATAACCTGCTCAGTTTGGTTTTGGCCAGACCAACTCAGCTCTTTACAACCTTGGTCCAAACACGGACAAAAGTGCTGAACTCAAGGAGTGAGGCGAGACCGCCTGCCTTTGACATCAAGACCACATTTGACCAAAAGCGGCATCAAGAAGCCTTGGCAAAATTGAAGTCAACTGGAATCAACAGGGAAGATCTCCACTGGTTGGAATTATACCTGACACAAAGGGAAATGGTTGTGGTTATTGGAGATCAGTCATTTCAGTCCCAGGATAATGCTGCAGAAGCTCCACAGAGTAATGTTCCAGGACTAACCATCTTCAGCTGTTTCACCAATGACCTTTCTTCCATCACGAAGTCAGAAATTATCGTTGATTTCACAATGTTCAATACCATTTGCAAGTCCTCAGATATACAAGCAGTCCATGCCAATATTCAGCAAGACCAGGACAACATTCAGACTTGTGCTAATACGTGACATGTAACATTGGAAACACATACGTTCTGGGCAATGGCCATCTCCAACATAACAGAATCTAACCACCTACTTTTTCATTCAATGACGTTACTTTTACTGAATCCCCCACTAACAACATCTTGTGGGTAACCATTGATTATAAACTGAACTGGACCAGCTATGCAAATACAAATTGACTACAAGAGCAGGTCAGAGACTGGGAATTGAGGCAAATAACTTACTTTCTGACTCCCTAAGCATGTCCTCAACAAACAAGTCAGGAATGTGATGGAATATTCCCCACTTGCCTGGATGAGTACAGCTCCAGCAATAATCAAAAAGCTTGACACCATCCAAGACAAAGCAGTAAACTTGATTGAAATCCCATCCACCGCTTTAAACATCCACTCCCTCCACCACCAACACACAATGGCAGCAGTGTGCACTATATACATAATACACAACAATAACTCATGAACAGCACTTCACTCAGATTATCACCTCTGGTCTTAGACTCTCCCAGAAGGGAAAACAACCTCTCAGCATCTACCCTGTCAAGATCCGTCAGTATTCAATGCTAGTATATCTTTCCTTAGGTAAGGGGATCAAAACAGTTCACAGTTTTCCAGGTGCAATCCAACTAGTATTGTATAGTTTTAGCAAAAAATCCCTATTTTCATACAGGGCAATGTTCCATTTGCCTTCCCTACTAAATTTGCATGCTAGCTTTTTGTGATTTAACATAAGTGCTCCCAAAATCCCTCTGTGCTTCAGATTTCTGCAATCTTTCTCTATTTAAATAATATTCAGCTCCTTGAGTCTTCCTACCAAGGTGCATAACTTAACATTTTGCTACATTATATTCCGTCTACCAAGTTTTTGCCCATTCACTTAACTTGTCCATATCCCTCTGTAAACTCTGTGCATCATGCTCACCACATGCCTTCCAACCTATTTTTGTGTCATCCGCAAACTTGGTAATAGTACGTTCACTTGCCTCATTCAAGTCATTAATATATATTGTAAATAATTGTGGCTCCAGCACTGATCATTGTGGCATTCCACCGGTGACAGGTTGCGATCCTGAAAATGTTGCTCTTATCCCAATTATCTATTAGTCTTCTATTAGTTAGCCAATCCTCTATCCATGTTAACATACTAGCCCCAACACAATGGACTCTGATCTTATTAAGTAGCCTTTTGTATGGTACCTATTATCATCACTTTTGAAAATTCAAGTACATTATATCCACCAATTCCCCCTTACCTATCCTGCTCATTACCACCTCAAAGAATTCTAATAATTTTTTCAGGCATGATTCCCCCTTCATGAAGCCATCTAGCTCTACTTGATTATGTTATGCATTTCTAAATTCTCTGCTTTTATTTCCTTCATAATGGATTTTAACATTTTCCCAATGATGGATGTTACGTTAACTGGTCCGTAGTTAACTGATTTTTGTCTCCCTTCCTTTTTCAATAAGGGTGTTATGTTGGCAGTTTTCCATTCCTATGGGACTTTTCCAGAATTGAAAGATTTTTGGACGATTACTACCAGTGCATCCACTATCTCTGTGGATACTTCCTTTAATATCCTAGGATACAACCCATCAGGCCCAGGGAATTTATCAGTCTTTTGCACCATTAGTTTCCCTAGTACCTTTTCTCTACTGATAATTACTGTATTTATTATCTCCCCCACTTTTGCCCCTTGATTTTTTAGTATTTTTGGAACACGCTTAGTGTATTGCACCATGAGGACTGATGCAAAGTATTTATTTAACTCCTCTGCCATTTCCTGGTTCCCCATTATTATTTCCCCAGAGTCATTGTCTAAGGGGCCTACATTCACTTTGGCCTCTCTCTTTTTTCATACATACTTAAAGAAGCGCTTACTGTCCATTTTTATATGACTTATTAGTTTACCCTCAGTTTATCTTATCCCTCTTTATTAATTTTTTTGGTCTTTTTTTGTCAGCTTTTAAAACTTTGCCAATCCGCTGACTTACCACTAATTTTGTCACATTGTATGATTTTTCTTTCAGTTTAATACAATCCGTTGCTTCCAATCATAAACCATGGTTGATTTATCCACTTCCTGGAATCTTTCTTTCTCACTGGGATATATCTTTGTTGTGAGTGGTGAAATATTTTCATAAATGTCTACCATTACTGATCAATCACCTTTTCTGCTAATCTCCTTTTCCAGTCCACTCCAGCCAACTCTGCCCTCATTCCTTTGTAATTACCCTTATTAAAATTTAGCACAGTTGTTCCTGACCAACGTTTCTCACTCTCAAACTAAATCTAAATTCTACCATATTATAGTCACCGTTTCCTGGGGATCTTTTATTCTGGATTGCTTATTATACATTACCACATCCTAAACAGCCTGATCCCAGATTAGATCCACAACATATTGTTCTGGGAAACTGTCCCAGGTACACTCTACAAATTCTTCTACCTCTGCTAATTTGATTTTCCCAATCCACATGAAGATCAAAGTTTCCATGATTAATGCACTGCCTATTTTACAATCTCTCGTTATCTATTTATTTTCCGTCCTACAATAATATTGCTGTTAGGGGGCCAATACACTACTCCCAACAGTGTCTTCGCCCCCTTGTTACTTCTTACCTCCATCCATACGGATTCTACATCTTCCGATCCAAGATTGCTATGAACATGTTCCATCTCATGCTAACAAAGCTACCTCACCACCCCTTCCTTCCTGCCTGTTGTTACAGAAAGTCTGAATATTTAGTTCCAGGCTTTGATTTCCTTGTAACCACATCTCCGTAATGGCTAAAATCATGTCTATTAATCTCAATATATGCGAATAATTCATTTATTTTGTGCTATGAACTAAGCGCATTTAAGTAAAAAGTCATTAAATGGCAAAAAGGCAAAATCACCCCATCTGTCCCTTCCTGCCAAACTCAGAGTATCATGACCTAAATAGCCTATCTCCTCTCCAGTACCAACCCCAGCCCTCTACTTAGTTTAAAGCCCTGAGTATTACCCTAGTTATGTGGTTTGCAAGAACACTGATTCCAGCATGGTTCAGGTGCGGACTGTCCCAAAGTACAACCCCCACTTTTCTCAATACTGATGCCAGTGCCCACAAACCTTTTCTCCCACACCAGTCTTTCAGCCAAATATTCATCTCCCTAATTTTATCTATCTTATGCCAATTTGCACGTGGCTCAGAGATAATAATCTTGGCAGTTCTGTGGTTTAATTTAATGCCTAGCTCCTCAAACTCTATTTTCTTTTAGATTTTTACTAACCTTATCACAAACTCCTGCACCATTATAAACCTTTAGAAAATACACCCAAAAAAATCAGCTCCTCCCCTACAGAACAACATCCTTCCTTTTCTAATTCTATAAATGTAATCCTGCATTGTCTTCTTCCACGTGTACTTATCTAGCTTCCCCTATTCCCCTCAATTAATCTTTCTTGGAGTGATTTCCACATTCTTAACATTCTCTGGGTAAAGAGGTCTTTTCCTGACTTGTTTTTCATTTCTTGGTGATTACCTCACATTGACGATTTCTAATTTTGCCTTTCCCCAGAGATGGAAACTCATATCACTGTCTATGCGGTTAAAAAAACAATGTTTTAAACAGTAATTAGGTCACCCCTTTTTAAGAGGAAAGAGTCCAAACCTATTCATCTTTCCTCTTAGGTATAACAGCCCAATTCTGGTAACACCTTGTCAATTCTTTTCTGCATCACTTCTGTATCTTCTACACAATATGATGATCAGAAATAAGAACACAAGAACTAGGAGCAGGAATAGGCCATCTGGCCTCTCGAGCCTGCTCTGCCATTCAATCAGATCATGGCAGGTCTTTTCATAGACACAGCCCCACTCACCTGCCTGCTCACCATTACCCTTAGTTCCTTTACTATTCAAAAATTTATCTATCCTTGCCTTAAAAACATCCAATGAGATGGCCTCAACTGCTTCACTGGGCAGGGAATTCCACAGATTCACAACCCTTTCTGTGAAGAAATTCCTCCCACAACTCAGTCCTAAATCTGCTTCCCCTTATTCTGAGGCTATGCCCCCTAGTTCAAGTTTCACCCGCCAGTGGAAACAACTTTTCTGTTTCTATCTTATCTATTCATAGAACATAGAACATAGCCAACCCTCTCAACTCCAGAATCAACATTCCCTTCATAATCTGATATCTTTCCTTAAGATCTCCTCTCATTCTTCTGAATTCCAATGAGTATAGATCATAGAACCCTACAGTGCAGAAACAGGCCCATCGAGTCTACACGGAACACAATCCCCCCCAGGCCCTACCCCCATATCCCCACACGTTATACCCACTAATCCCTCTAACCTCCACCACCCTGGACACTAAGGGGCAATTTCTTAGCATGGCCAATCAACCTAACCTGCACATCTTTGGACTGTGGGAGGAAACTGGAGTACCTGGAGGAAACCCATGCAGACACAAGGAAAATGTGCAAACTCCACACAGACAGTGACCGGAGCCGAGAATCGAACCCAGGACCCTGGAGCTGTGAAGCAGCAGTGCTAACCACTGTGCTACTGTGCCGCCCATAGCCCCAGTCTACTCACTCAGTCTCTCCTCATAAGCCAACCCTCTCAACTCCAGAATCAACCTACTGATTCTCCTCTGCACCCCCTCCAGTGCCAGTATATCCTTTCTCAAGTAAGGAGACCAAAACTGTACACAGTACTCCAGGTGGGGCCTCACCAGCACTTTATACAGCTGCAACATAATCTCACTGTTTTTAAACTCCATCCCTCTAGCAATGAAGGACAAAATTCCATTTGCCTTCTTAATAACCTGCTGCACCTGCAAACTAACTCCGAGATTCCTGCACAAGGACACCCAGGTCCCTCTGCACAGCAGCATGCTGCAATTTTTTACCATTTAAATAATAGCCCATTTTGCTGTTATTCCTACCAAAATGGATGACCTCACATTTACCAACATTGTACTCCATTTGCCAGACCCTTGCCCACTCACTTAGATTATCTATATCCCTTTGCAGACTTTCAGCACGTACATATAATTTCAAGCATGGCCCAACCTAAGGTTTGATACAAGTTTAGCATAGCTTCTCTACTTTTCAAATCTACTGCCTGAATTTTTAGAATGGTACCAGCTCAATGACCGCCATCTGGAGAGTTAGTGGGGAATACATCCCTGCCAACTCAAGCAGCCCAATGCACTTTATTACACTTTAATGAGCACTGATTGGTGTAAGGCCGCTCATTTTGGAGGAAGCCCCACCTTGGCGAACTGCCAGCCACTCAATACCAAAAGAGGCATTGTAAAGAGCTACCTGGCACTAAGTCTCTGCCCCTAGAGGACAGATAAGTGGCAGAGGTCACAGGGCAGGGACGATAGGGAACATCTGAGGAGTCATAGTGGGGGAGGGGGGGGGGGGGGGGGGAGTGATTGATTAGAGCCTCAGGGGATAGGCTGGAGTGGTCCAGAGGTCACCAGTCCTCAAGGGGAGGCCACCTCCAGTCAGGAGGGGGCTTCTGATGGAGGCACTCACTCACATCCCATCCAAGATCAAACACCTTATTTTTGTATCCCCGCCGCACATGCGTACACACACACACACACACACACACACACACACACACACACACACACACACACACACACACACACACACACACACACACACACACAGCCAGCCCAAAAATTAAGGCTGAGTGGAAATGGCCTGTAAATAGCCCTGAGTACACCAGATTGAAACTTAAAAATATGCCCCCTGTCTCTGGAAGTAAGAACCATGTTTGGTTGACTTTTGTTATTGACTGATTGAATTGCTTCAAAACTTTTGATGATCTGTATATTTATATTCCCAAATCCGTTTGCTCCTCTACCCACTTAGATATTCATTTTCCAAGTAATATCCAAATCTCCTTATTTTTCTTACCAAAACGACATTCCTCACACTTGCCTATGCTAAAATTCATTTATAAACGATACATCAAGATACAAAGACGAGAATTAAATGATTCTTTATTTTGGCAGCACAGTGGTTAACACCGCTGCCTCTCAGTGTCAGGGACCCGGGTTCATTCTGACCTTGGGTGACTGCATCTGTGTGGAGTTTGCATGTTCTCCCCTGTCTGTACGCTTTGGTCTTCTTCCACAATCCAAAGGTTAGGTGGATAGCCATGCTAAATTGCCCTTTAGTGTCCAAAGATGTGAAGGTTGGTTGGATTAGCCACAGTAAAGGTATAGGATTAAGAGGGATAGGGTTGGGGGGGAGAAAGGGCCTTGGTAAGGTACTCCATCAGAGAGTCAGTCCAGATTCAATGGGCCGAATATGTCCTCCTTCTGCCTTGTAGGAAATCTACGAATCTATTCTTTAAGTAGACATTCGATATTAAGACAAAAAGCTCAAAAAGATTTTCTGAAACTACAGAGTTTTTGAATCTCGATTTTTAAGTATTTAGCTAGTTGCGCTATCTGCACTGAAAATCTGAGTAGCTGAGGTGCAGCTGAAATCCTTCCTTCAAATATTTACAAACCATAAAGGCAGCACTAGGTAGGAATGTGGCTTTTTCAAAAAAAGCAGAAATGCTGTGCTATTCAAAGTTACACATGAATCAGTTAATATTCAGGCCAAAAAGTGTAATGTTCAATGCACATACTTACTTCAAAACAAGTAACAGCCAGCTGTGACAAGCCATCTACATAGGGGCCCAACACTTTATGCTCTCTGACTTTCAGGGTGTGTCGGCTCCTAAGAAAGAAAGAAAATGCTAAAATATTGATTCCATTTCTATGCAAGAACAATGTAGAATTTAAAGGCAAATAATCGTTTTGGTAT
The DNA here is from genome assembly GCF_965287045.1 of Carcharhinus amblyrhynchos. Classification (NCBI taxonomy): domain Eukaryota; kingdom Metazoa; phylum Chordata; class Chondrichthyes; order Carcharhiniformes; family Carcharhinidae; genus Carcharhinus; species Carcharhinus amblyrhynchos. Next base: position 31,939,719 of record NC_137325.1, on the reverse strand, counting down.
ATTTATACTCAAGTATCAAGCTCTGGCAACCATTTCAAACAGCTTTCACAACTGTTCCTACTTGATAACATTTCCTCCCCAAATCAATTACTAGGCTCAATTTCATTCACTTATACTTTTCAATGGAAAAAGGGCAAAATGATGGCATGAAATTTCCAGTAAAAGTTCTGAATCCTCTGTAAATTAAAACAGAATTTAAACTGATCAGGCGTCACTAAGCAATTGCCTCATTTGAGATAAAAGCAAAATACTGCGGATTCTGAAATCTGAAAGAAAAACAGAAAATGCTGGAAAATCATAGCAGGTCTAACAGCATCTAAGGAGAGAGAATAGAGATGACGTTTCAAGCTTAGATAACCCTTCACCAGAGTAGGTCATCTAGACTTGAAACATTGGCTCTTTTCTCTCTATACAGATGCTGTCAGACCTGCTGAGATTTTCCAGCATTTTCTGTTTTTGTGCCATATTTGAGCATCAGATTCAACTTACTTTTTTGGCAATGATTCATTCTGGGGCACAAGAGGGGAAAGAAAAATGGTGGTTTGGAAGACCTCAAACTGACTTCAAAAAACTAAAAACTAGAAGCTTTTAACATCTCACAAATTTGCCAGGTAAAATTTGGGCACCACATTACGGAAAAGGGAGGGGGGGGGCGTAAAACAGAGAAGAGATAAAGTGGTTAGCATACTTCGGTGGGTGATTCAGTGATTAACTGATTACTGGATGCAACTGTGAAGTTAAATGTACTTCAAACAGAGCACCTAAAAGTGAGAGGCTCTATAAATGAAAAAGAAAGATGTGTGTGTGTTGGTAGGTGGAATTTTGAGAACATCTCAGATTGAAAGATGATTAAAATAGTATGAGGCTATGTGAAAGATGGTTATCACTAGATAGTCAATCAATCTGAGATCTATGTGGATGCTCAGCACATTTATCACTCCTGATGCACCCAAGGTTCAGCCCAAAAATTCCTCTAACTGGCCAACTAACAGCACCCATGTCCACTTAATGTTGGTGATACTTGACGGCACATCAAGAGGTGGCATGATGACACGATGAATAGCAATGCTGCCCCACAGCACCAGTGACATGGGTTCCATTCCTGGCTTGGGTCATTGTTTGTGTGGAGTTTGCACATTCTCCCTGTGTCTGCATGGGTTTCCTCTGGATGCTCCAGTTTCCTCCCAGAGTTCAAAGATGTGTGGGTTGGGTTGATTGGCCATGATACATTGACCCTTAGTGTCAAGGGGGACTAGCTAGGGTAAATGCATGGAGTTGTGGGGACAGTGTCTGGGTGGGATTGTGATTGGTGCAAACTTGATGGGACAAATGATCTCTTTCTCACCGTATGATTCTATGATTCTATTGACTATTCAAGCTGCTAAATGTGCACAACTGAAAAGATGATGTTAGAATGTCACTGGTGACAACTTTGATTGGACGTAATGTGAAATGGAAAGAAGGTGCAAGGGTCAGCTGACCCAGTAAGACATGGAATCAATTACAGGGTGGTATAGTCAGCTGACCGGCTGATTCACTACAAATAAGGAACTACGTAGAATTGAGAGCAGCTTGGAGCGGTGCAGGGTGAGGCCCCAAGCTTGGAGTAATGACGTTTCTTTATTGAACTCGTTCTTTGATTTAAGTTGGAATAAGTTTTGTTGTACTTTCATTAGCTGCATTTTGAAGGGTTCCTTCACAGGGCATTTAGGGATTCAGTGAACCCCGTGGGTGGGAGTTTATGGCTTTGCTCGACCCAAAACCGTGAAATCCTGCCTAAGGTCAACAGACCTTCCCATTGTCTGCCCATCGCCTGCTTTGATTTCAGTGGTGGACAGGACTGGATGGTAAGATTCGAGCTTGTATGAGCATAATCAGATTGAAGGATTCTGAAATTAACTATGCAAGGTCTGAACAAAGAATTGCAAATCAGAATGGTGAGTTCAGCTACTTAAAATGAAAAACAGGAAAGAAAGCTTGGGGAAGAGTGGGACAGGAAGAAAAGTTTTAAAATATTCCAGTTAAGCATCTTAAACAACAATTAAATCTTCAAGAAATTAGCCACTAAACTTGTACTTGTTCATTTTCAGTGCCAGTGAGATTGCCTAGCAGTAATTAGTACTGACCACACCAATAAAAGAGTACTAAGACTCAAAAAGGCTTAATTTTGTGGCAAGTTTACTTCACATCTACTGTGGAAGTACAGCACTTCAAGTTGATCAATACATTTGAATGGCAAGGCAGACAACACAATGCTGATTTTGCAGAGTTAATGGCAAATCAATGCATCACCAATAGTAAATTCTTGATTTCCATGTGTAATCACAACTGTCCTTGCCTGAAGTTATTGTAACATTGTATCTAATTAAGGGTAGGTGCCATTAGCCTCATCATTATTTTGACAGGAACTTTTGGGCCTGTGTGCATGTTAAAGAAACATATCTTAGTTGATTTTGGCTGGTCCAGCTATATCAAATCAAATGAATTTGTACTTAGCCACTCTATAGAACATCTGCATTCCTCTGTCAGGAATGATTATTTCCTCTCAAAATATTTGGTAACCACCCACGCACTAAGTGACTGTAGCTCAACTTAAAAGCATAACTGGATATAGCAAAGCTCCAATCATTACGTAGGAGTGATTTCACTCCAGTAATAATATGGCTATAAAGAAACTCCACTTATTTGTAAATACTTCAAAAGAACAATTAAATTACTAGACCAGATATGAAACTTTCAACATGAACAAACACTCTGCATATATAAATTCTAAGGTCACTGCTTCCATCAGCCTCTCAGGATAGCTTCAAAATGAACAGTTTTACCAGTCTGTAATTCAAACAATTTTCATTCTACATTGTGCTTTCATGCCAACTGATGCACACAATAACTACCAAGCCCAAAATTGAACAATTTGCCAAAAATAAGACTTCCTTTATAATTGACACGGAGAAGGCACAAGGAAGGCAGCAAAAAATAAAATCATATTTTCATAATAAAACAACAATGATGTCGGAACTCATGCATGAGTCTAGATTACAAGGCTCAAATGCTACATTTGAGTAAACATTTCTCCCTTCCCAAACAGGAAAAGGAAACAAAATCCAATTTTTTTTTGGAAAGCTGCTTTGACATTTCTACCCAATTTGTAATGTCTTAATTCAGCAAACTAATTCAGTTTGCAACATCAAACAGTATACAGCCATCATGTTCTTAGTCAACCTCATAATGACTGGGCTCAACCCAAGCAAACTTTCAGCAGAACAATATTTGTCCTTACTTGCAAACGAAGTAAATGCAAATCACGAAGAACAAAAAAATCCTGGGGCAGCAGTGACTATAAAAGTTTCCTTGTTACAATGGTAAATCAATTGAAGTATAGTGTGGTTTCATATAGTGTGGATCAGAGTAGAGTATGGAATTTACCACTGAACTCAAGTGAGAACTCAGAATTCAATTCACCAATATAAATAAGACCATCAAATGTCTTGCTAAGATTCAGGAGGTATTGGAAATGATGGCTACCATTGTTTGGCATAAAGGGGAAAGGGGTGAGGGAGGGGAGAAAGAAAAATGGGGCAGGTTCTAGCTTCCACGCACGCCTACGACTTCAAAGTCATTCAGAATGAATCTGAAATGGATACGACTCAATAAGTGTCGCCAAACAAACACCTGCGTTTTTGGAAGATCACAAATTTCTGGCCTTTTTGCCGCACATCTGGAAAGTCATCAGCTAACAAAGATAGTTAACAGTAGAACAAAGAAATACTGCCAGCATCACAGCCCACACGTGTCATTTCAACTACTTCCGGATTGAGCAATTGGATTCACTATATGCCCGATGGGGGCTATCCCCATTAATATTTTAATGAGATACCATCATCTCAAAAAAGCACCATCTATTTTATAGAATAGCAGAGGAGCTCAGCAGCCAGTGCACTTCCAAATTCAATGTGAATGAACTACCTTAAGTAATTTCAACCTCTGTTCATCAACACAAATTTTTCCTGTTCAAAGATTTCACTCCAGTCTCAGTTCAAAAGTATTTGTAAGACAAACTCTGTCTTATGGATGAGGTCTACACAGCATGCAGACTCATGGCTTTCTTCAGGCAATGGCCATTTACCAATCTTGATAACAAATACAACTCCACATTTTTGAATAATTCGGTATCATTAAACTTTACCTGTCTATTACAAACAAGTTTCAAGATTTATCAGATTCCTTAAGCTGTACTATTTAATTCACCTCAGAGACTTGAGCAGAAAATCTAGATTGACAATTTATTGCAGTACTGAGGGTTTGCTGCAATATTGGAAGTGCTGTTTTTTAGAAGAGATATTAAACAGAGGACCTGTCTGCCCTCTTAAATGGACGTAGGAGATTCTACAGCACTATTTCAGAGAAGAGCAAAGGAGCCTTCTTGGTAACCTGGCTATTAATTAGCTATCAACTAACATCTTTCTGATCATTATCAATGTTTACATTGGGAGTTTCTTTGTTTCATGGTGTACTATATGTATTTCATGATATGCAAGATCGGATTTAACCTGGGTCCCTGGTGCTGTGAGACTGCAGTGCTAACCACTGTAACACCCACTTGACACACAGAACGCATAAGGAAGGCAGCAAAATAAATCATATTTCCACAATAAATTCAAAATTGCGTCATAAGGTTGAAGGATAGCACTTGCCAGGAACGACAAAGCCTTATTCTACATGCAACAATGATGGGCCTCACTTGGGAAACTTGCCATATTTCATTCTTCAGCATCAACAAATTCCTCTTTCATTAGTATGACAGGTTAAAAAACACAACTCGGCTCAGAGTTATTTTTGTACAGGACTGTACATTTAGAATGGGTGGCATAGTAGTTAGCACGGCTGTCTCTCAGCACCATGGAACTAGGTTTAAATCCAACCTTGTGTGTCTGTCTGTGTAGAGTTTGCACATTCTCCCCACGTCAGAGTGGGTTTCCTCCCACAGTCCAAAGATGTGCAGATCAGGTTGATTGGCCATGCGAAATAGTCCCTTGTATTAGGGGATCAGCAGGGTAAATGCATGGGATTACAGAGATAGGGACTAGGTGGAATTTTTGTCTGTGTAGACTTGATAAAGGAGAGCCAGTGGATGTGATTTATTTAGATTTCCAGAAGGCCTTTGACAAGGTGCCACACAGGAGACTATTAAATAAGTTAAGCGCCCATGATGTTAAAGGTAAGATCCTTGCATGGACTGAGGATTGGTTGACTGGCAGAAGGCAGAGAGTGGGGATAAAGGGGTCTTTTTCGGGATGGCAGCCGGTGACTAGTGATGTGCCTCAGGGGTCAGTGCTGGGACCACAACTTTTCACAATATACATTAACAATTTGGAGGAAGGAAATGAAGGCACTGTTGCTAAGTTTGCAGATGATACAAAGATATGTAGAGGGACAGGTAGTATTGAGAAGCAGGAGGGCTGCAGGAGGACTTGGACAGGTTAAGAGAGTGGGCAAAGATGGGGCAGATGGAATATAACGTGGAAAAATGTGAGGCTACGCACTTTGGAAGGAGGAATGGAGGCATAGACTATTTTCTAAATGGGGAAAATGCTTAGGAAATCAGAAATACTAAGTGGCTTGGGAATCATTGTTCAAGATTCTCTTAAGGTTAATGTGCAGGTTCAGTCGGCAGTCAGGAAGGCAAATGCAAAGTTAGCATTCATGTCGAGAGGGCTAAAATACAAGGGCAGGTATGTATTTCTGAGACTGTGTAAGTCTCTGGTCAGAACACTTCTGGAGTATTGTGAGCAGTTTTTGGGCCCCATATCTAAAGGAAGGACGTGCTGGCCTTGGAAAGGGTACAGAGGAGGTTCACAAGAATGATCCCTGGAATGAAGAGCTTGTCATGTGAGGAACTGTTGAGGACTCTAGGCCTGTACTCGTTAGAATTTAGAGGGTGAGGGAGGGATTTTATTGAAACATACAGAATACTGCGAGATTGGATAGAGTGGATGTGGAAGGACGTTTCCACTAGCAGGAAAAACCAAAGGCACAACCTCAAGCTAAAGGGACAATCCTTTAAAACAGAGATGAGGAGGAATTTCTTCAGCCAGAGAGTGCTGCATCTGTGGAACTGTTTGCCGCAGAAGGCTGTGGAAGCCAGGTCATTGAGTATCTTTAAGACAGAGATAGATAGGTTTTTAATTAATAAGGGGATTCAAGAGTTATGGGAAAAAGGCAGGAGAATGGGGATGGAAAAAAAAAGCCATGATTGAATGGTGGAGCAGACTCAATGGGGTGAGTGGCCTAATTCTGCTCCTATGTCTTATGGTCTTATGATGGCCAAATGGTCTCGTCCTGTACTGGAGGGATTCTATTGAAAAATATTACTATGGGCAAATTGACTGCCACATTTCTTATATTACAAGTGCAACAATGTTCAAAAGTACTCAATTGGCTGTAAAAAGTTCTGTGAACTTCCAAGGTCAAGAAAATTGTACTATATTTATTTCTTGACGCGCAGTCACAAAAGGTTGGATTTAAACCTGGGTCCCTGGCGCTGAGAGGCAGCAATGCTAACCACTGTGTCACCCACTTGACACAGAGAAGGCATAAGGAAAGCAACAAAAAAAAATCATATTTCCACAATAAAATCAAAATTGTGTAGCTAAGATTAAAGAATGGCACTTGCTAGGAGTGACAAAGCCTTAACTCTGCATGCAACAATGCTGGGTCTCATTTGGGAAACTTGCCATATTTCATTCCTCAGCATCAACAACCTCCTCCTTCATTAGTATGACAGGTTAAAAAATACAACTTGGCTCAGTTATTTTTGTACTAGATTGTACATGCATCAAATGTAGAAATCTCAATTCTGTGATGATAGTTTGGGAGAGTCAGGGAATAAACTCATATTAAAACCATTAAATAGCTTAAATAAATAAACTGCAAAGCAAATGTGATTATGTATACAGGCCCACATACTATATTCTCACACAAACATCTATAAATAAATGTTCTGCATTAATAACCACACCCCCACTCCTGGGTTTAAAGGGTTAATATCATAATCACCAATCAATCCCAGAACACTGCAGCCCCTATGATTCTTTGGCCCTCACACTTTCCTAAGCTTCCCAGTCACTCTGTTACCTAGTATGTTAATTTCAATGTTCAATTACAGGAAGGAGGTTTTGGAGAGGGTGCAGAAGAGATTTACCAGGATGCTGCCTGGTTTAGAGGAGAGGCTAGACAAATTAGGATTGTCTTTTCTGGAACAGCAGAGGCTGAGGGGACACTTGATAGAAGTCAAGAGATAACTCTATTGTAATACTTATCTCCTATTTTAGGCCTTTGCAAATACCATTTACTTCTTCAATACTGTACGTCACAACCACAAGATGCAGCCTTTTGCAATTTTTCATCTACTTCTATGTCTATCCATGCATATCCTTCTCTATTTTAAAATTATCACTTATTCCACAATGCCTTTGGATTTTTCATCGCATAACCATAGATAGGCATCAAATCTTGTCTTAACCTATGAGCAAAAACAGTTTCAGTTTCTCAGTAATAAAAACAGAAAATGCTGCAAATCCTCTGGCAGCATCTGTGAAAAGAGGAACAGAGCGAACATTTCAGCTCTGTGACTGGTTTTGATGAAAAGTTAAAGATCTGAAACCGTTACTCTGTTGATCTCTCCACAGATATTGCAAGACCAGCTGAGTATTAACAGCATCTCTGCTTTTATTGCAAAACATTGCAAAAGAGTTCCAGCATCCATAGTATTTTACTTCTGTGCCAGTTTCTCCTGTACTTGATTTATAAGTCTCTTCTGCTCGTGTGGACAGCAAAACTTTCTGCATCATTTTCCTAAAACTAGTCAATATGTTCTAACTGTGGCTTATGCAAAGCTTTGCCTGTATTGCCTCTTTGCTCTAGTACTCAATGTCCCAATTTTTAAAACCTAGAATCCCATACTCTTCTCACAAACCAGCAGTCAACTAATTATCACATGTGTAAAACATTTTGTACCTTAATCCTGCAGGGAGCTCTCAGCTTTGGCTTCATGTTAAAGCCCTTAGCTGTGAAACACGAAGGTCATGTGTTCAAGCCACACTCCAGACACCTGAGCACATAATCTGAAAGAGTGCTGACTGTCAAGATTCTGCCTTTTGGATGAGATACTCTGTTCTCAAGAGGATGTAGAAGCATTGGAAGAGCAGCAGGGGAGTCCTCCCAGTGTCCAGACCAATATTTGTATCTTCATCAACATTACATTACAAGTTATCTGGTCACTTATCCCATTGTAGTTTTGGAACATTGTGCCACTCGTCTTTACATTAAAGTGGAGAGTTGACACAATTTGCAGTTTAAAAGATTGTGGATTGGGACTGTCATTTTAATTTAGTGTAAAGTGAAGGAATGAAGAGGGTCATGTGATATGTTCAAATCTGCACACAAGTTTGGTGGCTTGGTTGTAATGGGTCCAGAGGGATCACAATCAAGAGATTCGTTGAGAAAATGCCAGATGTTCTTACTCTAAACAACAACAAGACCACCTATGCTAATTGTGTGTAATCTCCAAGTCTCAGAGATATATTGGGAATAACACATTGTATAAATAGTTCTATTTTAAAGTGCCCATTTAATTCCAGGTAGAATGAGTTAAGGGTTTAGAAACAGCTAATTGACATTTCTTCCTGGATACAAGGCCCATGCAATTCCCATTTCCATGAAGATCGGCTTTAGGATGGGGAGAGTCCAGAGCAAGCCATTGCAATATCAGATTACAGGGCTTCCTAAAATATTACGGGATCTCATGGACGAAAGTGAGTCTACATGAATCTAACAGAAAGAGAACACAAGACAGGGGCAACTAGTCCTGCAACCGAAATGGAGAAAATGCTGACCATTTTGTCACATAGAACAGGCATCGGTGCTGGCACCCAGGCAGTGGATTTAAAGGAGGCCGGAAGATTCACTTAGTCTGAACGAAAGTGAAGGGATCTCTCATATAACCCTCACTGTATAAATCTGTTCTTGGATTAGATGTTATCCAACTAGGAAAATGAAAAGGAAGCCAGTCATTGGGACCAGTTTTGGATTGGCTTGGGAAAATAAAATGCCCACCATAGTGACTGCATGACACTACAAGTGGGGTGTGAAATTTATGGTTACTTTAAAGTTAATTGATCATGATCTGGAGGAGGGAACCGAGTGTAGGGTGTCGAAATTTGCTGATGACACCAAGATTGGTGGAAAGGCAAATTGTGCGGAGGGTGTGGAGAGTCTGCAGAAGAATCTAGATAGGCTGGGCGAATGGGCCAGGAACTGGCAAATGGAATTTAATGTTGGCAAGTGCGAGGTGGTCCACTTTGGTAGGAATAATGGTAGGAAGGATTATTACTTACGTGGAGAAAAACTGCAGCAGGCGGCGGTGCAGAGGGACCTCGGGGTCCTTGTGCATGAGTCGCAAAAACCCAGCTTGCAGGTGCAGCAGGTGGTCAGGAAGGCGAATGGGATGCTGGCCTTCATAGCGAGGGGGATTGAATATAAAAGTAGGGAGGTCTTGCTGCGGCTGTATAGGACATTGGTGAGGCCGCAGCTGGAGTACTGTGTGCAGTTTTGGGCGCCGTACTTACGCAAGGATATTTTGGCCTTGGAGGGAGTGCAGAGGAGGTTTACTAGGCTGATGCCGGAGTTGAGGGGGTTGAGCTATGAGGAGAGGCTGAATAAACTAGGCTTGTACTCGTTAGAGTTTAGAAGAATGAGGGGAGATCTCATTGAGACATATAAAATGATGAATGGGATGGATAGGATAGAGGTGGAGAGACTCTTCCCGCTCAGAAAGGACAGTAGGACTAGGGGGCACAGCCTCAAGATAAAGGGGGGGCGGTTTAGAACGGAGTTGAGGAAGAACTTCTTCACTCAAAGGGTGGCGAATCTCTGGAATTCTCTGCCTGTTGAAGTGGTGGAGGCTACCTCACTAGATATTTTTAAGAAGAGGGTTGATGGGTTTTTGATAAGAGAGGGGATTAAGGGTTATGGGGAGAGGGCAGGAATGTGGAACTGAGCCATGACAGATCAGCCATGATCTTAGTGAATGGCGGGGCAGGCTCGAAGGGCCAGATGGCCTACTCCTGCTCCTATTTCTTATGTTCTTAATTGGGGAAACTTTTCTGTAGAGTACAAGTTGTCTAACAAAATAGTTAATGTTGCTTTTAGCTTGCTTATTACAGTAAAAATCTTTGTATGATCCCTTCAGTCAGTCACTGAAAATTCAAATATATTTTATTGTGAATTATAGTCTGGATTAGGGAACTTTCTGGAAAGCAAGGTCAAGAGGCCTTACCTATACCCCATCCATGCCCATACATGCATAACGAGGCTTGGTCAAAAGCTCAGATTCCTATAAAATAATTACCTCTGTTGACATAGCTAGGGAGAAAGGAAACACCTGCCTGACAGCTTAATTACATGACAATTAGTTGTATTTTCTGTGATCTCTTTTGCCAATGGCTCAAAATTTGCATGAGTGGCAAATGCTGATATTTTCTGTTATTGATATTTGAAAGGACTGTTTGACTGGAATTTTTATATACGATTGTGGCAACAATTTATTTTAAGAAAATTATGAATGGACATTTTTTAAGTAGTTCCGCACATGTCATTGTTTTGATAGGGCTCATTGGTTCTAAACAATGTATGCTGGATGAATAGGCATGGAAGTGCTATGAGTTGGCATGAATGAAATGAAAAGTGAATGGGGTCAGTGGAGGGAAACAGTTGGCATGGTGATTGGTGGGGGTGGAGTGGGCTGGAGGGACAAAAATATAAGCAAACAACTGGATGATGTCTCAGCAAACCAAGATGGGGCTTTGAAACAGCCCACCTTAGCACTTGTCCATCCTGTGGCTGCCTCCAATTAACCTCTACGAGCTGCAGGCCTGACTCCATCCTGCACGTGACCCACTCACCCCACAAAATCGAGTCCGAGGGGACAATTTGTACTGAGGTGGGTCGGTGGCAAAATCTGGCCCAGAGAGCGAGAGGAGACATTCAGAGAAGCCTGAAAGAAGCAACTGGGGAGACACATGAAGGTAGAAAAGGAGCACAAAATAACATGAGAGGTAAAGAAATCAAGAAGAAAGTTGGAAAGAAATACTGAGTGATCCCAGTCCTTGCATCCACAGTTCAGAGATAAGTAGCAGGGGAGAAGGGCGGGGCATAAAAAGACAGACAAATAGGTGGGCAAATACAGTAGATGTTAGAAGACAGATTGGGGAAGGGGCAAGGGAAAAAGAAGGAAATAGGGTGAGGCAAGACATTGCAAAAGAGAGATGGGGCAGTGCAAAAGAGAATGATACACATTGGAGGAAGAAGAACAAGTGCCGAGAGTACTTTTAAGTTGGAGCCTGCTTTTTTTTTGCTTTTACTGTCCTGGCTCTAGCTCAGGATCATAGAATCCTTACAATGCAGAAAGAGGCCATTTGGCCCATTGAGTCTGTACTGACCACAATCCCACCAAGGCTCCATCCCAATAACCCCATGCATTTATCTAGGCTCGTCCCCCTGACACTAAGGGGCAATTTAGCATGGCCAATCCACGAAAACCTTATCTCTTCTCTTTCTACTCACCTCCCCAGATTGTCCCATACCATTCAATTGGTTAATCATTCTCCTTCAAAACAATCACCCACATATGTGGAACCTATTTACCGGCAGATTCTGACATGCACATACCCCACAGAAAATATCACTAACAAGAAGGCTGCCAGCTAACTAAAACTAGACTAGGAACAAGACCAAAGTATTCAAAGAAGCATGCCATTAAATTTAAAACATCTGGAGTAACTTTGTGCCAAGTTATCTTTTAGTTCTGCTGGAATTAATTTTTTTTTACATAATTAGAATCATAACCTAGTCCCACTTCCACTGAAAACAGCTGAAATGCCAGACTGAATCTAGCACTGTGAACTGACACAAGAGTGTGTTGGAATATAGGTGGGGACATAATAATTGCAGTCTGCTCTGGCCACCCATATTTTAAATACAGCGCTGATGTATCAGTGATACTCAAATGATTATTTTTTAAAATCATTTTGTTACTCGGCAAATAAGTAGCAGTTTTACTGTTTCATTAATCATTTAAAGAAGGATGAATTTGGCTCCTGTTCCATCCTGCTGCATATTTCCAGCACATTCTGTTTATGTTTCAGATTTTTAGAACTGTGTTCTGTTTGAATTAATGAATACAACGAGTCACAAATGCAACAGTATATACATGATACATGCACACACACAGTTCATGTGCATAGATTTTTGAAGGTGACAGGACATATTAGAGAGCAGTTTGCAAAACATAGGAATCTTTGGATTTATAAATAGAGAAATTATGTGCAAAAGTAGCAAAGTTCCAGGATTTAGACGCTTCAGGCGAGGGTGACAAAAGAGGTGGGGGTGTTAATTTACTAATTAGGGAGAATTTCACAGTTATACAGAGGGAGGACACCTTGGTGGGATCTTGCAGTGAGGCCATATGAGTAGAACTAGGAACAGGAGCAGTGCAATCACACAGTTGGGGTTGTACTACAGACCTTCCAACAGCCAGCGTGAAGTGGAGGTATGGATATGTCAGCATATTATGGGAAGATGTAAAAACAACAGGGTTGCTGTGATGGGCGATTTAAACTTCCCCAACATAGACTGGGATTCCTTTAATGCCAGGGGCTTGGACAGGGCAGAGTTTGTTCTGTGTGTCCAAGAGTGCTTTTTGAGATAATATCTAGATCAGGGGTCTCCAAACTACGGCCCGCAGCGGGCTGCGTCCAGATCAGAGTTTGGAGACTGCTGATCTAGATAGTTCAATTCAGGAAGGGAATATCATGGACCTGGTTCTGGGAAACAAGCCCAGGTTGATGTCTCATTGGGGGACCATTTTGGCAACAGTGACCACAATTCTATAAATTTCAAGATAGTCAAAGACATAGAATCCCTCCAGTGCAGAAGGAAGCCATTTTGGCCCATGAAGTCAGCACAGACCACAAACCCACCCAGGCCCTATCCCCATAACCACACTTATTTCCAGCTAGACCCCCTGACACTAAGCAGCAGTTTACTATGGCCCATCAACTAACCCGTACAATCTTTGGGCTGTGAGAGGAAACTAGAGCACCCAGAGGACACCCATGTAGATACAGGGAGAATGTGCAAACTCCACTCAGACAGCCACTCGAGGCTGGAATTAAAGCCGGGTTCCTGGCACTGTGAGGCAGCAGAGCTATGTGTAGAAAAGGATAGAAGTAGCCCCAGCGTGAAAGTTCTAAACAGGGCGAAGACTAACTACGATTGTATTAGTCAGAAGCTAAGGAATGTAGACTGGGGGGTGACTGTTTGAGGATAAATCCATATCCAATATGTGGAAGTCTTTTAAAAGTCAGTTGTTAACAATTTTGGACAAGAATGTCCCTGTAAAAACGAAGGATGAAGATGGCAAGACAGATTGACAGCTTAGTGAAAAAAGAGGCGGCATTCAAAAATTTCAGGAAATTGAAAACAGATAATGCTCTTGAGGGATACAAAGATAGCAGGAAAGAGCTTAAACTTAGGAGGGCTAAAAGGGGCCATGAAATATCCAATGGCAGGCAGGATTATGGAGAATCCCAAGGCTTTTTATGCATATATTAGGAGGAAGATTGTAGCTAAGAAAGGATAAGTCCACTCATGGACAGTGGAGGGAATTTCTGTGTGAAGCCCGATAAGGTGGGTGAGGTCCTTAACGAGTACTTTGCATCAGTATTCACAAAGCAGAATGATGTGGTGGACGGTGAGTGAAGAAAGGAGGACGTTGACATTCTAGGACATGTTGAGATAAAAGGGAGAAGGTATTCGAGGTTTTGAAAAAACATTAAGGTGGACAAGTTCCCAGAGTCAGGGTCTATCCCAGAGTACTAAGAGAGGCAAGGGAAGAAATTACTGAGGCCTTGGCCAAAACATTTGTATCCTCTTCAGCCACATGTAACAATAATGTCACAGACCCCCAGTTAGAAAAATACCCTTCCAATGCTACATCTGCTTTCTATGCCCAAGTCAGTTTTGTATCCATCTTATCAGTTCACCTAGGATCCCATATGACTTCATCTTCTGTATCAGTGTGTCATGAAGAACCTTATCGAAGGCTTTACTAAAGTCTATGTATACAATATCCACTGCCCTGTCCTGGTCAATATTTCTTGCTACTTCTTCAAAGATCTCAATCAAGTTTGTGCGGCATGACCTCCCTTTCACAATGCCATGCGAGAGGGCGAGGTACCAGTGGATTGAAAGGCAGCCCTTTGTTTAAGAAGGGCAGAAGACACAATCCAGGAAATTGCAGGCCTGTGAATCTTACAGGACATACTCACATCTGGAAGAGAATAGGCTTATTATCAATAGGCAGCATGGTTTTGTGGAGGGAAATTGTGCGTCTCAAACTTAATTGAGACGCTGACTAGTGGACACATATTTTAGCTTTTGTGCAAGAGATTCAGGAAGGAATTGAGGAAGAACTTCTTTATGCAGCAAGTGGTATTACCTTGGAACTTACTGACTACAAGGGTGGTGGAAGCTGAATCATATCAAAAGGAAATAAGATGTGCAATTAAGACAAAGGAACTTGCAGTGTTAGAGGGATAGAGCATGGGAATGGGACTGACTGGATTGTTCTACGGAGAAATGGCATAAACTTTGTTTCATGTTAAAAAAACTGCACAGCTTCTTAGTACTTTCTCTAGTAGCTCTTTACTAGACTGATCTCGAAGATGGCAACTTATAAAGCTGAGCGCCTCTTGCTCCAGATGGGATATGTAGTGTTGTTGTATCTCAAAACTCAAATATGCCCCTTTTCATACTGAACAAAAGACAATCAATCCACTCTTTCTAACAAACGAAAAAACAGGTATTCATGCATGATCATGTGTAACTGTGAGTTACCCATGTTAGCCAATATACTGTGCTCAGCCCTGGTAATGCTTTGGTAGTTTCATCAAAATGTAAGTTCGTTCCTGTCATTTCACCATGATCATTCCACTTACACCTGCTACTTCTTCTGGTTTCAGTAGTATTTTGCTATTAGAAATGCAGTCTCGGTATAGTGTGACATTAGTCTTTGGATAGGACCACTTTCCATCCCTTCAGTTGGTATGTCTCTCCACTCAAGAGTTACCTTGTTTATATCTGTGCTAGATTTGCTTGACTTGTTGAAGCCTCCAGGATGGTGTATTGCCTCCCTGGTGCCAGGATCAAGGACCTCTCTGAGTGATTGCAGGACATTCTTCAGGGGGAGGATGACAGGCAGACGTCATTGTACAGATTGGTACCAACGACATAGGTAGGAAAAGGGATGAGATCTTGAGGTGTGAATATAGAGAATTAGGTAGAAGGCTAAAGAGCAGGACCTTGAAGGTAGTAACTTCAGGACTATCCTGCTGCCACCTGTTAGTGAGGATATGAATAGGAGGATGAGGCAGATGAATGCTTGGCTTGAGAGCTTGTGCAGGGGGGTGGATTTAGATTTTTGGATCATTGGGATCTTTTCTGGGGAAGAGCTGTTCAAGGGGGACGGGTTACACCTGAATTGGAGGGGAACTAACATCCTGGCGGAGGGATTTGCTAGAGTCACTCAGGAGGGTTTAAACTAGTTTGGCAGGGGGGTGGGATCCAAAGCAGTAGGGAGACAGAAGAGAAATTTGAGAAACAGCACAGAAATTAAACAGAGCACATTAAGTATTAAAGGCAGTGTCAGTAATCCTTGTACCAGACAGATCAGGCAAAAGCAGGGCAGAGAGCAAGGGAAGTCCAGATTAAACTGCATTTATTTCAATGCAAGAGACCTGACAGGCAAGCAGACGAACTTAGGGCATGGATGGGTATATGGGACTGGAATACTATAGCAATTACTGAAACATGGTTAAGGGAGGGACAGGACTGGCAGCTCAAAGTTTCAGGTACAGATGCTATAGTAAAGATAGAACAGGAGGTAAGAGAGGAGGGCGAGTTGCACTTTTGATTAGGGAAAGCATCACAGCCATACTGAGAGGGGGTATATCCGAGGGTTCGGTCACTGAGTAGAACTGAGAAATAAGAAGGGGGAAGTCACTTTGATAGGGTTGTACTATAGGCCCCCAAATAGTCGGCGGGAAATTGAGGAACAAATATGTAAGGAGATTACAGGTAGCTCCAAGAAAAATAGGATGGTAACAATCGGTGATTTTAACTTTCCCAACATTGACTGGGGCAGCCATAGTATTAGAGGGTTGGATGGAGAGAAATTTGTTGAGCGTATTCCGGAGGAATTTCTCATTCAGTATGTGGATGGCCTGATTACAGAGGGGGCAAAACTTGACTCCTCTTGGGAAATAAAGAAGGGCAGGTGGCAAAAGTGTAAGTGGGGGATCACTTTGGGACCAGTGACCATAATTTTATTGGTTTTAAGATAGCTGTGAAGAATGATAGGTCTGGCCCAAAAGTTAAAATTCTAAATTGGGGCAAGGCCAATTTTGATGGTATCAGGCAGGAATTCCAAAAGTTAATTGGGGGAGTCTGTGGGAAGGCAAAGGAACATCTGGTAAAATGGCAGGCTTTCAAAAATGTGTTAACCAGGATTCAGGGTAAACACATTCCTCTTAGAGTGAAGAGCAAGACTGGCAGAAGTAGGGAACCCTAGATAACTCAAGATATTGAGGCCCTGGTCAAGAAGAAGAAAGAGGCACATGACACGCATAAGCAGCTGGGATCAAAAGAATCCGTTGAAGAGTGTGGGGAGTGTAGGAGTAGAGTTAAGAGAGAAATCAGGAGGGCAAAAAGAGGACACGAGATTGTTTTGGCAGATAAGGCAAAAGAAATAAGAAATCCAAAGAGCTTCTGTAAATACATAAAGGGCAAAAGAGTAACAAGGGAGAGAGTCAGGCCTCTTAAGGATCAACAAGGTTGCCTATGTGCAGATCCACAAGAGATGGGTGAGATCCTAAATGAGTATTTATCATCAGTATTTACTCTTGAGAAAAGCATGGATGTTAGAGAACTTGGGGAAATAAATAGTGAAGTCTTGAGGAGTGTACATATTACAGAGGTGGTGGTGCTGGAAGTCTTGAAGCGCATCAAGGTAGGTAAATCCCTGGGTCCTGATGACGTATATCCCAGGACATTGTGGGAGGCTAGGGAGGAAATTGCGGGTCTCCCAGCAGAGATATTTGAATCATTGACAGTCATGGGTGAAGTGCCTGAAGATTGGAGTGTGGCAATGTTGTGTCATTGTTTAAAAAGGGCTGCAGAGAAAAGCCTGGGAACTACAGGCCAGTGAGCCTCACGTCTGTGGTGGGTAAATTGTTGAAAGGTATTTTGAGAGACAAGATCTACTGGCATTTAGAGATGCAAGAACTGATTAGGAACAGTCAGCATGGCTTTGTGAGTGTAAAATCATGTCTCACAAATTTGATTGAGTTTTTTTGAAGGGGTAACCAAGAAGGTAGATGAGGGCAGTGCAGTTGTTGTTGTCCACATGGACTTTACCAATGTCTTTGACAAGATACCGCATGATAGATGGTTACATAAGGTTAAATCTCATGGGATCCAGGGTGAAGTTATCTAAATGGATACAAAATTGGTTTCTTGCCAGAATGTGGATGTGCCAGCGTTGGACTGGGGTAAACACAGTAAAAAGTCTGACAACACCAGGTTTAAGTCCAACCGATTTATTTGATAGTACACTCACTAGCTTTTGCGGTTAGCCCCTTCGTC
Source organism: Carcharhinus amblyrhynchos (assembly GCF_965287045.1). Taxonomy (NCBI): domain Eukaryota; kingdom Metazoa; phylum Chordata; class Chondrichthyes; order Carcharhiniformes; family Carcharhinidae; genus Carcharhinus; species Carcharhinus amblyrhynchos. The sequence goes on along the minus strand of NC_137325.1, from coordinate 31,921,959 downwards.
AGGTGAATGGAGAGTTCTGGCCTCAGACAGAGCACATAAAGCACAGACAGTTTACAGATTACTGATTAGAATGCGAATGCGTGGGCTGCTCTTGGAGTGGCCGAGTACTTCGTGTCGTTGCGTATGCTTAATCCTGGACCAGCAGACGGGCACCACAACAGCTCAGTGACTATCACTGCTAGCTGTGCAGATACATGGATTTGGGCCAGTGTCTGTGGGAGTTTGCGCATTCTCCCTGTGGTTGCATGGGTTTCCTCCAGGTGCTCCGGTTTCCTCCCACACCCCAAAGATGTGCTCTTAGGCTGATTGGTATACCAAATTGACACTATTCTCCCCTGAATCTGGCTACTTTAGGGGTTCCATTCACATACACACAGGGCAGGGTAGGTATAGGAAGATGCGGCGGCGCGGGCTCGTTGGGCCGAAGGGCCTGTTTCCCGTGCTGGGTTGTTCTTTGTTCTTTGACTGTGATTCCTTTGGCAATTTTCACTCACCTCAGCCTTTCCATTCAACTGGGATGATGTGGAGATGCAGTATTGGGGTAGGTGGGACTTGTTCGGGCGGGATGGGGTTGGTCTGAATCGTGCTGGGACCAGAGTGTTGGCGAATCGAGTAAAGAGGACTGTAGACAGGGCTTTAAACTAATTAGGGGGGGGGGAGGGTGCGAGGGTAGGTGACGCTACGAGGTCTAAAGTTAAGGATAGGGTACAGGTAAGGGAAGAGGCCGAGGATGTCCCAATTGGTGGCGTTACGGCAAATAGGGTCCAGGTGAAGGCTGGGATGAAAGCGCTTTATCTGAATGCACGAAGCATTCGGAATAAAGTGGATGAGCTGGTGGCGCAGATCGACACAAATGGATACGATCTGGTGGCCATTACAGAGACGTGGCTGCAAGGTGACAGGGACTGGGAGATGAATGCCCAGGGCTATCAAGTGTTTAGGAAGGATAGGCAGGAGGAAAGAGGGGGTGGCGTAGCTCTGCTGATTAAGGATAGTATCAAGGTGGTAGCAAGGGATGATATCGGAGCCAAAGAGCACAACGTGGAATCGTTGTGGGTGGAGATTAGGAACAGCAAAGGGAGGAAGACGCTGGTGGGTGTCGTCTATAGGCCCCCGAATAATGATCTGGAGGTGGGGCGGGCTGTTAACACGCAAATAAGTGCGGCGTGCAGGAATGGGACGGCAGTAGTTATGGGAGATTTCAATCTGCATATTGATTGGTCGACCCATGTTGGACGAGGTGGGCTCGAGGAGGAGTTCTTGGAATGCTGCCGGGATAATTTCCTTGAACAGTGTGTGTTGGAGCCGACGAGGGAGCGAGCTATCTTGGATCTGGTGCTATGTAATGAGGCGGGTAGAATTAGGGACCTTGCGGTGAAGGATCCTCTTGGAGAGAGTGATCATTGTATGGTGGAGTTTCTGGTGCAGATGGAGGAGGAGAAAGTGGGTTCCCGGACACGCGTCCTTTGTTTGAATAGAGGGGAGTACGGTAGGATGAGAGAAGAATTGGCAAATGTGGACTGGGGGAGTGCGTTGGAAGGTAGGTCTGCTGAGGAGCAGTGGAGGATCTTTAAGGAGATCTTTCTTGGTGCTCAGCAGAAATTTATTCCGATGGTTAAAAAGGACAGTAGGAAGAGAGGTAATAAGCCGTGGATAACGAAGGAGGTGAAGGAAAGTGTTAAATTAAAAGCGGAGGAATTTAGAGTAGCTAAGAGCAGTGGGCGAGAAGAGGATTGGGAAAGGTTTAAATGTCAACAAAGATTGACAAAGAAGTTGATAAAGGAGGGTAGGAGAAGCTATGAGGCTGGGCTAGCACTTAATATAAAAAAGGATAGCAAGAGTTTTTATAAATATATAAAAAGGAAGAGGCTGGCTAGGGCGAACGTTGGTCCTTTAGAGGATGAGAAAGGGGAGCTAGTGGTAGGGGATGGGGATATGGCGAAGGTCTTGAATAACTTTTTTGTTTCTGTCTTCACGGAGGAGGACGTGAATAATTTGCCGGGTGTTAGCGATGGAAAGGTGGTAGGAATGGAGGGTCTTAATGACATTACTGTTACTAGAGAGGTGGTGCTCGACAGACTGGAGGGGGGCTGATTGTGGACAAGTCCCCAGGACCGGATGGAATGCATCCGAGGGTTCTGAAAGAAATGGCGGAGGTTATAGTGGATGCCTTGGTGGTTATTTTCCAGACGTCGCTGGATTCCGGGGAAGTGCCAGAAGATTGGAAAACGGCTAATGTTACGCCGTTGTTTAAGAAGGGTGCCAGGCAAAAGGCGGGGAATTATAGGCCGGTTAGTTTAACGTCTGTGGTAGGTAAAATGTTAGAATCCGTCATTAAGGAGGAAATTGCGAGGCATCTTGAAGGGAATTGCTTGATAGGGCGGACGCAACACGGTTTCATTAAAGGGAAGTCGTGTCTGACAAATTTACTGGAGTTCTATGAGGATGTGTCTAGGGCAGTGGATAGAGGAGAGCCGGTGGATGTGGTCTTTCTGGATTTTCAGAAGGCGTTTGACAAGGTACCTCACAAGAGGTTATTGCAGAAGGTCAGGGGACATGGAGTTGGGGGTAGGGTGTTAGCGTGGATAGAGGATTGGTTGTCAAATAGGAGGCAGAGAGTGGGGGTCAATGGGTGCTATTCGGATTGGCGGTTGGTGACTAGTGGGGTGCCCCAGGGGTCGGTGCTGGGGCCTCAGCTATTTACCATTTATATAGATGATCTGGAGGAGGGAACCGAGTGCAGGGTGTCGAAATTTGCTGATGACACCAAGATTGGGGGAAAGGCAAATTGTGCGGAGGGTGTGGAGAGTCTGCAGAAGGATCTAGATAGGCTGGGCGAATGGGCCAGGAAATGGCAAATGGAATTTAATGTTGGCAAGTGTGAGGTGGTCCACTTTGGTAGGAAGAATGGTAGGAAGGACTATTACTTACGTGGCGAAAAACTGCAGCAGGCGACGGTGCAGAGGGACCTCGGGGTCCTTGTGCATGAGTCGCAAAAACCCAGCTTGCAGGTGCAGCAGGTGGTCAGGAAGGCGAATGGGATGCTGGCCTTCATAGCGAAGGGGATTGAATATAAAAGTAGGGAGGTCTTGCTGCAGCTGTATAGGGCATTGGTGAGGCCGCAGCTGGAGTACTGTGTGCAGTTTTGGGCGCCGCACCTGCGCAAGGATATTTTGGCCCTGGAGGGAGTGCAGAGGAGGTTTACTAGGCTGATACCGGAGTTGAGGGGATTGAGCTATGAGGAGAGGCTGAATAAACTAGGCTTGTACTCGTTAGAGTTTAGAAGAATGAGGGGAGATCTCATTGAGACGTATAAGATGATGAATGGGATGGATAGGATAGAGGTGGAGAGACTCTTCCCGCTCAAAAAAGACAGTAGGACTAGGGGGCACAGCCTCAAGATAAAGGGGAGGCGGTTTAGAACGGAGTTGAGGAGGAACTTCTTCACTCAAAGGGTGGTGAATCTCTGGAATTCTCTGCCCGTTGAAGTGGTGGAGGCTGCCTCGCTAAATATTTTTAAGAAGCAGGTTGATGGGTTCTTGATAAGAGAGGGGATTAAGGGTTATGGGGAGAGGGCGGGAAAGTGGAACTGAGCCACAACAGATCAGCCATGATCTTATTGAATGGCGGGGCAGGCTCGAAGGGCTAGATGGCCTACTCCTGCTCCTATTTCTTATGTTCTTATGTTCTTATGTAATGTTGCACTTCCCAATCCTTTGTGAAAATGCTGAATTCCTCACTCGTGAACCAAAGGCTCTTTTTACTCAATCTCTGGAATTCCATAATAATTAGGGGAGGTGATGGCCTCGTGAGGGGGCGGCATGTTGGCACAGTGATTAGCACTGCTGCTTCACAGTGCCAGAGATCCGGGTTCAATTCCCGGTTTGGGTCACTGTCTGTGTGGGTTTCCTCCGGGTGCTCCGGGTTCCTCCCACGTTCTGCAAGATGTGCTGGTTAGGTGCATTGACACGTACAGTCGCCAGGCTGTGGTGATTAGGGGAATTTCATAATAACTTCATTGCAGTGTTAATGTAAGCCTTACTTTTGACTAATAAATAAACTTTAACTAATGATGTCATCGTGAAACTGGTAATCCAGAAATTCAGCTAATGTTCTGGGGATCCGGGTTTGAATCCTGCCAAGGCAGGTGGTGGAATTTGAAATCAATAAAAAAACATCTGGAATTAAGAATCTACTGATGACCATGAAACTATTGTCGATTGTTGGAAAAATCCACCTGGTTCAGTAATGTCCTTTAGGGAAGGAAACCTGCTGTCCATACCTGATCTGGCTTACATGTGACTTCAGAGCTGCAGCAACGTGGTTGACTCTCAACTGCCCTCTGAAATGGCCTAGCAGGCCAGTCAGTTGTAACAATCACTACAAAGTCTCAACAAAGAAATTAAACGGGACGGACCACCTGGCATCAGTCTAGGCACGGGGAAAGACAGTGACAAAACAAACTGCCCTGTTGACCCTGCGAAACCCTCTTTACTAACATCTGGGAGCTAGTGTTAAAATTGGGAGAGCTGTCTCAGATTAGTCAAACAACAGCTAACTTGGTCATTCTCACAGAATCATTCATTCCAGAAAACTCCTCAAGTACCACTTGTACCATCCCTGGATATGTCCCACTGGCAGGGCAGACCCAGCAGACGTGGTGGCACAGTGGAATACAGTCGGGAGGGAGTTGCCCTGGGAATCCTTAACATCGACACCGGAAGTCACATGGCTTTAGGTTAAACATGAGCAAGAAAACCTCTTACTGGTCACCACGTACCATCCTTCTTTGGCATTCCAACAATAGTACTGAAGACGTGCGCTCCAAAACTTGCCACTCCCCTAGCAAACTCTTCCAGTGCAGTTACAACACTAACAACTACCTGACAATGCGGAAAATTGCTCAGGTATGTTCTATACATAAAGAGCAGGGGAAATCCAAACCGGCCAATTACTGCCCAAACAGTCTACTCTTGATCATCAGTAAAGTGATTGAAGGGGTCATCAACAGTGCTATCAAGCAGCACCTGTTCAGCAACAACCTGCTCAGTGGCACCCAATTTGGGTGTTGAATTCGCAGGAAAACTGGAATAATTCACGCTGATGTTTTCAGTGGGACTAGAGTCTCCCACACACTGCCTATCGCAAAGGTCACCAATGTGAATATCACTAAATTTCAGGGGGTGGAGCCTATTTCCACCAGTGCTTGGGGAGCAGTTCAACACAATGTCCGCGCACCCCCCCCCCCCCCCCCCCCGGCAGGTCTGATCGCAGCCCTTCCCGGCCATTCCCAGGCCAGCCTCAAACCCCCCTCAATTTCTGTCCCACTTGCCCCTATCTCCAGGCAACCCCCAGCTCCCCCCCACCACTGCAGACAACCTCCCACCCTCAGCTAGAAAATTAGCACAGCAGGATGAGAGAATTGCCCCCAAAGTGGAGTGTAGTTATAGCAGGTTGTGGGGGATTGGGAGAGCAGAATATCCCGAGTTGCTCTCTGCAATGCGTTTTTACAGTAAGAAGTCTGACAACACCAGGTTTAACTCCAACCAATTTATTTGATAGTAAACTCACAAGCTTTCGAGGTTTCCCTCTTCGTCCTCTTCATTCATTTGACGAAGAGGGAAACCTTGAAAGCTTGTGAGTTTACTATCAAATAAATCGGCTGGACTGAAACCTGGTGTTGTCAGACTTCTTACTGTGTTTACCCCAGTCCAACACCGGCATCTCCACATCAGTGCGTTTTTGTGCAGGGACTTTGCTCTTTTTGCCATTCTCTTCTGCCACAGAAGAGAAAGATGGTATCAATGCCGTTTGGACAATAGTCACATCAAGGCAGGCACGAGGATCAAGACTGAGATTGTGTAGGTCTGTGAGCATGTTGCTGAATGTTAAGTAGTTAATTGAGAACACCTCTGCAAAGCTGAAGGCTGGCTGGACAGATCATGAGTACAGTCTTACAAAACTGACAGGGCTCCAAAGGAATAGCTTACTCTGACAAAAATAAGGAATGTTCTGTTTAAAGGCTCTAATTCCCATCTATTCTTCAGAAAGGCCTGAACAGCTGGAAAAAATGACCCAACACAAACAAACTCCAGAAAAATTTCCAGACCGCATGAAAAGGAACTGAGTGGCATTAAAGCAAAAGTTACATTCCCATCGCAACAACACAGTTTAAACTCAAAAACACCTTGTTTTTTTTTGAAAAAACGACTATATTGCTGCTGTTATGTTCTGCAAGTGAATCTCTCAAAAAATAGACTCACAGCACACTGAGTAGTTCAACACTTCATTACCGTGTGAAAGGTTTACAAAGTTGAAAAAGAAGCTAGATTAACGTCAAATCTGGGTGTGGTTCCGTTTTGATTCATTCTAATCGGCTCTTGCTGCACCACCCAATCTCTCTGGAGACTGGTAACCAACTAGCAAATGTCACTGCATACATCTGGAATTCAGTTTAAGCAAATTCAGAACAGAATTTCATGGAAGACGATGGTGGAAGGAGATCACCCTACAAAAAAAACAACAAACTCTTCAGGCTACTCAGGGCACTTCAGCAGACAGTATTCCTATCGACAGAGGGAATGGAAACAAATTCTACACTTCTGAATTGGTGGATTTACTGTTTCCTGGCAAAAGATATTGCAAGGCTTCTCCTTAACTTCCAAATTTGACTAGCTGGATAAGCAGAGTGGAATGGAGGGGCAAGGGGAGGAGAGACACCAGTCAGCACTAGCTGTGTCATTTTTGCTGATGTTTTGCAAAATAGTTTGTCATATGCATTTGTTAAGAATCACTAACATAGAGTCATAGAGCCATAGAGGTTACAGTATGGAAACAGGCACTTTGACTCAACCTGTCCATGCCGCCCTAAGCTCATCCTAATTGCCCCCATTTGGCCCATATCCCTCTATACCCATCGTACCCACGTAACTATCTAAATGCTTTTTAAAAGACAAAATTGTACCCGCCTCCACTACTACCTCTGGCAGCTTGTTCCAGATGCTCACCACCTTCTATGCGAAAAAACTGCCCCTCTGAACACTTTTGTGTCTCTCCCCTCTCACCTTAAACCTATACCCTCTAGTTTTAGACTCACCTACCTTTGGAAAAAGATATTGACTATCTCGCTGATCTGTGCCCCTCATTATTTTATAGACCTCTATAAGGTCACCCCTCAGCCTCCTACGCTCCAGAGAAAAAAGTCCCAGTCTATCCAGCCTTTCCTTATAATTCAATCTATCAAGTCCTGGTAGTGGCCAAGTAAATCTTTTCTGCACTCATTCTAGCTTAATAATATCCTTCCTATAAATTGGGTGACCAGAATTGCACACAGTATTCCAAGTGAGACCTTACCAATGTCTTGTACAACTTCAACAAGACATTCCAACTCTTGTATTCAATCTTCTGACCGATGAAGCCAAGCATGCCAAATGCCTTCTTCATCACTCTGTCCACCTGTGGCTCCATTTGAAGGAGCTATGAACATGTATCCCTAGATCTCTTTGTTCTCTAATTCTCCCCAATGCCCTATCATTAACTAAGTCCTGCCCTGGTTCAATCTACCAAAATGCATTGCCTTGCATTTAAGTGAATTAAACTCCATCTGCCATTCGTCAACCAATGGCCCAATTGATGAAGATCCCGTTGCAATTGGAGATAACTTTCTTCGCTGTCCACTACGCCACCAATTTTGGTGTCATCTGCAAACTTACTAACCATGCCTTCTGCATTCTCATCCAAATCATTAATATAAATGACAAACAACAGTGGACCCAGCACTGATCCCTGAGGCACACTGCTGGTCACAGGCCTCCAGTGTGAAAAACAAGCCTCTGGCTTCTGCCAAGAGGCCAATTTTGTATCCATTTAGATACCTCACCCTGGATCCCGTGAGAATTAACCTTATGCAACAACCTACCATGTGGTATCTTGTCAAAGGCCTTGCTAAAGTCCATGTGGACAACATCAACTGCATTGCCCTCATGTACCTTCTTGGTTACCCCTTCAAAAAACTCAACAAAATTTGTGAGACATGATTTTCCATTCACAAAGCCATGTCGACTGTTCCTAATCAGTCCTTGCATCTCTAAATGCCTGTAGATTCTGTCTCTCAAAATACCTTCCAACATATACCCACCACAGACGTGAGGCTCACTGGCCTGTAGTTCCCTGGTTTTCCCTGCAGCCCTCTTTTTAAACAAAGGCACAACATTTGTCACTCTCCAATCTTCAGGCACCTCACCCGTGATTATCAATGATTCAAATATCTCTGCTGGGGGACCCTCAAGTTCCTCCCTAGCCTCCCACAATGTCCTGGGATATACGTCATCAAGTCCCAGGGATTTATCTACCTTGATGTGCTTTAAGACTTCCAGCACTTCCTTTTCTGTAATATGTACACTCCTCAAGTCATCACTATTTATTTCCCCAAGTTCCCTAACATCCATGCTTTTCTCAACAGTGAATACTGATAACTTTGTTGATCCTAACAGGCCCTACTCTCTCCCTTGTTACTCTTTTGCCCTTTATGTATTTATAGAAGCTCTTTGGATTCTCCTTTGCCTTATCTGCCAGAACAATCTTGTATCCCCTTTTTGCCCTCCTGATTTCTCTCTTAACTCTACTCCTACACCCCCTACACTCTTCAAGAGATTCACTTGATCCCAGCTGCCTGTGCATGTCATATGTCTTTCTTCTTCTTGACCAGGGCCTCAATATCCTGAGTTATCAAGGGTTCTTTACTTCTGCCAGCCTTGCCCTTCACTCTAAGAGGAATGATTTTAGCCTAAACCCTGATTAACACACTTTTGAAAGCTTGCCACTTATCAAACGTCCCTTTGCCTTCCCACAGACTCCCCCAATTAACTTTTGAAAGTTCCTGCCTGATAGCATCAAAATTGGCCTTGTCCCTGTTTAGAATTTTAACTTTTGGGCCAGACTATCATTCTCCATAGCTATCTTAAAACCAATAGAATTATGGTCACTGGTCCCAAAGTGATCCCTCACCAACACTTCTGTCACCTGCTCTTCCTTATTTCCCAAGTGGAGGTCAAGTTTTGCCCCCTCTCTAGTCAGGCCATCCACATATTGAATGAGAAATTCCTCCAGAATACACTCAACAAATTTCTCTGCATCCAACCCTTTAATAGTATAGCTGTCCCAGTCAATCTTGGGAAAGTTAAAATCTCTGAATATTACCACCCTATTTTTCTTGGAGCTATCTGTAATCTCCTTACATATTTGCTCCTCAATTTCCTGCCAACTATTTGGGGGCCTATAGTACAAACCTAACAAAGTGATTTTCCCCTCCTTATTTCTCAGTTCACCCATGTAGGCTCAGTGGCTGAACCCTTGGATATGTCCCCTCTCATTACAGCCGTGATGCTTTTCCTAATCAGAAGTGCAACTCCCCCTCCTCTCTTATCTCCTGTTCTATCTTTCCCATAGCATCTGTACTCTGGAACATTGAGCTGCCAGTCCTGTCCCTCCCTTAGCCATGTTTCAGTAATTGCTATGTACAGGTAAGACAAAGCATACTGGTTTTCCAGGATACCGCCTTTAATGATAAGGAATTGCATTAAAACTACGAGTACATAACAAAAACCTTGACAATGATGAATCACTCAACATATAATATTAAGGGTTTCTAAAAACATTTTTTGGGTTATTTTTGATCAGACCTTAATGATGCAATATTACATTTTGATTAAAGGTGTTTATGATGCAAGTTACAGATTTCATTTACCTCCAGTTTCATGAGGCCATTAAATTGATGATGGCATATTGCATCCTTTGAATTCTAATAAATTTCACGTTGACTCAATCACAAATATGAAAATGAAAAGAAAAACTTTAAGTAGCTTAAGGCAAAGTAATTTCCTTTCTATTTTCACCATGACACAACTGTTTGCAGGGATTCTTTAAAAAATATCATAAATACATATCCAAAACATACAAATTGTAACATCCACATTCAAAACTACTAGTTTCAAAAGCAGTTCAGAAGTTCAATGACATGGAATTACACACTTCGTTAATTAAAAAGGGAATGGGTAAATTGTTCTTTTCAATTTTACGTTGCAATTATAAAATTTGAAATAATAGATCATGAAATAAAATTTCCTTTGAAGTCTCACTCCCTTATTTAATAAATGAAGGGTGTTTTAAATATCACTTTCAAAGAATTATAAGATTAGAATATTTTGTCCATAAAGGACAATTATTTCTATCCGTAAAATTCCGTCAATGATAATGTGTCGGATACTCAAATTACGACTTCAGATACTCTTTCTCATTTTTCCTTTTAAAATCTTCAGGCACATTTGATGAGATATTTGATGATTGCTTCTACTGATACAAAAGAGGTTCAACATAGTGTCAAAGGACAATAAATGCAAGTATTGATTGTGAGTCATTAGCTTTATAAAGAGATGAGTAGGAGGAGAACTTCCAAAAATACATAATATGTTATCTGGCATTGATAAAGTTAATTTGGAACACTCTCACCAATCTCAGATCCACAATAGTACAGGCAAGAGTGACTGCTTCACAGGGCTTGTACAGACAAAGTCCTGTCTTTACACTGAGGACACCTCCAGAACTAGCCATGCCTTCAACCTTATGTCTTTTCCACAAAAAGCAGGAAAAATCCAGTCTGGTGTATTAACATCCCATCCGCCTACTCTTAGTCATCAGCAAAGCGATGGAAAATGTTGTCAATGGTGTGAACCTACTCACTAAGAACTTGCTCATTAGCGTTTAGTTGCAGTTCCACCAGGACCAGATGGCTTCACATCTCATTATTGCCTTAGTCATGGCATAGGCAAAGAAGCTGAAAATGATTTCCCTTGGTATCAAGATAGCATTTGATCAAGAGTCATGAAGCACGAGTAATGTTGAGGCCAATAGGAATCAGTGAGGGAGTTCTGCATTGGTTGGAGTTATATCTAGTACAAAGGAAGATTGCTGGTGCTGTTAGAAGCCTCTGTACACCAATGCAGTAGCTTCTCAGGAAAGTGATCTGGGCTCAATCACCTTCAGTAATTACCTTCCACCAAGTAAAAGATCAGAGGATAATGTTTTCTAAAATTCCTCAATGATAATCTTTATCTGTGTGCAGCAAAACTTGGAATGACACCCATGTTTAGGCTGATAAGTGACAAGAAGCATTGGTTCTACAGAAGTTTCAGGCAATGAATATCTCCAACAAGAGCCTAGCCATGTCCCCATGGCATTCAATGGTATTAGCAGCTTCAAATTCTTGACCATCAACATTTTGTGGTCATTACTGACCAGAAACTAAACTGGACCAACCATGTAAGTACTGTGGCTACAAGTGCAAGCCAGAAGCTGCTATTGTCTGGCAAGTAACTCAACTCCTGACTCCCTAAAACCAAAAGGTACAAGTCAGGAGTGTGACAGAATATTTCTGGAATGAGTATAGCTCCAACAGCACATAAGCAGCTTGACGCCATCCAGAGCAAAGAAGCTAGCTTGACTGGTACCCATTCACCATGTTAAACATTCACCCTCCTTTTACCACCAGTGCACTGTGCCAACAGTTTTTCCTTCTGGAGGCATCTTCATCCAAAGGCATCTTCACCAGCACATCCCAAACCCCTGACTTCTACCACTTAGAAGAGAAAAGATGTAGATTCATGGGACCATCAGCATCTCCAAGGTGCACACTGTCCTAACTTGAAAATATATAGTCCTTCTTTCATCACTGATGGCATAATGGCTAATGGTACATAACGATCACTAAATTAGTCATCCAGACATCCAGCGTTATGCTCTGAAAACGCAGGCTTGAATCCCACCACAGGAGATGGTGAAATTTAAATTCCATAAAAATCTGGAATTAAAAGGCTAATGATGACTGTGAAACCATTACCGATTCTCATTAAAAAACCTATCTGGTTCACTAATGTCTTTTAGGGAAGGAAATCTGTCATCCTCACCTGGTCTGGCCTACATGTGACTCCAAACCCACATGAATATGGTTGACTCTTAACGCTCTCTGGTTTGTCCTAGCAAAACACTTAGTTCAAAGGCGATTAGAGATGGGCAATAAATGCTGGCCCAGCCAATGACACCCAAAGAATAAAAAAAGATAATTTTGCGAGAAGTAAGGTTTGCATAGTTTTAGGGTAAAAGGCAGGAGATTCAGAAGGGATTTAAGAAAAAAAACTAAGAGGATTGTGGGAATCTGGAATGCCCTGCCTGGGAAGGTAGTTGAGGTCGGGAACCTTACAACCTTTAAAAAAATATTTGGACGAGCACTTGAACTATCATAATATTCAAGGATATGGGACAAGTGCAGGAAAATGGAATAAGCTCATCCTTAGTGTAGAAATTGTCGGTGCAAACTCAATGGGCTGAAGGGCCTTTTTTGCACTGTATGACTCTCTCTCTCTGTCTAATTGCCACAGTCTTCAAGATTAGAAATAGTGAGAATACTGGCGGAAAAATCCAGGTTGGAATTGGAGGGATTTAGCAGGTTTGTGGGCTAGTGGAGTTTAGAGAAATAGGGAGGGCCAATGCCATAAAAAGATTTGAAACAAGGATGAGAATTTTTAAATTGAAGTATTGGCTTAACAAGGAGCAAAGGGGCGGTGGGCCAATGGAATTGGTGCAAATTAGGATTCCTGACCTCAAGCTTAACCTAAAGCACAAGTTCATGCCAGTGAAGGCACTCGTTCACAGGATAACCATGAGAGACTGCATTTAATATTGTAACACATGGGAAAGGCTATCTTTAATCAAACCGGGTACTCTCATACTGGGGGAACAAGGGAAGGGAGGGACAAGACACAAGACTCAAGTACAAAGGGGTCAGCGTTCAAGTTCTTAAAAAAAATTAGAAGTAAATCTGAAACCAAGAATTAGTGGCCATCAGAAATGAAAAAAAGGTTTGTTGTTACAGAGTACCCTTCATGACCACCAGATGTCTCAGAGCATTCAAGGGTCAATGAAGAACCTTTGAAATGTAGTCACTGCTGTAATGTTGGAACCACAGCAACCAATTTGCACATAGCAAGCTCTCATGAACAGCAATGTGATAATGACTAAATAATCTGAAAGATGTTGATTGAGGGATAAATATTGACTCGGAGACCAAAGATAACTCCCCAGCTCTTCTACAAAATAATGCTATGGAATCTTTTTCATCCAACTGAGGGCAGACAAGGCCTTGTTTTAACGTTCCATGTGAATGATAGCATCTCCAGCTGTGTTGTGCTCCTGCAGTACTTGATTCCTATTGTCAGAATTGTATTTCTTCAGAAATTTCTCAGGTTTCTAATCAAACGAAAATCATTTTTCCAATTGCAATTCTGCGAGCTTATTCACATCTCTATTCTTGCAGAGGATTTCATTCATCATTTTTTTTTCAACTGAATTTAATGAAACATTAAGATTTTCAAGTGACTTTATGGTTTTTATGCTGAGATATCTCTCCCATTTAGTTTTAACAAATGAAAATATCTAGGATTAGTATCTCATCATTTCAGATATTACATTAATCTATGCACTGCCATTCTGTGTGATTGAACTGTTTGGCAAGTATTTAAACTTACAGAGTAAACTTTTTGTTTGATTACTCTCTGAAGGTGCTGGATTTATCCTTGCAATTCTCCAGTCCTCTCGCACCATCCCTACTCCTAAGTAGGACTGGAAGATTCTGGCTAGCACCTGCACAATTTCCACCCTTAGTTCTCCAAACCTTTCTCTGATGAATGCTATCTGCTCACATAATTAGGAGCATGAGCAGGCCATTCAGCCCTTCAAGGCTGCTCTACTGTCCAATAAGATCATAGTTGATCGGATTGCAATCTCAAATCCCCAATCACCTTCGACTTCCTTATTAGTCTAGAATCACTCTACTTCTGCCTTAAAAATATTGTGATTCTGACTCCACTGTTCCCTGGAGAAGAGGATTCCAAAGACTCAGGACCCTCCAAGAAAATACTTCACCTCAGCTCCATCTTATAGAGGAGACCCCTTATTCTTAAACTGCATCCCCGATTTCTAGTCCCTCCCACAAGGAGAAACATCCTTTCAGCATCCGCCCTGTCAAATCTCTTTAGCACCTTGCGTGTTTCAATGAGATCACCTCTTAATCTTCTGTATTCCAAGCTAGCCTTTCTAAACTTTCCTCATAAGATAACCCTTGCCCTGCCAATTCCCAGGTACCAGTTGAATGAACCACCTCTAAACTGCTCTGAACACATCCTTAAGTGAGGAAAGCAAAACTGTGTCAAGTACTCCACATGTGATCTCACCAATGCATCTGTGATGCTAGGGACTTCGAGAGCAGTCTGAGATGTATCATCCACTTGCCACTTCTGGCTAAAGATGGCTGCAAATGCTTCAGCCTTGACTTTTGTACTGACATGCTGGGACTTCTCCCTTCATTATGAATGGACGTATTTCTTCTCCAGTGAGCCATTTAATTGTCCACCAACATTCACAACAGGATGTGACAGGGCTGCAGAGCTTTGATCTAATCCATTGGTTGTGGAATCAATTAGCTCTGATTCCTGTCTTTGACATGCAAACAGTCCTATGTTGTAGCTTCACCAGTTGGACATCTCATTTTTAGATATGGCTGATGCTGCTCTTGGCATGTTCTCCTGCACTCTTCACTGAATCAGGGCTGAGCCCCTGGCTTGAAACATATTGTTCACTCATCTGCCGATACAACAGATAGATTGATGAAGATGATGTCAAGTCGGTTTTTCCCATTTGCTGGTTCCCTCAATGCTTTTGCAGTTCCAGTCTAGCATCTATATAATTTAGGATTCCATCAGCTCAATCATAATGGTGCAAGTGAGTCACCCTTGTTAATGGACATTGAAGTCTGCCACCCAGTGTTTGAGCCTCTTAGTTGCTCTAAAGGAGGCACAAGTTCTGCTTTTTCATAAAATACCTTTATTTCTTTGATCCAACTCCACACACAATTCTCCACCACCAAACTGTGCCACCTGTGGCCCCTTTATATATCAGTGACTTCTATTGAATAATTAACATCAAATTAGGAGTTTATTTGAAGGTCTGTTAACCCACACAGTCTGCCTCACAGCGCCAGGGACCTGGGTTCAATTCCTGACTTGGGTCACTGCCTATGTGGAGTTTGCATGTTCTCCATGTAAACATGGGTTTCCTCCGGGTGCCCCGGTTTCCCCTTACAGTCTACGTTAGGTGCACTGACCCGAACAGGTGCCAGAGTGTGGCAACTTGGGGAACTTCACAGTAACTCCACTGCAGTGTTATGTAAGACTTACTTGTGACAAATGAATAAACTTTAAAACTTTAAACGTTATTCCTAATAGACGCAATACATTTTTTGCCCCTGCCACCCTTGGTACTTCCTCCAAATATTGTTGAACACCGAAGAGTACTGATTCAATTAGGTTTAGAGGGGGGGAGGGTGTGTGTGTGTGTGCATGTGCGTGTGTGCCTGATGCCTTTCCCTTTGTAGCAATTTGGGACAACTGAATGACTTGCCAGGCCATTTCAGAGGACAGATATTGCTGAGAGTCTGGAGTCACATGTAGGCAGCCCAGGTAAGGATGGTGGATTTCCTTCCCAACAGGACATTAGTGAACCAGGTGAGTTTTAAAGACTATCAATTATGGTTTTAATGGCCATCATTAGTAAAAATGTGAAAATGAAAAAGCAAGTCAAAACTAAGGAAGAACCAAGAAAGGATCGGAGAAACTACTTTCAGTATTATATGCTTTATGAATGTTAACATTTCAATATCATTGTTGCTGCAAAAATAAATTATTGTTCAGTCTTCCATGTGACAGACAGCATGGGATACATAATTTTTCCTAAGATAATGGTTAAAATAAGCAAGGAGACACTGCAGTTGGCACTCACCCTTTTGGATCAAGGAGATCCCGGACCTTCTCATTATAGATCTCCATATAAGACACTTCTACTTTAAATGTGTGAGATTCACTTTCCTCTTTGGAAACTCTTCCAAACAATGCACCACAAAGACGAGGTATAAGGCCTGGTACATCAACACTGCCCATCATTGAGAACGACTTCCCTGAGCCTGAATGTATAGAAAAAAAAGACTTGCATTTATATAGTGCCTTTCATGCCTGTCCCAAGTGTTTAACATAGCAAAAAAAATGTGAAACAGTAAAACAAAGTTTTGGAAGTGCCTTTGATATAATCAATTTCACCAGTTAACTAGATCAGGCAGAAATGTGCACACTGCTTCCAAAGCATGAGTCCAAAACAATTTAAAATGGAATTTATACTGGGAGAGAAGTGTATTAGCTGGAATCTAGGTTAAGTTATTCCCAATCTTTTTATCCATCCCACCCCTTGTTGCATGACACACTTACCTTGCATAATAACCAAATGGACTCAGGCAAACTAGTCAGATTTGCAGAAGTTACCAAGCTACAAACATATGAACTGATGAATTAGGAGCAACAGGCGACCACTTGGCCCCTCGGGCTTACTCTGCCATTTAATAAGATCACAGCTGATCTAATTTTAACCTCAACTCCACATTCCTGTCTACCCCTTTCATTCCCTTGCTTATCAAGAAACTAGTTATCACTGCCTGAAGTTTATTGAAAGACTATGCCTCAACCACATATGAGAGAAGAGAGTTCCAAAGACTCACAACCGTCTGTGGCACTTTTTTCTCCCTGATCTCAGTTTGAAATGAGTGGCATTTTAATTTAAACAGTGGCTGCTGGTTCTAAATTCCCCCACCACAAAAACACCCTCTCCATTTTCACCCTGCCAAGACCCGTTTGGACCTTGTATGTTTCGATCAAGTCACCTCTTATTCTTATAAACTCCAATGGATACAAGTCTAGCTTGTCCAACCTTTCCTCATTAGACTAATACCTGGAAAGAGCAGGTTGTCTTATGAACCTTTGCTGAATTGCTTCCCAAATATTTACATCTTTCCTTAAAGAAGGAGACCCGTACTGTCACAGTAAGAGGTGGCACGGTGGCTAGCACTGCTACCTCACCGCCACAGGAATCCGGATTCCATTCCGACCTTGGGTTACTGGGTGGAATTTATGTTCTCCCTGTGTCTATATGGTTTTCCTCCAGGCACTCCGGTTACCTTCCAAATTCCAAACATGCGCGGGTTAGGTTGATTGGCTGTGCTAAATTGCTTCTTGATGTCAGGGGGGTTAGCAGGGTAAATACGTGGAATTACACAGATAGGGCCTGGGTGGATTGTTGTCGGTGCAGGCTCGATGGGTCAAATGGCCTCCTTCTGCACAGTAGGGATTCTACAATTCTACTCAAGACGTGGCCTCACCAATGCCTTTTATAACTGAAGCACAACCTCCCTACTTTTGTATTTAATTCCCCTTGAAATAAATGATAACTTTCTATTAGCTTTGCTAATTATTTGCTGCACTTGCATACTAAACTTTTGTAATTGCACAGATCCCTCTGCCTCTCAAAAATCTCTCACCACTTAGATTGTATGCTTCCTTTTTTTTTGTCCTGCCAAAATGCACCACTTTACATTTTTCCACATTATACTCCATTTGCCAGATCTTTTCGCACTCACCTAACTCATCTATTTCCTTTTGTAGCCTCCTGAAGTCCCCTTCACAACTTACATTTCTACCTATCTCTGTACTATCAACAAATTTAGAAACCATACCTTCAGTCATTTATACAAATTGTAAGAAGTTGAGGCCCCAGCACTGTCCCCTTTGGCACATCACTTGGCACAAACTGCCAGCCAGAAAATGACCCAGTTATGCCTACTTTCTATTTCCTGTTAGCTAGCCAATCTTCTATCCATGTCAATGTGTTACCACCCACACACCATGAGCTTTTATTTTCTGCAATAGCCTTTGATGTGACATCTTACCAAATGCCTTCTGGAAATCTCAGTTCCCCTTTATCCGCAGCACATCTGACTCCTTCAAAGAACTACAATCAATTTGCTAAGCATGATTTTTCTTTCACAAAAGCATGTTGACTCTGCCTGATTGCCTTGAATTTATCCAAATGCCCTGCCATAATGTCTTTTAAAAAAAAGCATCTCCCATTTTCCCTATGACAGATTTAAGCTAACTAGCCCATTGTTCCAGCTTCTGTTTTCCTCTTCTTTTGAATAATTCACCATTATATGGGTGGCCCAGTGGCACAATGGTTAGCACTGATGTCTCATGGCACCAGAGACCCGGATTCAATTCCAGCCTGAGGTGCCCATGTGAAGTTTGCACATTCTCTCCCATGTCTGTGTGGGCTTCCTCTGGGTGCTTCAGGTTTCCTCCTACAGTCCAAAGACGTGCGAGTTAGATGGATTGACCATGTTCAATTGGCCCTTAGTGTCAGGGAGGTTAGTAGGGGATACATGGGGCTGGGTGGGATTGTTGTCAGTGCAGGCTCGATGGGCTGAATGGCCTCCTTCTACACCGTAAGGACTCTATTCTATCCTATTTTCCAATCTAATGGAACCTTCCCTGAATCTAGAGACTGAATCTGGGAATTTTGTAAAATTAAAACCAGTGCATCAACTATCTCACTCGCCACTTCTTTCAAGACCTTGGGATGAAATCTGGCAGGAACTGGGGACTTGGCAACCTACAGTTTCAACAGTTTGCTAAGTATCTCTTCCCAGATTATTGTAATTTTCCTGAGTTCCTCCCTCTCTTCCAATTCCTGACTCACAGTTATTTCAGAAATGTTATTTGTATCCTCTATAGTGAACATCGATGCAAAACACTGGTTCAATTTACCTGCCATCTCCTTAGGAAAGGTAGTTGGTTATGAGCAAACAATTATGGAGTCTCAAATTGAGACGTACACAATATACATGCTAAGCAGAGAGTGTGAAGTCAAAGAAGGATAAGTTTGGCGACCACACACAAATATAAAAAATTAATAACGCACAAACTCCACAAACAGTGCCAATAATTTCAGGGTAACGGAAAGAGATCAAGGATTTTAGTACATTCGATGCACATGTCTAACCACTGCAGAGTTGTAATCAACAAAGCAAATAGAATATTGAATATTATGCAAGTGGTACAATAGAATATTAGTCACTGAATGTCCTGCTCCAACTGTACATTGCTTTGGTTGGTCCACAGCTTAAGTACAATGCATGCTTCTAGTTCCATGATTCAAGGGACAGATATGGGTCTTGGAGTCAGTTCAAAGAGGAGCCGAAGCAGCAAAGGACAGAATTATAAAAAGAGACTTGATTTAGGCCTTTTAGTCATAACAGGTGGCTGTAATAGGATCTCAGAGAGTATAACAGTTACATGAAAGGAATAATCAGAACATTACTTCAAACTAAATAATGGAAGTGGTTCAAGATTCGATTGAGAAAAACTTGGGACTGATATCAGGGAGTTAATTTTAGAACGTAAGAAACATAATTTTCATATAAAGAATGATCAATATGTGAAAAGGAGTTCCAAGTTAAGACAGTGAAATACCTGGAATCATTTGAACAACAGTTAGATTTTCTGATATGGAAGGGTCTACTCTACAGAGTCCTTCTGGACGATGAGCTAATATCACCATCTTCTAAACTTTAACTTCTGATCTTGAAAAGCAAAATTTAACCATAATGTCCCAGCTCAACCGACATAAAAATAGTAGCAGCTGTAAATGCAAGAGAGTCTAAACATGATTGGAATCCAAACTATTTCAGTCTGCAGAGATAACTATGCAAAGTATCCATATGCTTCTCTAATGTTATAAATCAGAAAAGGACATCATCATATCTAGTGCACCAGACTAAATGGGTAGTTTGGTTGGTTGGTTCTGGATCTACCTTTGTTCTTGATAAATAGACATAATTTGGGCTTGGATACAGGGGAAATAATAACTAATTTCCTGTCAACATGGGGAAGGAATGAACATTTGACAAACAGCAAGGAGGTCAGAAAAAAAGATTTTTAGGAGACATCTGAAATAAGCAACTAGGTGGCAGATATAGTTTAATGCAAATAAACGTGAGGCAATAAGTTCTGGGAGAAAACACAAGGCGTAGGAGCATCCACTCAACAGCAAGGTGCTGAAGAGAGTGGATGAACACAGACAATGAAGACATTAAAATAATTTCCTCCAAGTTTGAGTGTGCATAAATATTAAGACCAACAAATGTTTGGAATTTTAAAAATAGGGGCATAGATGCATAAGAGCAAATAAGACATAACAAATTTGTACATTGCATTGATTAGGCGCACAATTCTGTCTGCAGTTTTAGATCCCTGTTATAGCATTTCATTAAAGCTACAGGTTGCATGCACTGAAGAGACACCAGAAAGATGTCAGGGATTGAAAACTGGAGGATTCTGAGATCCTTGAACCATTTTCACTGAAGCAGAGAAGCTGTGAAAAGAATTATCAATTGTGAAAAGGGGTTCCAAGTCAAGGCAGTGGAGGTAAAATACTGGGAATCATTTGAACAGCAGTTAGATTTAGTTAGTGGAGTTTGGTAGACCGAACAGGATGAAATTTACTCCTGTTGAGAGAGCAGTTACAAGGTATAGTCAATTTAAAATTGTTACTAAGAGTGAAGAGAGATGTCATGAGAAACGTCCGTGCAACAGATTATTGTATTTTGGAAATGCTTTGAAACAAATAATGTCTGACATAATGGGGGTGATCTTACCATCGTACCCAACTGGCTGACGGGCAGGTTCGCATCTGATCTCTCATCTCTCGTGATCTTACCCGTACCAGATATCCAGCGAGGTTAGTTTCATGCCCATTTCCAACGTGAGGCTGAATTTTTATTTAAATGTAATTTGCATCTACTTTTAAGGAGTCCAGGACTCAACTGTCTAGGCTCCCTTGCCTATGTGGGCACTCAGGAAAATTGGAGGCCATTGAGGCTCCCTAGAGGGGTCAGGAGCGAGGAGGGGTGCCCCTTGGGCACTGCCAGCCTGGCAGCAGCTGCCTGGCACCCTGGTACTGCCCACTGGACACCTAGCCTGCACAATGGTGGGGTGGGGGTGGCGGGGGGCTGCACTCTGCAGTTGCCATCAGTGGAGGAGTTGGCGGGGGGTGGGTCAATATTTACGAGCAAGATGGAGCTCCCAATCGGCTGTCAGGTGTGGTGTGCTAAGTCAAAGCTAGTTGCAGCAGCAGATGCCTGATATATTTCTCTCAAGCCTGTCTGCAAGAGGTCTGCACATGTGCAATAGCACCTTCTGGTGCTACAACAGGCTTGCTGGTAATTTAAGCCCTGCCCCCTTCCCTGAGAGGAAAGGGCTGGTTTAGCCCATTTTTTCCTGCACTAAGTGCACAAGATTCTGGATTTGAACTAGCCCAAAAAATGGTTGTGAAACCTTCCTGTTTTCTCACCTGTCCTGGACTTAGAATTTTTTTTTGGTTAACGTTCGCCCCAATGTCTATCACAAACTATCAAAAATTCCTTTGCATAAGTAGACATATACTCATGGTTCTGAGGAAAGAGTGGGGCAGTGGGATGAGTTCTGGATTGTTCTCGCATAGAGTTGGCGGAGACAAAGTAGATTGAAAAGCCATCTTCACGCTCTGAGCTTCCATAGAGATTGTGCTTTTTGGCTATATGATTGATAGCCAGCCGTTTTAAACAAAAAATGAAAATCTGGATAATGATCAATCTTAGCAATTAAAATTATTGTAACTTAGGTTCAAACAAATTTCACCCTTGAAAATTACATAATCATATACTGTTTATGTCTTACCTGTCTGTCCATAGGCAAAAATACAAGCATTATATCCTTGAAATGCATTCTCAAGTATTCCTTCACCAAGACACTTGAAAACTACTTCTTGACCTAAAGTAAAAGAGGCAAGAAAATCACAAGTTAAGGTAAGAATACAATGGAAGTCTATCCTTCCTCTTCTGAAGATGTTGACTCAATTTATAACTCCATGAATCATTTCTCCAGTGATCATTCTTAAAGTGTGATTCCATATATAGTTTACTGGCAGTTGGTTCCCTCCACAGAAAATGTCAGAATCAATCCAAGTTTCAACTCCACATGTGCATGTCACAGCAGAGATCACTCAGGAATGGGAATGCTGGCTGACTGTTACTTGCTTCAGCCCAGAGTACTGCGGCTGAGATCAGTTAATTCACCAAAAACTGAATTAATAGGAACAGAAAAGGCCACTTGGTCCTTCACGCTTGCATCACCATTCAATAAGATCATGACTGATCTTGTGGTAGTCTCAGCTCCACTTTCCTATGTGTCCTCCTGTTTAACCCTCAGTTCCTTTGCCTAACAAAGATCTGTCGAACACTGCATTAAATAAATCCAAAGATCCAACCTCCGCTACTTTCTGGGGAAGAGGATTTCACACAACAATGACCTTTGGGGAGAAAAAGTTCCTCTCATCTTGATCTTAAAAGGAGGACTCTTATTTTTAAACTATGTTCCCTAGTTGAAGTTTACCCATAAGAGGAACCAAACTCCAGGTATCTACACTATCAAGTCTCCTCAGGATCTTAAGTGTTTAAGTAAGATCACCTCTGATGGTCAAATTGCTGACCTTCTGGTCTCAGCAGTTTAGTAATGCACCTAATGGTGCTTTTGCCTACAAAGCAAACAAAAAAGCTGAGTAAACAAAGATCTAACTTGGTTATTTAAGCAACACTGTACCAGAAATGAAAATTTCAGAAACACAACGTTAGAACATTTTGTTTTTATACTTTACACAGCATTGCTGCTTTAGATTGACTGCAGTCCCAATTTGTGGGTTGAAAAGTCTCTCTCCTGCTTTGGCTGCAAAAGGTTCTACGCTAAATGAGTTTCAGAAGGCTTAATCCAGTCTCAAATTAATTTGTGCCCAGAGCACAAAACAGTTGGTAATTTGGCACAGGATCATACTGAAGCGACAGTATCATCAATCCAGTTCATAACGATAATTAAATGGGAATTATTAAATGGGAAAATCTCATGCTTAAGCAGCTTGATTCTAGAGTTAGACAGTAACGAAAATGCTGGCTTACCCACAGTACACTACAGCTGTGACACACAGCTGATCACCAAGAACTTGCTATACAAACCCACAGCCAGACCTAACCAGACGCCGGAGTGAAGCTCTTTTTTCCAAAGGAAAGCACTTCATTTACCAGATTTAAACCATATTGTACTGATGGAAGGTGGGGGTGTGGGGGAAGTGTGGAGAAGAAATATTAAGAAAACCTATAGAATTCTAACAGGACTAGACAGGTAGATGCAGGGAGGATGTTCCCAATGGTGAGGAAATCCAGAACCAGGGGTCATAGGACAGAACATAACAGAACAGAATAGAATAGAATCTCTACAGTGCAGAAGGAGGGCATTTGGCCCATCAAACCTGCACCAACAGCAATCCCACCCAGGCCCTATCCCTGTAACCCCATGCATTTATCACGCTAATCCCCCTGACACTAGGGGGCAATTTATCGTGGCCAATCAGCCTCATTCACACGTTTTTGGAAACCAGAGCACTCATAGGAAATCACGCAGAAATATGGAGAATGTGCAAACTCCACACAAACAGCCACCCATGGCTGGAATTAAACCCTGGTCCCTGGCACTGTGAGGCAGCAGTGCTAACCACTGCACCACCATGCCAACCTCAGTCACAGTCTGAGGATAAAATGGGTAAAACTTTTAGAACTGAGATGAGGAGAAATTTCATCATCTAGAGTGTGGTGAATCTATGGAAATCCCTATCACAGAAGGTAGTTGAGGCCAAAGCATTGTATCTTTTCAAGAAGGAGTTATACATAGCTCTTGGGGCAAAAGGGATGAAAGCATATAGGAAAAAGATGGGATCAGGCAATTGAGTTGTATGATCAGTCACAATCATAATGAATGGTGGAACAGACCTGAAGGGCTGAATGGCCTACTCTTGCTCCTAATTTGTATGTTTCTATGTAACTCTATGATCTCAGCAGTCGTTCACGATGCACAGCATTGTCACTGATTGGAGGACCCTGCCTTCTAATATCAACAATATTTAAAATGCAGTTGATGCTAAAATGGGAGAATCAAAGTAAAAGAGTGATGTGTTTTGAAAAGCAGTCCAGCTTTTGAGTCCATAATGTTTCTTGGCTGACTATACCAGCACTTTTCTCCAGGACTCTCAGTCTCCAGATTCCTTCCAGAATTACAACTGCAACTCCATAGTAATAGCTGTCTGCAAATGTCCAATTGGTGCCAACGCACTGGTGGCTGAGTGCTTACACAGGCCATCATTTTGCAGAATTCATCTCAGCTACTAATCTGTCATGAAACTTACATAACTTTGCACGTACTGGTTATGCTATAGACCTGTCAGTATGAATGCAAATACCAAATATTGATTACACAAACAGTACTGAATGTAGGCAGTATGTTGAATGTTAAATCCTCACTTCAAGTTGCCCTGTTTTAAGTTGTTTAGATTTAACATCGTGTTTTTAAAGGAGCCGGTATTCACATTTGGTTTTGTGGATTTGCATTAATGTTGTTTTGTGTTGGGTGTAACATAGGGTCATGACACCTCATTGGTGCCATTATGAAGCTTCCTCTCCTGCTCTTGATCCTCCCAGTGACTCGCCCACTAGCCATCAACTCTCTCACTCCAGACCCACTTGTATCCAACCTTCCTAGCTGCCACAGACCCTCCCACAGGCATCCTCTCCTGCTTGCGGCTTACTTCCACAACCCCGAAACTCAAAGCTTCTCTTGCTCTGCAGGCTTCTCCTGCCTCTCACCTCTCAAGCCCTCACTAAGAGTTCAAGAGAGGGAGGCAGTGAGTGGAAGAGTTAACCAGTGGGAGGGTCAGTGAACAGGGGAGTTAGGGAGCCCAAGAGACAGCAAACAGGAGCAGAGTAGAAAGAGTTAGCATATTTCTTTTATATGCCATGAATGTGCCTAGTAACAGCACTACCATGAATTTAACAATACCTGATGAAATGTAGTCTGCCCAGCAACAGGTAAAAGTCTACCTAGCGAAAGCAGTGGCCAGCATTCCAAAAGGCAATGAAAAGATGTGATTTTACCAGTAATGAAATTAGAGGCATCTCGACAAAAACCAGATGTAAATTGTCCTATTAGTAGGAAACAGCTTATGTAGATGACTGAGAGATCAGAGGAGGTAAGCATATGCTAATTTCTAGAGTCTGGGAATTTGACAGATGCAGATAGCCAAATAAACAGAAAGAAGGACCAAAGAAGAAAAATTATATAATTTCCAGCACACTCAGAAGCAGGAAGGCCAGTTTACATCGAGCAGCTGAGAGGCCAGTTTACATGACTGCCAGAAAGCTAGGCCTGCACCTATGCATTAGAACTAAGATTGTGCAGCAACCAACATACAGGCAGTTTAAGTAACTTCACTGGACCAGGCAAATGTGTGCATGTTTAGTGATTCATATACTTGACTGTCTGAGAGTATTATGGTCTCATTTGTGTGTATCTGTCTTTTCTTTAAGTTAATAAATAGTCTTCAGTAATTGGTTTACAAAGACTGGACTGGATTTTCCCAAGGAGTTTCAAGTGACTCCTCAGGCCATTTCAAAAACAAAATTATATACCACCATGAACCAATGTTTCAAGTTGGGACACTCTCATTCATACATTTATTTTACTATTAAAGTAATTTTGTTTACGATTGCAGCAACTTAGCCACATACAGTATTTAAACTTACCGCATATAATGTCTTAACTTTTTTCCTGAAGGGAAAAGGTCCTATAGAATCTAACTAAATCTTTTGTTATTCTGGGAAAATCTGATTTGTTCAACATAGTTTCAATTGAAGTTGCACATTTCAAGAACGCAACTACAACATTAAACAAGGAATTACTCTACTTCAGCTGAAACAATAGTGTGCTTCCCCAACACACCTTCTGAATTGATTCCTTTATATTTTGATTAAAATTTTTCCATTTGAAATGATTCAGCCATTAGAAACAATTGTAAATCACATTTGAACCTACAATAAGCATGACTGAAACAGGTTATTCTTGGTGCCAAAAGGAAAAAAGTTAGGAATTGATTATATTTCTGATTCCAGCAAAATTTTCTGGTTGCTTACTTCTCCTTATTTCAGAGTTGACCAAAACAAATATTTTGAGGAGCTTCTATATCTTTGAAGAATTTATTGCAGTATTTATTTATTTATATAATTTATTTAGCTAGTACTGAAAAATATGTAAAGTTTCAGCAGTTTAAAACATCCACTTGACAATTCGGTAACACCCTGAATGGTGGGGTACTAAGATGCAAGAACCAGGAAGCACACTCGTTAGTACTGCTTCACAGGATGCCTCACACATTCAACTAAGGTGACAGTGTCAGTTGTTGGGGAAGGGGGAGTAGAATTAGTAATTGGCTGGTTGTTTTTGTGCTCCTGATCACCATCCGTTGGCATCTATGTTGGGATGTGGGCATGCATTTGAAGATGGGATCCGGGCTTGACTATGATTCTGTCACTGTAAAGCAGCTCAATTGAACTCACTCTCTGGTAACATATAGCCATTGGATAAGGTACCTTTAAAATTATCAGGGACCTCAGAGGGCAAGGGAGTATTTGAAGTGGGATCACTGAAGAGAAACATCCGACAAGCAATCCAATGTCAAACACACACCCACACACACAATCATTTGGTTTTAATGGCAATTTCAGCTGTACCAAATGTTTACATTAAAAGGCTTTGTTCAAGCTCTCGAAGCATACGTCACGATATAGGGATAAGCCTCCTGGCATCTTACAACAGAAATGGGCCTTACTGATCACATGTAGAACTGAATGGCAGTTTAATGGCCTGAGCCACAATGAACTGTAACACCTCCGAAATTTTTAAGAGGTCATCATATGCCCCAGAAAGCTGGTACTTTACTTAACCCTCTGACCTCATTTGGAAATTGGCTTTCAAAGACCACAGAACTCTGTAAATTCCAAACAAAACAAGACACAAACATAAAACACACAAAAGTAAAAACAATGTCCTCATTCACAGAAAGCTTGTTATCCAGAATGTCTCATGAACACATACAGCGAAGAAGTTGTTTGATGCAGAGAAACTTAAATATGAAGCTGTGGGTTGTATCAAAGCAAGAATCTGTGTCCAGACAAGCCACAAGGAAAATAGTTAAAGTACTTAACATGCTGCTTTAGGTGAAAGTTGGGAAGTAGACTATTTATTCAATAAAACTTCATTCAACATGAGTTTATACCACAAAGTGGTATTTCCCCTTCAGAAAACCCAGCAAGATTGTGCTGGCTCCCATAGTCTGGGGTAATCAGAGGTCATACCGCACCACCTATCGAAACTTCCAAAACAAAAATCAATTCCCTTTATCCAGATTGCTTGCTATATCCTCACAGGACTCCAACAAATTTGTCAGACCTGATTACCCTTTAGTAAAACTACTTTGACTCTTCCTGATTATATTATCATATTTTTAATAAAAGCAAAACACCACAGATGCTGGATGAAATAAAAACAGGAAATGCTGGAATATCTCAGCAGGTCTGGCAGCATGTGTGGAGAGAGAAACAGAGTTTATGTTTAGAATCCACTGTAGAGGAGGCCGCAGTGCGAGCAGCAAGTACGGTAGACCATATTGGAGGAAGGGCAAGTGAAATACTGCTTAACCTGCAATAAAAGTTTGGAACCTTGGACAGTGAAGAGGAGGGGTTAATTGGGTAGGTGTTGCACCCTCTGCAGTTACAAGGGAAGGTGCTATCGGAAGAGGATGAGAGGATGGGGATGGGTGAGGGAAGATGAATCCGGTGAATTGGTGCAACGATAATAATCTCTCCCTCAATGTCAGCAAAACGAAGGACATAGTCACTGACTTCAGAAAGCGTAGTACAGGACATCCCGCAGTCTACATCAACGGGGATGAAGAGGAAATGGTTGAGAGCTTCAAGTTTCTAGGTTTCCAGACCACCAGTCTGTCCATGTCCCTCCACGCCGGTGCTATAGTTACAAAAGCCCACCAACACCTCTACTTTCTGAGGCTAAGGAAATTTGACATGTCTGCTATAGCTGTCAACAACTTTGACAGATGCACCATACAAAACATTCTTTCTCGTTGTATCACAGCTTGGTATGGCTTCTATTCTGTCCAAGACCACAAAAAATTACAGAGTCTTGAACAAAGCCCAGTCCATCATGCAAACCGGCCTCCCAACCATTGATTCCGTCTGCATTTCTAGCTGCCTCAGAAAACAGCCAGCAATCAAAACTCCATGCACCCTAGACATACTCTCTTTCACCTTCTTCTGTTGGGAAAAAGATACAGAAGTCAAGGTCTGTGTACCAACTGACTCAACAGTTTCTTCCCTGCTGCCATCACACTTTTGAATGGGCCTGCTTCATATTAAGTTGATCTTTCTCTACACCCTAGCTATGACTATAACACTACATTTGCATCGTCTCCTTTCCTTCTCCAATTACGGTGTGCTTTGTCTGTACAGCACACAAGAAACAATACTTTTCATTGTATACTAATACATGTGACAATAATTAATCAAAACAAATCAAAATGTGTCTTGTGATAGCATCATGCTGAAGTTGGTGGAAATAGCAGAAGATGATCTTTTGAATGCGGGTGCCCTCTGCCCCCACCCCTCCCTCCGAGAAGCACAATAGGGACTCCCAGGTCCTCCTGGTTCACCTCACCAGCCTCAATATTTTGTTGAAATCCACCATTTGGGATTTCTTATTCTCTTAAATGCAACATTATTTAACAAGGAAGAAGCTAGTTCACAAAATAATTGGCTTCACAAGGAGAAAAGTCTCCCTCTTAAAAACACTCAGCACATTGAAGCACAGTAAGTGAAAAATGAAATTATTCAGTACTTGAAATACACATCTCCTTTCTCTATCCCATTCAAATTCAACTCAATAATTGCTAAATTTTCATGTGATTCAGAGATGATGACAGCAAAATAGACCCATGGGAATGTGATGAAGACACAAGCTTTTCATTACAAAATTTCTGGTGTAATCGGTCTTGTGATTCTGCTATTTAAAGACTTTTCTTGACCGATTTCTCATGATGTATCTGCTTTGCCGCACCACCATTTAAGAAAGGAGTACAATGCTAACAGAACCATCATGATTGCTTTCAGAAAGACTGAAACCCATGAGAAAAAAAAAGGGCTTCCTATATTGCCTCTTGAACTGGAGTCAACACTGGCTATAATCCAAACACACATGTCTAAGGACACCAGTTGCCACTTCTTTCTGGCAATAAGCTTATTCTCAGCCTCCTAATACAAACTAGTGGCCTAGCTTTCCTACTGCCAGCCAATACGGTGGATTCTTTCAACCATCAAGGGAATTTTGGCTAAGAGGAACAAAGACACCAATCTAACTTGGTAACAACGTCACAAACCTACAGAAGGTGGTACATGCACTCTTGTTTTCTGCTCCTAGTGTTACAGAATCTATACAGCATCAAGAACTCTGGAGAGCCAGTTCCAGAACTTGCACTCTAAACTGCACTTCAAGATTGCATAATGTAATGGCTCAGGAAAAAACATACACCTACATAATGCATGTGTGTGTTCAGGAAGTCCCAAAGCAACAAATTTTTTGAAGCATAGTGACATTAGGTAGACTAACTCAGCAGTCGATTTACGTGCGGCCACGAGATAAATGACATTTCATTTTAAAGCAACGTTGGCTGAGAGAGGAATATCGAGCAGCCGAAATAAAAGCAAAATACTGCAGATGCTGGGGATCGGAAATAAAACAGAAGATGCTAGAAAAACTCAGCTCATTAATCAACAGGCAGGAATATTCTCCTCCTGTTGGGAAACACGTCAGCAACAATTCAGCCTCTGATCTTCGGGTGGGCGTTCTCCATGCCGGCCTTCATGACAACGCAGAATCGCTGAGCAAAAACTGATAGCTAAGTTCCAAACACAAGGACAGCTCAACCGGGATCTTGGGTTCATGACACACTATCTGTAACCCCCAGGACTTGCAAAATCTCACTAACTGTCCTGGCGGGAGACAATACACATCTCTTTAACCTGTACTTAACCCTCTCTCCACTCACATTGTCTGTACCTGTAAAGACTGCATTCCAACCATTAGCTTGTAAATTGAGTTTGCGTCAATGTATAGCCTGTTTGTGAACATAACTCTTCACTCACCTGAAGAAGGGGCAACACTCTGAAAGCTTGTGCTACCAAATAAACCTGTTGGACTTTAACCTGGTGTTGTGCAACCTCTTACATTTCACGATTCAGCAAAAGAACCTATCAACCTTTCCAATACGCATATATCCCTCCTTATGCCCAAAATTCTACAGAGTACTCGAGGTGCATTCTCACCAGATTTCCTTACTTTTGTGCAACCTCCCCCTTTCAATAAAGGGTAACATTCAATTTAACTTTTGAATGACTTGTTATGCTAATTTTTTGCCATTCATGCACAAGGACAGCCAGATCCCTCTGTACTGCAACATTCTGCAATCTCTCTCACTTTTAAATTACATTTTGCTTTTGTATTCTGTCAGAGAACAACATCGCATTTTCCTAGATTATACTCCATCGACCAAAATTTTGCCCATTCATTTAACCAATCTACGTTCCTTTGCAATCTATTTGTATCCTCCTCACAACTTGCTTTCTTAATAGTCTTTGTATCATCAGCAAATCTGGCAACAATCTAGTCAGCCCCTTCATCCAACTCAACAATAAATAGTTCAGGCTGCAGCACTCATCCCTGCAGCAACCACTACTGAGCAGTCTGTCAACCTGAAAAATGATCCTTCACCCAACTTTCTATTTCCTATATTTTTTGCCTATCCTCTATGCGTGCTAACATATCATCCCCAACACTACGTATATCACACCGAACATGTTTTGGGAATCCAAATACATCAAATCTATTGCTTCCCCTTTACAACCTTACAGAAGTCCAATAAATTTGTCAAACCTGACTTCCCTTTCGTAAAACTATTTTGTCCCTTGTTGATTATAGGATGACTTTTAAATGTCCTGCGACTTCTTTAACATTCAGTTTTTGCATTTTCCCAATGACATGCACCAGATAGACCGGCCTATAGTTTCCTGCTTTCTGTCTCCCTCTTTCTTCAATAGTGGGGTCACATTTGCAGTTTTCCAACTGACTGGGACCTTTCTAAAATCTAGGAAATTTTGGAATATCGCTGCTGCCACTTCCTTTAAGACCTTAGGATGCAAGCCATCAGGTTCAAGGGACGTGTCAGCTTTTAGTCCCATTAGCTTTCCTAGTACTTTTTCTCCAGTGACAGTAGTTGGTTTAAGTTACTTCCTCCTTTAAGTCTTTTAATTTCCTATCATTCTTGGGATGCAATCTGTGTTTTCCATTGTGAAACAGGAGACAAAATACTTGTCCAAAGTCTCTGTCATGTCCTTATTTCACATTATTAATTCTGCAGTCACATCCTCTGAGAGATCAACTCTTACTTTAGCTATTCTCTTTTTTATATACTTGCATATAAGCTTTTTTGGTTTGTTTTATATTTCTTGATCATTTTCTCTGATACTCCAATTTTTCTCTCCATAATCTTTGTCTTCCTTTTCTGGTTTATAAAATTTCCCAATCTTCTGGCCGACCAATAATCTTCGCAGCATTGTACAACTTTTCTTTCAATTGGATACCAATCATACCAATCCTCTATTAGCCAGGGATGGTGCATCCTTCTTAAAGCATCTTTACTTCTCAATGGAAAAATCTTCATTGCAAGTTACAGAATATCTCCTTAAGTGTCTGTGATTGCTTCTCTGCTATTTTACCTTTTAACTTATGTTCCCACTCCACATTAGTCAAATGTATCCTCACACTCCTCCTACAGAAGCACAGAATCCCTGCAGCACAAAAGGAGGCTAATTGTCCCAGCAAATCTGCATTGACTCTCTGAAAGAACATCTTACCCAGGTCCACCTCAGTACTAACCACTATGACACTGTGTCACCCCTTGTATTTGCCTTTAATTACATTTGGGTCACCAGTTTCAGGTCCAAATTTCTCACTTTCTAGCATGTTGTGACCACTTTCATCTGGAACATCCTTTACTACAAGGTCATCAATTAATCCCCTCTAATACACTGCCAGGTCTAAAATGTGTGTCTTCCACAGTGAGAGTTGTCAGGGCTGACTGTAGACCACTATAATCATTGTTGAGTTGTCAAATTTGTAACACATTTTGTTAGTTCATGAACATCGTTAAACATGCTGGTTCTATAATAATTCCATACAAGTCTGTTCCATGCTTAAAACATCATGATTTTGAGGGAGAAACTACAAACAATGTCACTTTGGAATGAGATTGGAGAGTGTGAAAGACAGATCTAAAAAATTAAGTCAGACCCCATTGCTCACATATTACTCCTGAAATTGCAGGTATACAGGCAAGGTTAGGCTTGGCTATGCAACTCCCACAGTTAAAAAGTCCACACATTTTTAGAGTACCTTAATTATTTTTAAAAAGCCGTGGGATAGCTTCATAATTGAAATATGGGACGGGCAGGTATCATTGTTGGAGAGATCAAGAGAGGTGACCAAAGGCCTGATCGATAAAGATGGATTTTCAGGATTTTTTTTAAAAAGTGGAGCAGGTGGTTCAAAGGTTTAAGGAACTTTTAAGGGAACTTCTGAGGGGACTGAAGATTTTGCTACCCCTGATAGCATGAAGACAGAGGTGGATGCGTAAGAGATAGAATCAGATGAGTGAAGAGGGTAGGGAAACATCTAAGTATATATAGATTGTGCTGTAGTGATGAGATGGTGCATGGCCAGAAGTAGATCTAGAGTCTCAGGTGAGCCACACTGACCTCCACCGACTATGGCAAGGTCTGCAAGACTAACAGGCTACAAGATGAAGGCATGTAAAATCACCAGGTCCAATGCATTCCACCACCACCACCACCACCACCACCACCACCACCCCCCCCCCCCCCCCCCCCCCGTCTGTTTTGAGCAAGAGCATGCCCTCCGCCCTGGAAGAACCTGTATCTGTGGTCACCACTGCAGACGTCAGAGCAGCTTTCTTGAAGGTCAACCCATGGAAAGCAACTGGTCCAAATGGAGTACCCAGACGTGCACTCAAATCAATCACAGATCAGCTGGCAGACGTATTCACAGATATCTTTCAACCTCTCTTTTCAACAATCTGAGGTCCCTATCTGCTTCAAGAAGGCAACCATCATCCTGGTATCCAAAAAAACCAAGTAGTGTGCCTTAATGACTATCGGCTGGTGGTTCTGACATCCATCATTATGAAGTGCTTTGAAAGATTAGGCATGGCACAAATCAATTCCAGCCTCCCCGATGACTTAGATCCACTACAATTTGCCTACCGCCGCAACAGGTCCACAGCGGACGCCATTTCCCTGGCCTACACTCAACCCTGGTACACCTAGGTGACAGGAACACCTATGTCAGACTCCTATTTATTGACTACAGCTCAGCCTTCAACACTGTTATTCCCATGATACTCATCTTCAAACTCTGTGGCCTGAGCCTCCCTCTGCACCTGGATCCTGAACTTCCTAGCTCACAAACCATAATCACACTCTTCCTACGATCATCCTCAAAACCGGTGCCCCACAAAGCTGTGTTCTCAGCCCTCTGCTATACTCCGTATACACCTATGACTATGTGGCCAAATTCCCCTCCAATTCGATTTTCAAATTTGCTGACAAAGCACCATAGTGGATCGTATCTCAAACAATGACAAGACAGAGCATGGGAATGAGGTAGAAAATCTGGTGAACTGGCGCGGCAACAATAATCTCTCCCTCAATGTCAATAAAACAAAAGGACATTGTCAGCGACTTCAGGAAGCATAAAAGGAGAACATGCCCCTGTCTACATCAATGGGGACGAAGTAGAAGGTTTTCAGGTGTCCAGATTACCAACAACCTTGCTTGGACCCCTCATGCTGACACTATAGTTAAAAAAGCCCACCAACGTCTCTACTTTTTCAGAAGACTAAGGAAATTTGGCATGTCAGCAACTTCTACAAATGCGTCATTGAAAGCATTCTTTCTGGTTGTATCACAGCTTGGTATGGCTCCTCCTCTGCCCAAGACCGCAAGGAACTATAAAAGGTCATGAATGTAGCCCATTCCATCATGCAAATCAGCCTCCCATCAACTGATTCTATCTACACTTCCCACTGCCTTGGCGAAGCAGCCGGCATAATTAAGGACACCACGCACCCCGGACACTCACTCTTCCACCTTCTTCCTTCGGGAAAAAGATACAAAAGTCTGAGGTCACATACCAACCAACTCAAGAACAGCTTCTTCCCTGCTGCTGTCAAGACTTTTGAATGGACTTACCTTGCAATGAACTGATCTTTCGCTACACCCTAGCTATGATTGTAAAGGTCATCCTCAAAACTGGTGCCCCACAAGGCTGTGTTCTCAGCCCTCTGCTATACTCCGTATACACCTATGACTATGTGGCCAAATTCCCCTCCAATTCGATTTTCAAATTTTCTGACAAAGCACCATAGCGGATCGGATCTCAAACAATTCCGCACTCTCGTTTCCTTCCCTATGACTGGTATGTTTTGTCTGTACAGCGCGCAAGAAACAATACTTTTCACTGTATGTTAACAGATGTGACAATAATAAATCAAATCAAAATTTACTACTGAGGGTCTGCGTGTAGAGTTGCATATAACAAGGCAATATATCAAGGATATCACACTCCAGTCCAAGTTTGTGCCTGAAGGCGCTAAGCAGAGTAAAGAAAGAAAAGGAAAATCTATCAAGTGCCAAAACTTGTCATTAGAAGCTCATTTGAACTGGTATTTCTGCAAGTTCTATTCCATAACGTGCTATGAGTGCCAAAGAATGCAGCTGCCATGGAAACCATTATGAAATTATGAAAGCTATAGAAAAGCTTTAGAAACAGGCAACTAGTTCTGATCATTATTTATAAAAGCATCAAGATATATTTTTTATTTCAACATTTTCGGCAACTTAAACCCCATCTACTTTCTTGCTCAATTAAAGTAAAAATAATAAATCAGATTTAGGCATGAATGGAACCAATATTTTAATGTGACACAAGGTACTTGACAAAAGTCACCTCTGCAATGGTCAAATGCTAAAAATGGTCAAGCTTTCACAAAAATCCACAGCATAGAAGTATGTCATTCAATATCATGTCTGCCTTGACGCAATGGATGAATAGTCCAGAGTTCATCCTTGCCTTGCCTCTCTCCCCATGACAAAACCTGAATCAAAGATGGCTTGGATTTTGCAGTCAGCAGCAAAGCAAGCCTCACTGAAATCTTGTGCTCTCTGGAGTCAGAACATCATCTTCTTTCTCCACACTGTGGATTGCAACATTCTCCATTGGGATTCTGAGATGGAGTTGGAATGATGTCAGACTGTCCAAGCAGCCAAGCACATTAAAAGATTCTCATCAATAGTCAAAGAACTAAAATCAAATCACATTTTAGTTTTTTTTAAATTGGACAAAAACACAGGGTGACGATAAAAGCCATTTTTTTTAAAAAACCTTATTAAATTTTGTTTTAAATTAAGTTTAAAAATTATCGTAGTTACCCTTAATGGTAACATTTAATATTGCGAAAATGCAAAATTGTAATTTCAGGGTCAGGGCTGTAGCTCAGCGATAATTATTGTGGAGATTATTGTTGAAAGTCTAGTTGAATCTGCTTGTAACTTATAAGTAGGGTTTCTAACAGCGATGTGAGAGTGAAAAAGTGGAAGTTTCATCAACTGCGTTCAATGACTGCTGGTTTGGGGGGGTTGAGGGGTGGTCACTGTGCAGCCTGAGACACAGCAGGGAGTAACAGGCCGCAATGTTGTGTGTTAACTTGCGTTTTCTCTATATCCTAAAGCTGCAGTCAGTGTCAGAAGGATAATGACAAGGAACACTGACAGTCCACTGTCAATCACCACTACCCCACCTTCCCTCCAATGTCTTTCACATCCTGAGGGCTTCTCAAAATATCATAGTCAGTGCTCTGTTTTTGAAGTGCAGCCGCTGCAAGCAATTTCCCCAGTGCAATCCTACAAACTGTAATAAGCTAATGGAGCAATTAATTCATTTTGGTAGTGTTAATAGAGGAATAAATGTTATCCAAAACTGCATGAGAACTCTCTTCCCTTCTTTGAATGTGCAACAAAAACTCATACATTAACCTGAAAAGACAGATAAAGCCTTGGTTTAACTGTTTGTGTGAAAAAAACAATTCCAAGCACTTGGCATTCATCAGGACTGCACTGAAGTATTAAATTAAATTATGAGCCAAATCAAATTGAGGCATGAATCCAACACTGTATATTTCTCTTTCAAACACTCATCTGCTCTTTTTAAATGATACAATGCTCTGTGGTACAGCATTTCACAATTGCTCACTAAGAAATTAAGTGCGGAAAATATTCCGCTAAACATTGGAAATCTAAATCACGAGGAGTAGAGTAAGCCCATCAAAGTTCACTTCTGCAATTAATGCTTTGCAACTCACACCGACTTTATGCTATTAAATTATTACATGAGAAACACGCATGATGCAATTCATTATTGTTTCAAGTGCCCTCTACCAAGCACTCATGGTGGCACAACATATGGTTGTGTTGAGCATAATCACCAGTTCGGCAAAACGGTGTGTTCTGTACCGTACATTGTACGCAATAACACCAGGCAGTGCTAGGTGACTGGTTCAGACGTGATCTCATGCTGTTGGTAGGTTCAACTTGTCACAGATTATGTAGTCATTGTTATGGTTGCTAGGAACTCACTAAGCAACAAATGTAGTAGAAGTTGGTACAGTACTTTAAGGCATGGGCGGGTTAACAGATGCCTTTATAAAATTGTGCTCAAGTTATTCTTTCAAACACAACAAATGAGCAGTGTTCATTGAGGCTGTCACTATTCTAAAGAAAATCGCACCTTTTGGTTCACTTCACTCCATAACCGAAACCACAGCGGACAAACACAGGTCAGGGTAATGCAAGCATTGTATAAATAGCATTACTACAACAGGGATGCTGTAATGGAACATTTTTAAATTGCATACACCCTTACCTATTTTGGCCTTTTTATTGCTCTACACTACTGCTCTGCAGCACAACACTGGGTGTACAGTACATTCTAAAAATGCATATTTTAAAAATTACTTCCTGAAAATGTATATTTAACTCACTGATTTAAGTTCAGGATGCAGACAAAGCTGCGTGACAATTTATTTTTGATTCCAAAATTTAAAATCTTGTCCCAGAAAACATTTATTCAACTGAATGACTCTCTCAGTTTTTGTGCTCAATTCCATCCCACTTAGGTACAAAACTTGATTTGAGAGTTTACTCAGAAGTCTCAATGAGTAAATGCACTGTGTAGTGTGGGATTAACTTATGCATATTTGCAAAAAGTCAGGATGAGCTGGAGTCAATGATAAGTTATTTACCATCAATTGATGCAGCGGCATGAAGTGCAAAACCAGCCTTCTGCAAGGGAAATTCCATTCAGAGGCCTTTGTTGGAAAGTACTAATGGGACGATAAGGGCAACTTCAGGATCAGCTACATTCTATTTTCCACACCCCAGTTGGAAAGCATGCCAGCATGCACCAATAAGGATCATCCATGAATGAAATTCATTTTGGCAAAGTTTTGGCAGTCGGCAACAATGGAAACTTCTACTGTCTTGCACAATATCTCATAAGAGGTCAACAATTTCAAGAGAAGGGAAAGATGAGCATGGAAAAACTTCAAACGTACCTCAGCTCCAACCTTAGCCTGCCACTTAATTATACATCAGAAGCACACTGCTACTTTTCTTAGCATCAACCATCATCAAATCCCAGTGTCAAACAAACATGCCCTGCTAAACTGTGTCAGCTGACGCACTCTTGCTCCTGAGCAACAAGGATTCAAGCTAAACTCCAGGATTTATAAGAACCTAAGAACATAAGAAATAGGAGCAGGAGTAAGCCATCTAGCCCCTTGAGCCTGGCCCGCTATTCAATAAGATCATGGCTGATCTGATAGTGGTTCAGTTCCACTTACCCGCCTTCTCCCCGTAACCCTTAATTCCCTTATTGGTCAGAAATCTATCTACCTGTGACTTAAACACATTTAACAAGGTAGCCTCCACCGCTTCAATGGGCAGAGCATTCCAAAGGTTCACTATCCTCTGGGAGAAGTAGTTCCTCCTCAACTCTGTTCTAAAATTGACTCCCTCTTATTTTGAGACTGTGCCCTCTAGTTCTTGTTTCCTTTCTATGTGGAAATAATCTCTCTGCTTCAACCCTGTCTAGCCCCTTCATTATCTTACATGTCTCTATAAGATCTCCCCTCAGCTTTCTAAACTCTAACGAGTACAGGCCCAATCTACTCAATCTCCCCTCATAAGCTAACCCCCTCATCTCTGGAATCAATCTGGTGAACCTTCTCTGTACTCCCTCCAAAGCCAATATATACTTCCACAAATAGGGGGATCAAAATTGCATACAGTACTCTAGTACCAAGTAGACTCTAGTTTAGATTTTAAACCCTAGTAGTTTAAACACAAAAATCACGACCGACAATGCAGGAGTGATGCAGAATCTGAGGTGTTGTCTTTAGGATAAGGCTTTAAAACGAGGACCCACCTGCCTCTTGGGTGGATGCAAGGTCACGCAACACTGTTTCAAAGAAAAGCTGGGGGGGTGGGGGGGGGGGTAGTAGGGGGAGAAGGGCTATCCCAGGTTAATGACTAATACCTATCCCTTAAGTTTTACAGCTTTTACAGATGCACCATAGAAAGCATTCTTTCTGGTTGTATCACAGCTTGGTATGGGTCCTGCTCTGCCCAAGACCACAAGGAACTACAAAAAGTTGTGAATGTAGCCCAATCCATCACGCAAACCAGCCTCCCATCCAGTGACTCTGTCTACACTTCTTGCTGCCTCAGCAAAGCAGCCAGCATAATTAAGGACCCCACGCACCCCGGACATTCTCTCTTCCACCTTGTTCCATCAGGAAAAAGATACAAAAATCTGAGGACATGTACCAGCGGACTCAAAAACAGCTTCTGCCCTGCTGTTGTCAGACTTTTGAATGAACTTATCTTGCATTAAACTGATTTTTCTTTACACCCTAACTTTGACCGTAACACTACATTCTGCATTTTCTCGTTCCCTTCTCTAGCCTGTTTTGTCTGTACAGCACGCAAAAAACAATACTTTTTACCGTATGTTAATACGTGTGACAATAATAAGTCAAATAAACATCACTAAAACAGATTATCTGGTCATTATCACATTGCCATTTGTAGAAGATTGCTGTGCACAAAACTAGCTGCCAAATTTCTTCCTTCTTGCACAAGACATGGGCACCGATGGCTCGGCCAGCATTTTTATCCATCCTTAACTGCCTTGGAGAAGGTGACAGTGAGCCTTCTTAAATCACACAGGCCATGTGATGTAGGTACACCCACAGTGCTGTAAGGGAGTTTGTGGAATTTGATCCAGTAACAGTGAAGGAACAGCAATATAGTTCTAAGTCATGATGGGGTGTGGCTTTGAGGGGAACTCACCGATAGTGGTGTTCCCTTACACGACTGCCCTTATCCTGGGTTGTAGAGGTTGTGGGTTTAGAAGATGTTGTCAAACGAGCCTTGGTGAGTTGCTGCAGTGCATCTTGTACGGTACACAATGCTGCTACTGCACCTTGGTGTTGGAGAGAGTGAATGTTTGTGGAAGGAGTGCCAATTAACTTTGTTACTTTGCCCAGAATGGTGTTGAGCTTCTTTTGTCTTGTTGGAGCAGTACTCAGATTGGCAAGAGGAGAATATTCCATCACATTCCTTACTTGTGCCTTGTACATGGTGACCAGACTTTGGGGGGTCAGGTAGTGAGTTACAGGTTGCAAAATTCTCAGCCATTGACCTGCTGCTATATCCATAGTATTTATATGGCTAGTCCAGTTAATGTCTGATCAATGGTAAACCCCAGAATGTTGATAGTGGGAACTTCAGCAATGGCAATGCCAAGGGGAGATGGTTAGATTGTCTTCTTGAAGATGGTTATTGCTGGCACTTATGTAGCACAAATGTTTGCCACTTATTAGTCAATCCTGAATGCTGTGCAGGTCCTGGTGCACACAGACATGAGCTGCTTCAGTATCTTGAGTTGTGAATGGCATTGAGCATTGTGCAATCATTCATTTCGGAGCTTATGATGGAAGGAAATTCACTGATGAAGCAGCTGAAGATGGGTGGCCAAGGACATTACCCTTAGCAACTCCTGCAATGATGTCCTAGGACTGAGATAACTGACTTCCAACCACCACACCAATTCCAACCAGTAGTCAGTTTTCTCCCCAATTCCTATTAACTTCAGTTGTGTCAGGCTTCTTTATACCATACTCAATCAAATGTTGTCTTGACGTGTCACTCTCACCTCTCCTCTGGAGTTCAGCTTTTGTCCATGCTTGGACCAAGACTGGAATAATGTCAGGAGCTGAGTGCCAATAAGCAGTCTATTGCTGCGTGTCAATAGAAAGAAAGAAAATCATGCAACGTTGGTCTGAGGAACTGGATGATCTCCGACAGGACTGCTTTGAGTCAGCAGACTGGTCAATATTTAAAAACTCAGCAACCAATCTGAACGAATGTCAAAGAAGTAAATCCGAGTGTTTCCCAACTGGAAACCATGGATGAACAGGGATTTCCATTGCTTGCTGAAGTCCAGCTCTGAGTCGTTCAAGTCAGGCGACACTGACTTACACAAGAAATCCAGATATGATCTATGGAGATCCATAAAAGATGCCAAAAGATAGTACCGGACCAAGCCAAAGTCCCAGGCTGGCCATACAAACTCCCACCAACTATGGCAAGGTCTGCAAGACATAACAGGCTTCAAGATGAAGGTATGTAAAATTGTTGGCACCAATGCAAGCCTTCATTTATGAGCTCAATGCATTCTACGCCCATTTTGAGCAAGATGTCAGCGGGAGCATGCCCTCCACCCCGGAAGCACTGGACGGATCTACATCCAAGGTCACCATCGCAGACATCAAAGCAGCCTTTTCGAAAGTCAACCCACAGAAAGCAACTGGTCTGGACTGGGGTACCCGGACAAGCACTCATATCCTATGTGGATATGAGATGGCAGGAGTAGTTGCAGACATCTTTAACCTTATTTTACACCAATCTGAGGTCCCCAACTGCTTCAAGAAGGCAACCATCATCTCGGTACCAAAGAAAAGCCATGCAGCCCGTCTTAGTGACCATCATCCAGTGGCTCTGACACCCACCATTATGAAGTGCTTCAAAAGGTTAGTCATGGCACGAATCAATTCCAGCCTGTCAGAATGGCTGGATCCATTACAGTTTGCCTATTGTTGCAGCAGGTCCACAGCAAATGCCATCTCTCTGACCCTACACTCAAACCTGGAACACCTGGATAACAAAG
This sequence comes from Carcharhinus amblyrhynchos, assembly GCF_965287045.1. NCBI lineage: Eukaryota > Metazoa > Chordata > Chondrichthyes > Carcharhiniformes > Carcharhinidae > Carcharhinus > Carcharhinus amblyrhynchos. Next base: position 31,880,575 of record NC_137325.1, on the reverse strand, counting down.
ACACCGATGTCAGACTCCTATTTATTGACTACAGCTCAGCCTTCAACCCCATTATTCCTATAAAACTCATCTCCAAATTCTGTGGCTAGGAGCTCGGCTTCTCTTTCTGCGACTGTATCCTAGACTTCCTAACCCACAGACCATAATCAGTAAGGATAGGCAACACAACCGCCATGATCATCCCCAACACCAGTGCCCCAGTAGGCTGTGTCCTCAGTGTCTTAATGTACTCCTTATAAATCGATGCCTGTGTGGCCAAATTCCCCTCCAACTTGATTTTCAAGTTTGCTGATTACACCACAGATGTGGGTCGAATTTCAAACAATGACGAGATACAGCGCAGGAAAGAGATAGAGAATCTGGTGAACTGGTGCAACGACAATAATCTCTCCCTTAATGTCAACAAAACGAAGGGGATAGTCATTAACTTCAAGAAATGTAGTGGAGGACATGCCCTTATCTACATCAGTGATGAAGTGGAAGTGGTCAGGAGCTTCAAGTTTCTGGGTGTCTAGATCACCAACAAATTGTCCTGGTCCCTCCATGCTGACACTATAGTTAATAAAGCCCACCAACACCTCTACTTTTTCCAGAAGGCTATGAAAATTTAGCATGTCAGCGACAACTCTCACCAATTTTTACAGATGCACCATAGAACGCATTCTTTCTGGTTGTATCACAGCTCTGCCCAAGGCGTAAACGAAAAAGGATCATGAACGAAATCCAGTCCATCATGCAAACCAGCCTCCCATTCATTGACTCTATCTACACTTCCCACTCCCTCAAAAAAGCAGCCAGCATAATCAAGGACCCCACACAGCCTGGACATACTCTCTTCCACCTTCTTGCATCAAGAAAAAGATACATAAGTCAGAGAACCTGTACCAACTGATTCAAAAACAGCTTCTTCCCTGCTGCCATCTGACTTTTGAATGGACCTACCTCGTATTAAGCTGATCTTTCGCTACACCCTTGCTACATTCTGCACTCTCTCATTTCCTTCTCTATATACAGTATGCTTTGTCTGTATAGTGCGCATGAAACAATACTTTTCACTGTATACTCACATGTGACAACAATAAATCAAATCAAAGCACCATTGACGACATCTTCCATCATTGGGGCGGCAATTAGCCAGGTTGGGTTTGTGAACAGGATATTACTGGGATATTTCCCACATTGTCATGCAGATTCTAGTGTTGTAGCTGTATTGGAACAGCTTGGCTAGGGATGCAGCTAGTTCTGGAGCAAAAATCATCAGCACTACTATCTGAATGCAGTGAGGGTCCATTCCCTTTTCTGTATCCTGTGCCTTCAGCTACTTTTTGATATCACCTAGAGTGAATCAAACTGGCTGATGGTTGACCTCTGTGAGGAAGCCAATATGGATCATCCGTTCAGCACTTCTGGCTGAAGATTGTTGCAAATAGTTTATGATATCTGTCCTCCTCTAATTCTTTTTATTTTTTGAACAATCACAACCATAATTTCTCCATCATTGATGGTTATACCTTCAATTGCCCTAGCCCCAAGGTCCAAATGCCCTCCTTTCACCTCTCCTCACATGACATGTTCCTTTCTAACAATCTACTCACTGGTTGTTTTTTTCCCACTCCTTAAACACCCCATTCCCAGACTGTTAACTCCACTTTCCCCAAGACAAGAATTTATATTTTTGGTTGAGTAGACAAATCATAAAAGGCAGTTAATCAATTATAAAAGTTAATCGATGGTCTGAGATTACATTGTAAACAATGTTAATAATGTATTCACTTTGCTAAAACTCCCAACCTTGTCTCTTCCATTAACTAGGTAGCTTCAATTAAACTGCAATTGCCAGTCTGATATATGTGGTTCAGTCAATGCTAATGGCTCATTGGCCATGCTCTATACGTGATCAATAGCTCAATTCGCACCATAAACCTGCCCGTCAGAAAACATTAGATGCTCATTGAGATGAAACTCTTTGATCAACTTCACTCTAGACTGTATACATTTATCTGGTTATGAAGAGTCATTTTGAGTTGGTTTACAACTTACAGTAGATGGGCCTTTCGACTCAGGCTGAATCTGGAGATGGTGAGAGCTGCCGAATGGAAAGGTCTCCCATCGCTGAAAGCCACTTGCTCCCTAGGCCCCACTGCTTTTATACAGATCAGCTCCTCCCCTCCCCTGACAGGTTGACTGGTGAGTGACGAATCTTTCGAGCCTCTCACCTTCCCACAACCCCTGATCAATGAATCTGGAATCTGGACTACTGTCAGCTTCTGGGGCTTAATCCCTTTGGGTACAGAGACTCTGTGCAGTTCTTGCCATTGCTCACTTCCAGGCACTCCTCTACCTTCCCCACCAGTTTCCCCTGCCCTCGCCAGTTGAGTTCACTGGTTAGATGCATTGGCTAAATTCTCCAATTCTCCTTCCGTGTACCTGAACAGGCACTGAGATGTGCTGACTGAGGGATTTTCACAGTAACTTCATTACAGTGTCAATATAAGCCTACTTGTGACACTAATAAATAAAACTTTATTACCTTAGTCCAAAAAGGAATACACAATTATTAATTTAGACGTGATCAGATGGTTCATATGGTTATGTATCTTGCTCTGGTATAATCTATGATGCACCTTGACATTTTTAAAAATTATTTCCCAGGATGTGGAGATGCCAGCAAGTCCAGCATTCATTTCCCATCTTAATTGCTCCCGAGTGGTTTGTTAGGCTATTTCAGAGGGCTGTTAAGAGTCAGCTAAATTGCGGAGAGTCTGGATTCACACATATGTCAGACCAAGTAAGGACAGCAATGTCTTTCCCTAGAGGTCATTAGTGAACCAGACGGTTTACAACCATCGATGCTAGTTGTCATGGTCACCTTACAGAAACTAGCTTTATTCAGATTTATTCACCGAATTTAAATTCCACCAACTGTGGTGATGGGAGGATTTGAATCCTGGTGGTCAGCATGATTGGTGGGGGGGTGGAATAAGTACTTGTCAACAGATCTCCCAACATAATAGGAGGTCGGCGCATGCACACTAGCCCCTGAGCACGCTGATGCCGATCTCTCGAGTGGAATTAGTCTCTTCCCTCCACCTCCACTGGTGTAAATCCCCTGATGGTCTCTGTGGTGCAGAGTGCCGGAAATTCATTCAACTAAACTCGTCCAAAAGACGGGCAGGAAAAATTCCCATATTCCCGCCCTTTGGGCACTTTGTTTTTTTTTGGAAAACCGTGTTTGAAAGTGCTGTGCATGAGAAAGTTGAAGTTAGACTCTTATTTACAGCAGGAAAGATGATTAATGATATGATCATTTCTTTAGTTAGACACCACTCCCAGCAGAAACTTAAATTGGAATGAAGATACTCTGAATAAATGTCAAGATAGGTATGAATAGCCAGTGACTAAGACTGCATGCCCTCTTCCTACTTAAATTACAGGCCATTACGACTGTACTCTAAAATTAAGGCTAAAGATTTAGCAGCTCTTAAGGGAGATGCTTAGGAATATCTGAACCAAAGCATTCAGGCAAGGACAGCAGGAACGTGCAATCAGTTACAGACTCTGATGCTTGTTCATGAGCATACACAGATGTATATATCATTGAAATATAAGGTTACCAACTCTTAGGCTATAAGTCACAGAACATGACACGTTAACCTAATTAAGAATCGCCACAAAATGGCATCAATTTAAAAAGAATGATGAGAAACTGTAACCGTGCGCAGACAATAAGATTAAGTGGTGAGTAGCAACTAATCAAAGGATGGTTTCACACAGGGCCCACTGTTCAGCCCATTGTGTTTGTGCTGGCTCTCTGCAAGCGCAGTTAATACAAAGAGTAGTACAGCACAGGGATAGGCCCTTCGGACAATCAAGTCTGTGCCGTCACAGATGCCTCTCTAATTTTTTTTGCTTCTACGAGATCCATTTCCCTCTATGCCCTGCCTATCCATATACGTGCCCACATGCCTCTTGAACATTGTTATGGAATCTGCTTCCACCATCTCCTCCAATAGTGCATTCACCAATCTCCGTAAAAAAACTTGCCCAAATTTCCCCCCTCTCACTTTCAATTTATTCCCCCAAATAATTGACCCGTGGACGCTGGTAAAAGGTTCTGACTATCCAAGCCTGTCATAATCCTGTATACCGCTACCAGGCCACCTCCCTCATTCTCCAATGCTCCAATGAAAGCAATCCAAGTTTGTTCAACCTTTCTTCATAGTCCATATCCTCCAAACCAGGCAATATCCTGGTACATCACTTCTGCACCCTTTCCAATGCATCAATATCCTTCCGGTAGCGTGGCGCTCAGAATCGTATACAATACTCCAAATGCAGCCTAACCAAATCTTAACACAACTGCAACATAATTTCCGATTCCTATACTCAACACCCAATGGATGAAGGCCAGCATGCCATATGCCTTCTTGACCACCTTGTCCACCTGAGTTGCTACCTTCAGGGAACTGTGGATCTGCATGCCTAGATTCCTCTGTATGCTAATATTTCTAAGGACTCCACCATTTACTTTGTACTTTCCTTCTGCAGTAATCACATCACATCATCTCACCTTTGTCTGAGTTAAAGTCCACCTGCCATCTTTAGGCCCAGGTCTCCAGCTGATTCAGATCCTGCTAATATTCTCTGACAATTCTCCTCACTATCTGCTACTCCCCCAATTTTTGTATCATCTGCAAATTTGCTCATCAGGCTGCCTACATTTTCCTCCAAATCACTTATATATTTTACAAACAGAGGCCCCAGCACTGATTCTTGTGAAATACTGCTTGTTACAGAGCTCCAGTTGGATAAGTACCCTTCCAATCTTATTCTCTGCTTTCTACGCCCAAGCCAGCTTTGTATCCATCTTACCAGCTCACCTCAGATCCCATACGACTTCACCTTCTATATTAGCCAGCCATGAGGAACTTTATTGAAGGTTTTACTGAAGTCCAAGTATACAATATCCACTGCCCTGTTCAATTTTTCTTGCCACTTTCTCAAAGGACTCAATCAAGTTTCTGAGACATATAACCATGCTGCCTATTGCTAATAAGCCCATTTTCTTCCAGATGCGAGTACATCGTGTCCCTAAGAATCTTCTCCAATAATTTTCCCACCACTGATGCAAGGCTCACAGGCCTGTAATTTCCTGAATTGTCTCTCTGCTCTTCTTAAACAGAAGAACAATGTTAGCTCTCTCCAATTCTCTGGTACCTCGCTCATGGCTAAAAAGAATACGAAGATTTTGGCCAAAGCCTCAGCAATTTCTTCCCTCACCTCTCTCAAAATTCTGGGATAGACCCCATCTGGCCCTGGGAACTTCATCGAGCTTTTCATCTAGCTTTTAGCTCTGCAAATTTGTCTTTGTCACAATGATTCAATTCACTTCTGAATGCCATGAGTTAAATCTGACTCCACCACACTCCCAGGCAGTGCATTCCAGATCCTAACCGCTCACTGTGTGAGAAGGTTTTGCCTCACGTCATTGATGCTTCTTTTACAATTGCCTTAAATTTCAGCCCTCTTGGATCAATCCTTCCACCGATTGGAACACTCTCTGTCTAAATCAGTCTTCATTTTGAGTATCACTATAAAATTTCCTCGCAACCTTCTCTTCTCCAAGCAAAATAGCCCCAGTTCTCTGATCTATCTACAGAGCTGGAGTTCATCATCCTTGGAGCCATTCTCAATCTTTTTCTTACTCACGCTTGTAGGAGCTTTTTTTTATTGGGGACAGATCAGCATACTGCTAGAAATTCAGCCTTGGGTCACTGTCTGTGCAGAGTTTGCACGTTCTCCCAGTTTCTGCATGGGTTGCCTCCGGGTGCTCCAGTTTTTTCCCACACTCCAAAGATTTCCAGGTTAGGTTGATTTGCCATGGTAAATTGCTCTTTAGTGTCGGGGATCTAGCATGGGGTAAATACGAAGGGTTACAGGGATAGGGCCTCAGTGGAACTGTGATTGATGCAGACTCCTTCGGCACTGTAGGGATTTTATCATTCTGAGAACTGAGGTAAGCCCCATGCAGTCAGAGTTTTCATTCAAGACAAAATTGAATGCATTTTGGTGGAGCATTTCCATACCAAGCCTGCACGAACTATATGATACAGGCATGGTATAAGTAGTGTGTCCCATTCCCCAGTAGTCAGACCCTTCAACTTTATCATTAATTTGTTGATCATCAGGAAGAATGGTTTTAGCTTTCTAAATTTGTTTTCTCCCAAATTCTATCTTGTCTTGACCTTTTTACAATCTACAAAACTTTACAAGAGATTGGTGCCGGCCACACATGCCTGGAGTGTTACAATCAAGTCCAATTGATCCATCCACACGCTCAACGTTCACATCTCATATTAAAAGTAAATGATCTAACACAGATCCCTGAAGAAATACCATTGTTGAATTCTCTCTGTCCCCCCACAAAAAAATCAATCAACTCTTACTTTATTTTCCATCTGTTAACCAACTTTCTATTCATACTGCAACAGTACCATCCATGCAGCTTAACTTAATCAGCAAACCTCCTCATCCACTGCTGAACATTTTTTGGAAAACAGTGCACAAAGATGCCCTTCCTTTATCAATGATTATCATTCTTACTCAAAAAACTGAAATTTCTCAAATGTGATGTGAATAAAAATACCTGGTTTTCTGAGTTGGCATCAATTTTATACTGTGATATAGATTCTAGACTCTGCCAGTGTCAAGTGGTTCATCTACAGTTACCTGGTTCAGTTCTTCCAGTTTCTGCAAGAAATACACAAATGGTACAATGGAAACGCTCCCGACTGGCACAACTTCCACATCTAAGGATGTTTGAAAGACTGCAGCTTGTTATGTCCCTGTTGACTTTTATCAGCAATCTAGGATGCATGCCTCAGGGCTCAGCATTTCTTTCCACTGTTTTCTTAGTTACTTCCTGAACAATATAGTTACCCTAATTAATTGCTCAGCTTCTTCACACATCCTTTGATAAATAAAAGTGTTCTTTAATATTTCTGCAATTCCATCATTACAGTTACAAAATAATCTTCTTCATGTGAAGTACAACATATTTTGAGTTATTTTACTTTTTGCATATATATAATACCAGTTCACCATTTCCTTTTGTTTCCTGTCAATTTCTTCAATTCCTTTATTAGCTTAACTTTTTCATTTCTTGTCTTTTTTAATGTTAGGTTGAACTTTATTCACATTATCAGCTCAAGTTTTGTTTCATTTCAAGCTTCATTTTAATTTCTCTACTCAACCAAGAAAATACACTCTCTGCTGCTTCACCTTCACTGCTGGTGAGTGCAGCCTTGATCTCCCAGTGGAAATGATGTTGAAACAGTACCTTTTCACAATAACTTCACTGAAGTGTTAATGTAAGCCGACTTGTGACACTAATAAACAAATTTTATATTTAAACTTTCAGCCTATGCCATCGTTACTCCACTGAAACTGACAGTAACGTTCGGAGCTGCACTTGCACAGAAATTAATAAGTTACTCAGTGATTCTATGCTCCTTCAGAGGGTGCACTGTTAGCCAGAGAGCAATGCCTAAGCGAATTGACAAAAGCTTACTGCAAAAATCCTTGGAAAAGTTCCACTTTGTTGAATAAAAGGTCTTCAATACTGTGCTAATTTCATACTTATTGCGAAACAAACACAAAAAACACTTTGGCTTGATCTGACCCTGATCTTAGCCAAAAAGCTGAGACATCAGACTTTAAATACCATCAGAATAGGGGAAGTCTGTGCCACAGTGATCATTAGATCTTTGAAGTCAGCGGCAAACATTGTTAATATATCACTGACTGAAAAATCTAGGCCAGCATGTTTAATCTGCACCCTAATAATCACATATTTGAGCATCTGCTATTGTTTCTACACTATCTTGTCAGTTTTTCTTCTGATTGATCTTGGCTAGTTCCATTTTTAGTTTGGTAAACCTGGCATTTTTCAAGTCAAGTAACTCCATCTTCAAGCAATTTGTCACCTTCAATTATTACATCAAACTTAAGCAAATTATGGTGGCTTAATAAGATGTTCTCCAACTTGTACTGATACCAAAAGCAGTAATGGGTACAGTCTATGGCTCATCCCTTCCTCATCCCTTACAGTACTCTTCCTCTGGTTTACCTTTGGATAATGCAAGGGTCCATTGTCTTGTTCTTAAATTTTCTTCACATTATTCATTTATCTCCCACTCTATCTCCCTTCCTCTGTTCAACAGTCCACAATGTACTCCCAATAGAGTCAGTTTTATTTTTACATTATAAGATGCACAGCACAGAACATCTCACAAAAGCAAAATACTGCAGATGTTGGAAAATTGAAATTAAAATAGAAAATGCTGTAAGTTAGCAGCATGCCCAGCAGAATCTGTGGAGAAAGAATATTGAAGTTTTCATCACTTGATCAAGTTTCTGATGCAAGCTCATCGATCCCAAACGTCAATTCCACAGATGTTGTCAGAACTATCAGTTATTTCAAGTATTTTCTGTTCTAATTACAGAAACTGGTCCATCCCAGTGTTAATGGTCCACATAAGCCTCCTTTCACCCCTCTATCACCATAACCTTCTATTCTTTTTCCTGTATATTTTCATCAACTTCCCTCTAAAATGCACCTGTTATATGCCTCAGCTGCTTTATAGCGGTGAGTTCCACATCTCAATAATAGGTGTTTCCCCTGAATTTCCTGTTGGATTTATTGGTGACTATCATTCGGCCTCTAGTTTTAGACTATCCAAGTGGAAACAGCATCTTTATATTTACCCGATCAAACTGTTCATTAAAGGCACCCAATAGGGTAGCTTATCGGTCTTCTTTTTCTTTAGGAAACGCATTCGACATGTTCATTCGTTCCTGATAGGTACACATTGTCAGTCTGGTATCATCTTTGTAACCCTTGTTTACACATTCATCAATGACCTATATTCTTTTTGTAATGCAGAGATCAAAACTGTGGACAAGAAGTCCAGGTTTAGTCTAATCATAGGTCTACACAAGTGTGACATGACAGATTGGGAAAAGGTAACAATCATTCCAAATTGATTTGGTTTTGATTTTTTTTAATAAATGAATCTGCAAGGTGCAAACTTGACAAGCTAATTTATTCATAGGAAACAAAGGAAAAATGTTTATTTCCATGCTTCATTATTCAAGGCAGAGGCCATTGCAAGACATTGTTAAGCTCACAAATAACAAAAGAATTGGAACACCCAAACTTAAAATATTTAATATTTTGTGTGTTTGCCCTAACAGACTTCTCCTGCTGAGCTGCAACAGTAGTGCAGCTGGTTAATTTTAAAGCACAGTCCTATTATTATACAGATTATTCATACACATACACTGCAAGTAAATATGTCATCACTGAGACATAGCTAAAGATTACTCAGCCACTGCACACAATACAGCAACCAATTCTTGCTTGTCACTGCACAATAGGAAATTCATAGGAGGGCTTTCAGCCTATTATGCTGGTTCCCTGAAAGAGCTATCCAAGTATTCTCACGCCCTCCTCATTCCCCGTAGTCCTGCAAATTTATCCTCGTCAAGTATATATCTCAGTTTTGTTGAAAGTTACAATTGATTTTCCTTCCATCAACCTTTCAGGCAATGCATTCCAGATCATAATTTCATGCATTTAAAAAAATTATTCTACATCTTCCCTCAGCAGTTCTTTTGTCAATCAACACTGTGCCACCGAATGCAGATAGAAGCAATGTTTTCATCCTTGTTGTGTGTTTGGCTGCAAGCAGCACACCTCGAAAACTAATGGATGAATTTCAGCAAAACCTGGTACACAGCTGGAATATGGCCCAAGGAAAAACTAATTAGTTTTTGGCAAAGACATAGATGCGAATCCTGGAATTTTCTTTTTAGGATCCATCCATTAGTATTGGGAAATAGAGCAAATTGATTTTTTTCTTGTTCAATGTTGTATGTTGTTTTATTTAGAATGTTGATTGTTTTAGAATGCTGTGCACTCTCTCAATTGTGGTGCAATTTGTCACAGCAGTCAAAACATGAGCAGAGTTTTCAGAGCATCTTGTTGAATATGAATTGGCCTGAAGTCTCCTCAATGAGATTTTAAAAAGTCTTGATTAAAAAAGTTCTTTTTTCAGCTCAGATATGTAACACCTACCCAGGCAAGGAAAAGCCCAAAGGAATTTTAGTAAAGAGTGTAAATTGTATTGGCACATTTTATGGTACAAAAAAAAGCTGGAAATGCATAAACGTTACAATTTAATTTGAACAGCATGGCAGAGGCATGCATGCCACTGAATGTCCTCTTCGTTCATCTCTGTGCCCTCTGGTTATGGACTCTCCTATCAGTCAAAATAGTTTCTCTCTTTTTCTTCAATCAAAATCCTGTTTTGTTTCTCCTTTCCTGAAGGTGTGGATTCTTGTGGAATAAGGTTGTTAGGCTACCAGTCTCTCATCCAATTTTACAAATTATCCACATCTATTGTCTGGTAATTTGAACACATAGCCCATTACATTGAAGCCGCATGTTATCCACACCCTGTGTCTACACCCATCCACCATATGGGTTACTAGGTAATAGCCAGGAGAATAATCTAGACTGATGCCACTTCACAACTCCAAAAAGAGGCCAGTTGTAGCACTTGGCTGAGATCAGCTACCTCGGCAGACTGGATCTGAACAAGGGGCATGTGATCGGCTACTCACTGGCTAAGATTACCAATGATGTGGGTATGCCAGCGTTGGACTGGCGTAAACACAGTAAAAAGTCTGACAACACCAGGTTTTAGTCCAACCGATTTATTTGATATATCAAATAAATCGGTTGGACTAAAACCTGGTGTTGTCAGACTTTTTACTAAGATTACCAAGCCAATGGAAAAGAGTCTAGGGAAGGCAGAAACCTACACCAGATATTTTGTTAGTCCTAACACTGAATGTCACTAAAGAACGAACATAGATTAAAAATAAATGATGGCTTCCTCCACTGAGGGAGAAAAATGCATTTTAACCTTCATCTACTTCCATCCAACCAATACTGTCACAGATTACTGGATGTGTCTTGAATCTGATGCTCAACCAACATTTATAAACGAAACATATGCCAATAGGATCTCCAATGAACTCCTAACTGCTTTTCCTTAAAGTGCTGTAAAATGGAAATCAGACCTTCAATATTCCCTTGTGTTCATCAGTTGCTGCAGAGGACAAAAACATTTTGGTGTTTGCTAAACGTATCCCCTCATTTGTGTGGGTTTGCTTTGGCTATATTCTGCTTACTGCAAAGAAGAATAATTTAACTTTACATGAACTTTAAAAAAGTTTATTTTTGTTTTCTTCTTTCTCTTTTTCCTCACCTCCAAATTTAAACACCCTAAGACAGACTGTCCCCTTACAACACTTGACTGAGAATGATTTAATAGCAAGACTGATCAGTGTCACGCTTTCAACAACTTCCAATGATACTGGCCCATAGACAATATGCTTCACAGCAGCATCATGAAACTAAATTTGACATCTAGCCACATACTGAGATCTTAAGCCAGGTGTTCAAAAGCTTAGTTAAGACTCTGTGGAAAGAGGGCAGACCTAATGTTTTAGATATGTGACCAATCAGATAATGAAAGGTCATTGTTCTAAATGTTGACACAGTTTCTCTCCTGATAAATGTTACCAGATCTGATATGTATTTCCAGCATTTTGTTTTTATTTCAGATTTGTAGTATTTTGCTTTTGCATTAGCCATCTATTTGTATTTCCTCCTGGCTGCCCTCCCATCTCCTGTAAACTTCAACTTTTCCAAAATCTGCTACCTGTATCTAATTTGCACCAGGTCCATTGGCAATACAAACATTCTTATTATCATTGAGAAGGGAATAGCAAGCTGCCTTCTGGAACCATTGCTGTCCATGTAGTATAGGCGTACTCACAATGCTCTTTGAGAACGAGTTCAGGATTTTGATGGAGTCGCAATGAAGGAATCGTAATGTATTTCTAGGATCCTGGATATCTTGGGAAATACACTTACAGCTGTTGATGTTCTTCTAGCTTGTAGGGACTGTGGGTTTGGGCTGTCAAAGGAACCTTGGTGCAATATTATGCTGTGTCTTGTAGATGGTACACACTGCTGTCATGGTGTGTCAGCTATAGGGGAAGTTAATATTTATGGTAGTGAATGGGGTGCCAATCAAGTGGACTGATTTGTTTTGGGATGGTGCAAATTACTCACCCCAACATTCCAGCCTCTGACCTGCTTTTGAAGCCACATGTTTATGTGGCCAGTCCAGTTGGGTTTCTAGTCAGTAGTGACCAACAGCAAGGTAGGGGATTCAGAGATGGTGATGTCATTGACTGTGAAGAGGAGGTAGCTAGTTCCTCTCTAGCTGGAGATGGTCATCGCCTAGCAATTGAATGACGCTCATCAGCCCAAGCCTGAATGTTGTCCAAGTCTGTCACGTGCAAACATAGAACACTTCATTATTTGAGCAGTTGCAACTGAATGGAACACTATGTAATCAGTGAGCATTCCTACTTCTGACCTTAATGTTGAAATAAATGTGAGCTCACAAGTGTGCAAGTTAGTGACAAAAACAGAAGGTTTTGAACACAATGTCTGTATCAGCCCCAATTCTTTGCCACTAACTGCAAAATCTTGGTCACAGTATTGCAATTCCAAGATGATCCTTTGAAATGGCTACTGTCATGCTGTCATATAACTGTGAAGCGAAGGTGAAAACAATACTGCAGTAAATTGGTTCAATAGTAAATCCATACTTACATTTATTAATTAACTGATTCATGTGATAATAAATGAGCAATTGTATGGATTCTACATAAATATCTCTGAATCACAATAAACAAGTAGTTGCTCATTTTGGGTATTTGTCTTTTGAACACAACTACAGTAGAAAGGAACATAATTTGAAAGGTATTTACTCATCCTTCTATTTCTTCAGGGTACTGCACTATATAATTGATATATACTCCCCAGATATCTCCTTTACTAGATGTCAGTTCTATATTTGTCACTCATATTACATGTTAAATGGACAAAGAGCAACGCTAATGGCAGAAGTAACATTAAGCCAAACTTCTGTGGAAATAAAAAAAATCATTTTTGTAAACTTCATGGAATTCACAACTGCCCTACATATCCCAAAGCAATACCAATCAAATAGGTCGGTTTAGCTCAGTTGGCTGGCTAGCTGGTTAGCAGTGCAGAGTGATACCAACAGCATAGGTTCAGTTCTCATATTGGCTGTTATTCATGAAGGTCCTGCCCATTCAATCTTGCCTCTCATCTGGGGTGTGGTGATCTTCAGGTTAAATCACCAACAGTCACAGCCTATGGTCATCTGGGACTAAGGGGACTTCACTTTTACCAAGCTTCAGAAAGTTCAGAGTTAAGGTTGACATTTGTTTTATCTCCTTCTGAAACTGTTTTAAACCTATGTATACTTCTTGATTAACATGAGGTACGCTTGGAGGTCTACATATAGTTTAACGTTCATATATTTGCCATGTAAATATAAATCCCAAATCCTGGGAAAGGCACATTATCTAATCTAACCCACCTGCATGAAATGATGGAGGAATCTCAGCCCATGGCTTTGTCCAATAGGTAAGAATCACTTATTACCTTTATGGATAAGGAGAGGACTGCAGGGAAGATGAATGAACTGACGTGGCAGCACTGTGAAGAATGCCATTCAGGTGGAGGGAGTAAGGAGGAATGCAACAGTAATAGAATACAGTATAGTCAGGGGGATGGATCTCTGCAGGTCTGAACAGAAGATCTGAAGGTTGTGTTGCCTGCCTGGAGCCAGAGTCAAGGACATCTCCTTCTGGTTGGAGATGAACTTGGAGTAGGAGGGGAGGATCCAGCTGCTATGGTCCACTGGGAACCAACCACACAGCTGAACATCATTCCTGGTGAAACCCAAGAGAATTTGAGGAGTTACAACCTAAATTAGAAGGTAGAATGTAAAAAGTAACCATCTCTGGATTGTCATCTAATCCAATTGCCAGACAGCAATGAGTCAAGAGAATTAAATGACTGGCTCAAGGAATGGTATGGGATGAAGAGATTTCAATTCTGGGGCACTGACATCAATACACAGGGAAACGAGCTATTCCACTGGGATGGGCTCCATTTAAATCAGGCTGGGACCAGTGTCCTGGCCAATCATATAACTAGGGCTGTGGATAAAGCTTTAAACGAACAGTGGGAAGGGGAGCGAGCGTGGGTGGAGAATGCAGGGTTCAGGAAGGGAGATTTAGAAATCCAAAAGGGGAAGGTCAGGGCGATGGAACAGTGTGGCAATGGGTAAGCACAAGTAGAGTGGGATAAGAAGGGACAGAGAGTTTAACACTAATTGTGCATCAGTGGATAAGGTCAATGTAGTTTAAGATAATAAAAACAATGAAATTAAGGATTCTTGCTCAGAATGCATGAAGCATCTGCAATTGGATAGATGAGCCAGTGGCACAAAGAGAGGTAAATGATTTCGATCCAATTGCCATTATGGAGACATACAGGTAAATTTTCCACTGCGGGAGAAAAACTTTGACAGACCATTTAAAGGTCCATTGACCTCAGGTGGGAAATTCGAGTCTTGGTGTGGACACAACCAGAAAATCTGACCCATGCTTACATGGTCATCAAGGTTGGGAAACAAATATTTCAGGGTACATAATATTTCCAAAAGGCGGATGTTAGATTTTGGAAAGGCAGACAGAATGGCAAAGGAAGAGAGAAAGGATGACGTTCAGACATTAGTGAGAAAGGATCTGGCCGTAAAAGGTCAGTGTGGGTGGAAATTAGGATTAGCAAAAGCAGGAAAACACTGGTAGGAGTAGTTTATAAACCCTTTCGCAGTATTTATACTTTTGGGCAGAATATCAAACAAGAAGTGACTGCAATTCGTAACAATGGCAATGTAATAATTATGGAGGACTTACTTTTCATATAGACATGTTGACAACAGAATTGGCAATGGTGGTTTGGAAAGATAAATTTGTAGATCGCTTTTGTGAGTTTTCTGGAGCAGTATGTTGTGGAACCAATTAATGATAAAGCTATGTTAGATATTGTACTGAGTAATCATAGAATAGCTCAGAGAATCCCTACAGTATAGTTGGAGGCCATCTGCTCCATCGAGCCTGCGCCGACTACAATCCCACTCAGGCCCCATCCCTGTATCACTACATATTTATCCTGCTAATGCCTTGACAGTGAGGAGCAATTTAGCATGGCCAATCAACCTAATCTGCGCAACTTTGGACTGTGGGAGGAAACCCACACAGATGCAGGAAGAACACGCAATCTCTACACAGACAGTTGCTCAAGGCCGGAATTGAATGGGAGTCTCTGGTGCTGTGCGGCAGTGGTACTAACCATTGTACTGCCCCCTGTAAAACAGGGTTAATTAATAATGTCATAGTATAAGATCCAGTAGGAAGTAGTGATCATA
This sequence comes from Carcharhinus amblyrhynchos, assembly GCF_965287045.1. Classification (NCBI taxonomy): domain Eukaryota; kingdom Metazoa; phylum Chordata; class Chondrichthyes; order Carcharhiniformes; family Carcharhinidae; genus Carcharhinus; species Carcharhinus amblyrhynchos. The sequence goes on along the minus strand of NC_137325.1, from coordinate 31,865,123 downwards.
TTACCATTGAATTCAATGTTAAGTTTGAAAGTAAAATACTCCAGTCACAACAAGAATCTTCAACTTAAACAAAACCAATTACATAGAAATGAGGGAGAACTGGCTGTGGTTAATTTCGGAAATAGACTAAAAGGTAAGAAGGTGATAAACATTTAAAGAAATAATTCAAAATGTTCAATAAAAATACAAACAAAAACTTAGCAAGGTAGACCCATCTAGGTAGGTCTCACTCAAGAAGGATAGTTTTAGATTAAAAGAAAGGCTTATCATGTTGCAAAAAATTAAAGCAAAATCTGAGATTGGCTGTGTTTTCGAAACCAAAGGGCCATTAAAAAGTGGATTTTAAGGACAGGTTGAAAACAGAATATGAAAGTAAATTAGCTAGAAATATAAAAAGATTGTAGGAGCTTTTATAAAGATAAGAGGAACAGAGCAGCTAAAATAAACGTTGGTCCCTTAGAAGCAGAGACAGGAGAAATGATCATGGGGAGTGTGCAATTGACAGACATTGGACAAATGCTCTGTTTTCCACTGTGAAGACAGGCAAGTTGCATACCAGAAATAGAGGGAAATCTAAGGACTAATAAGAATGAGGAAATTAAGGTAATTAATATGAGCAATGAAAAAGTATCGGAAAGGGACTAAACTCCAACAAATGCCTAGGAACTGATGGCATTCACTCCAGAGTTCTAAAGAGATAGCTGCAGTCACGGGGGTTGCACCACCTATGATTTTCCAAAATTCTTTAAATTCAGGAACAGTCCCATTAAAGTGCAGGCTGGCAAAAGTAACACCATTATTCAAGAAAGGAGTAACAGAGAAGACAGGGAACTACAGCCTGTTAGCCTAACATCAGTTGTTTGGAAAATGCTGGAATCTATTATTAAGGAAATCTTAACAATGTACTTAGAAAAGATGTGTAAAACAATGTACTTAGAAAAGATATTGTTTTACTAAAGGGAAATCCTGTTTGATAAATTTAGAAGAGGTTTTGAGGCTGCAACTAGTAGGATAGATAAAGAGCAGATATAGTATACTTGGATTTTCAAAAGGCATTCAATAAGGTGCCACACAAAAGCTAAGGGCTCGCAGAATGTTAAAAAATTGTAGGAGCTTTTATAAGTATTTAAGTAGGAACAGAATAGCCAAAATAAATGTTGGTCCCTTCGAAGCAAAGGCGAGGGAAATCATCAAGGGATATGGAAGGGAAGGCAGGATTGGGGTAATGAATTAGATGATCAGCCTATGATCATAATGAATGGTGGAGCAGGGCTGGATAGCCTACTCCTACTTCTATTTTCTATGGACGTTTCTATCAATGTTCACAGTTTTTGTCTCCATATTTAAGGATGGATATATTTATTTGCATTGGAGGCAGTGTGGTGAAGGTTCATCAAATTTGTTCTGTAGATGAGGCAGTTGTCTTATGATGAGAGGCTGAGTAAACTGGGACTATAGTCTCTAGAGTTGAAGAATGAGAGGTGATTTCATTGAAACATACAAAACTCTGATAGGGCTTGTTAGAGTGGACGCTGAGAGGCTGTTTCCACTGGCTGAGGATTCCAAAACACACGGATGCAGTCCCAGGATAAGTGACCAATCAGTTAGGAATGAGATGAAGAGAAATTACTTCACTCAAAAAAGGACGGAGAATCTTTGGAATTTTCAGAGGGTTGTGAGTGCTCCATTGCTGACTACATTTAATGCTGCAACAGACAGATTTTTGGTCTCTCAGGGAATCAAGAAAAGTAGAGTTGAAGCCCAAGATCAGCCATGTAAAGTAGTTTATTTATTAGTCACAAGTAAGGCTTACATTAATACTGCTTGAAGCTACTGTGAAATTCCCCTAGTCACCACACTCCGACACCTGTTCGGGTCAATGCACCTAACTAGAAAGTTTTTCAGACTGTGGCAGGAAATCAGAGCACCCAGAAGCAACCCATGCAAACATGGGGAGAACATGCAAATTCCGCACAGACAGTAACACAAGCCAGGAATCGAAGGGAACCCAGGTCCCTGGCGCTGTGAGGCAGCAATGCTAACCACTGTGTCACCATGCGTCCTGAATGGGGGAGAAGCTCGACAGGCAGTATGGTCTCCTGCTCCTATTTTCTTGATTCTAGACAGAGATCTGGGGACAGATAATCAACTGAACAGAGGAACATGAAACAAAAGCTTAGAGTTCCTCTTCCTGATCACAATCTTATTTTAATCATTCATGAGAAGTGGGTGTTGCTGGCTGGGCCAGCATTTACTGCCTAACCCGGAGGGTATGTTAAGAGTCAACCACATTGCTGTGGGCCAGATCTGGTAGGGGCAACGGATTTCTTTTCCTAAAGGTCACAAGTGAGCCAGTTGGGTTTTTCTGCCAATCGACAATGGTTTCACGGACATCACTGTCTTTTAATTCTAAGCTTTTATTGAATTCAAGTTTCACCATCTGCCATGGTGGGATCTGAACCCAGGTCTCCAGAGCATTACCCTGGGTTGCTAGATTTCATAATCAACAATATCACTACACCGCCGCCTACTCGTTGACCCTTCATGGAAAATGCATGTTTGTGCGAGTTTTGAACAGAAACGGAGTCAACCTAGAATACACTTATGATTGGATGTCCCGCTGACATTTTGCATTTGGGCTCCAACATGAAAAATAGCCACTGCAGTGAGCTAGCAAAGAACTATCAGCTACAGAATTACACCCATGAAGCACTACCTTCAGGGAAAAGTGAGACAGGTAATGAAAAAGCAGATAGATAAAACAATGGTGCTACACGAGCCAGCCCTTATTTTGATTTCTGACTCAACACTTGCAGCTAGCATCAAAGGAGTGCAGCCATAAAAAGTGCACAAGAGTAACTGGGTACAAATTAAAGTATTCATTTAAGTTCAGCTCACGCTACTGAATTCAGTGTCCCTTCAAGTCTCTTATTTCATATCAACAGCATGTTAAGATGTAATTTTAATGTTTTGCAACTTTTTTTAAAAAAGAAAGGAAAAGCTCTTTCAAAAGATTAAGCCACAATAAACCATTCTTTTTAAGGAGCACAATGAATATCTGCACATTAGCACATACATGTAAGTTCATGTGTTTCCTTAAATGTCCTCCATGGGAAATCCTCACTTGAAGCAATTAATGACATGAAGAATGCAGCAAAATTAAAACCAAATTAGCAGTAACCAACTGTAAAATCATCCACTCACATGAAGATACACTTGGTATTTTAGAGTGTCTGAGTTGAACTCTTCAAAAACTTGCATTCCAGCATTGTTATGGCAATCACGCCAGCAACAAACTTGCATGGTTCTCTGTTCTCATCTTACCCCCCAACCCCCACTCTACGTTAAATCCATCACATTCCCCTCAAATCAGTCACTGTTTTATTTCAAGCCTCAGCATAAACATCTAATTACCACTCTGCTGCTCCCATTTCCACTGCTAACTAACTTGATTTTACAAAATGCAAGTCGACATCTATCATCCGAGTGGTTCCAATTTCCAAATGACCTCCTTCTCCTCTTCAGACTGAGCGCATTGTCTGGCAGGGTCCCTATTGACAATCACAGCACGTATCTGTTTTAAGTGGGAATAAAGCAGTACCAAGAAAAATCATTCACAAAATTCATTGTTCTGAAATACATTGCCCTCATGCTGTAAGACACGACATGTGTCTCTGCTTCTTCCACCAGTCACTTCTCAAACTTTATAATAAGTTATCCAAGGAGAGAAGTTTATTGAAAATGTTACTTCATTTACAATTCCTGGACTAATGCCACGTGAAATCTGGCGTGGTCAAGTCAAAACAAATACCTAAAATGACAGCGATGGAAAGATTATTTTCAGTTTAAAAAAATTTCAGTGAGAAATTCAGATACATTTAAAATTGAAATAAATGTGGTATATCTGGTGGAAATGCCATTAAGTAGCAAGTCAGAAAAGTTAAGAGTTTTGTCAGCATTTCTATTAAAAATAAATTCTATCCTAATCCACTGTGATTATTTAACCAGTTTTTCGATATTACTCTCATTTTGGTTGATATTATTTATACAATTTTTCTAAAAGGAGCACTATCATGAGCGGAAATAGCTGGAGTGAATTCCTGCTCCAAGGATGGACAATAAATGTGGCCTCATCAACATCAGCCACATCTCAAACACATTACTGTATTTTTTTAAATTGTAAAATCTCAGCTGCTGCCCATAATGGACAAGGGTAAATGTCTGTAAGGAGTTTGCACATTCTCCCTTTGTCTGCATGGATTTCCTCCCACAGTCCAAGGATGTGGGCTGTGATTTTCTGGTCACGTCATACCTAGCACAGATCACATTAGAATGGAGAAGGGTCAGAAAACTGTGGGTGAGGGGTTTAGAACGTTTGGCCTTGGTGTGAAATGCCACTGCAATTCTCTCAGCCACTGCTCCCAAGCTGGTTGGGAACCAGATTATCATATTTGAATGGGTAATTTAAAATGCAGAATCTGTTTAAGGCCGGATTCCCCTTGCCCCCAGGATTTTCTGACCCTCGGGCACCGTAACAACCTGACGAGACTCATTAATGGTCTCCACAAACGGAGACCAGGTGTGATGGGAGATCTTGGAGACCACTGGAACCCTTGAGTAGTTGGGGACATGACTGGGCAGTACCTACCTGGCAATACCAGCCTGGCAGTGCCAAATGGCACCCTAGCATTGTCATGTTGGCAACACCAGGTGGGGTGGGGCAGGTAATAAAGGAGGGGGTAACCATGAAGGGGGCGGGGGGGGGTCGGGTCATGAGGTCATGTTTGGAGAATGCCAGTGCTGGCGTTATTTGTTGCTTTTTTGGGAAGTAGGTAGGGAAGATCCCTTCAAGGCAGTGGGGGGAAAGGAAGAGGGAGGAGATCTTCAATTTCACTTTGAGATTGGGGTGCCATTTAAAAATGGCACCCAATCTCTGTGAAGCCAGGCTTGCTGGTATGTTTAGGCCCGTCCCTCTCAGAACCCATGCAAAACTCACCCCTCTCCCAAAACTTGACTCAGCGGGAATCATACCAGCTTCCTGATCCAAAATAAATTTTGGGGGAAAATTTCAACTGTGTAGGTTAGATGGCTTGGCCATGGTAAATGGGCGCGGTGACAGGGACAGGGCATGGGGTGGGGCCTGGATAAGATGCTCTTTCAGAGTCAGTGCAGACTCGATAGGCCGAATGGCTTCTTTCTGCGCTATAAGGATTCTATGGTATATGACTGTGCCATGGAGGATGACAGATCCCAAGCAGTTGGCTCATTCAATAAATAAATGAAGTGTTAAATCTGTTAGAAACTAGGATTCTCATCCTTGACTTCTTTGTCTCTGCCAGGAAAGGTGTAGGTAATAATAACAGAACTGGATTTGGCAATCTCTCATGCTCCATGTCTACTGTTCAGACATGAGCTCCACCCAATGCAGCAGCCCACGGACATGGAATTTGCTTCTGATAGCTCCAGCTGTCATTTTTCTGCTTCAGGGCTAGTTTTGCACTCAGCTCGACTGTATAGGCAGTTGTCACAATTTTCACAAAGCTGTCAGGATCCTTGTCAGCCAGACAGAACCGAAGTTGTGAATTACAGCCTTCAGCACACGGATTTGTACATATTGAACTGTTATTCCTTGCTGCAAAATTCACTCCACGACAATTAGTGACCTACAGTTTAACTTAAAGCAATTTTGCAAGTTAAATGCATCATAGAAAGCTCCTGCAGGTTCCCGTTGTTGATATCTTTAGGAATCTTCAATATTCTGACAACTTGCAAGGAAACATATTAACCCAAAGACTTTTCAATGTCTCTGTCTATACCTGTATCTATTCTGGTCAGAAACTTTATTCTGATGTCTGCTTGAGGCAGTTCAATTTATGTCAAACAATTTGAAATAAATCCTAATGAGTTAATAAGTCATTCAATAAGAAAAACATATTGACTATGAAGTTGCCAGGTTCAATGATTGGTCTGGGCCACATGTGTTGGAGGTTAGTGGCACAACCAAACACAATTTGCTTTGAACACTAATTTCTACAAACAAGCTCAGAAAAAACTGAAAACCACTTGACTCATCAGTTTCCAATGACTGACAATCAACTGTGAACCAGTTTCACAAATCCAGAATTGACCATTAATCGAACTCACAATGATGCTGATTTAGATGGCCAATAATCGAATGACACTGATGTTGCCAAGTTTGTACATGTTTTCCGTCTATAAATTAGTGTCTTGATCATCACAGCAAATATTTAGAAATGGCATTCTTTAAACAAAAAAGGTGTTTTGAATAAATCAACCAAAATGAAAAATGCAAGTGATTGAAGTTAAATAGCCAAGACACAAAATGACTGGGGCATGAACATGGTTGATGTTTTGAAGAAAATCAAAGAGTTTGAGAATAAAGAGAAACTTTAAAAGAATTTGAACAAATATTTCTGGCATAAAAATCACATGTTACATCATTAATTATGGAGATAATTTCACTGAATTTTATGTTTTTTCTTAACCAGTTCAATATTAATACTAGAGTTCTTTGTGTATTTACAAGTATTAATTAGACAAAAGTTTAAAAGACATGACATACAAAATTAACATGGCTTATAGCATTATGAATTTCAGAGTACATTATTTCTTTAGATTATTAAAGAGTTAATCATGGACAACCTGCAGGCAATAGAACTAATTTAAAATGTAATTAAATATTAAAAGCCTGAATTGTGATTTCATCTCGTAATTCATACTGGTGATCCTTTTCAGGGAAAGGTTAACACATTTTCTGAATAAAATATGTGTGCCAATGTTTTAAACATACAGAATATAACTGTGGTGCATCTAATTACCATGTAAAAAAATAGAAATACTAAAAATAAAAATGAAAAGGACTCAGTTTGGAATCATTATTATATCCATCAGGTTCAGATACTTGGACAAACCATCACTTCAAATTTACAAGAATTTTTAAAAAAAACAATTATGTTTGTTAGTAAAACTTTAATTACCCGATTCACAAACTGTGGCACCTTTAAACACAGGGTGCTCACTCATTAAAACTAGCTTGCAGTAAAGCAGTCTTGCAAATGCTGCTCTAAGTTTTCTGCATTACTGACAGCACTGGAAAAAATACAATCAAAAAACGCATCATCTAATAAAAGCACTAACAGATATTTGTTGTCGATGAGCTGCAAAGCATGGTTGAAAACTGTACTACTGAATTCACCCAGCATGTTTAATTTTTGGAAGTATAATTTTAGTGTTCCTTTACAAACAATTACATCTGAGCAGAATCAAAGATGAAGAGGATACAAAAGTAGGGCTGTATTTAATGAAGTCAGGTTGTATTATGTACTTTCAATTGTAAAGACAATATAAAGTGAATGTGGCCTCAACACATGGTAACCATGCTGAATTAATCTATTTTGCAGTGTATGGACATTGTAGAGAAATGGTCGTCTGCAAGGAACTAAATTTTGGAGAACATAAGTCAATGTACCAAATTCATTGCTGCACATGGCACAGATTGCAGGAGAGCTGAAATTTAGCTGTAATGAGTGACAATACAGTTCTGTAAAGTACTACAAGGAGCTGAAATGAAACAGGTTTGATCGAACTGGAACAGATTCTTTGTGAGCACAAGCCCACAATACAAAACTGTTTGATTTGTGTAAAATTAGCAGCAAAGTATTTCTGAAATGCCATTAATATGCCTGTTGTGGCAAGTAGTAACATTTCAGTTGGAAGAAAGTATTACGCATTTTAATTCTGTAATGATACACTGAATTGAGAAAGCACAGGTCTTAAAAAAGATAACAAGGAGGTTTAAAAATAGTTAGTTTCCACTACTGACAAACCTAGCGTTAAATGAGCATTGAGTCATAGAAGTTTGCAGGATGGAAACAGGCCTTTTGGCTCAACTTGTCCATGCTGCCCAGTTTTTATCACTAAGCTAGTCCCAAATGCCTGCATTTGGCCCATATCCCTCTATATCCATCTTACTCATGTAACTGTCTAAATGCTTTTTAAAAGACAAAATTGTACCCACTTCTACTATTGCCTCTGACAGCTTGTTCAAGACGCTCACCACCCTCTGTGAAAAAATTGCTCTTCTGGACCGTTTGTATCTTTTCCCTCTCACCTTAAACCTATGCCCTTTAGTTGCAGGCTCCCTACCTTTGGGAAAAGACGTTGACTTTACCTATGCCCCTCATTCTTTTATAGATCTTTATAAGATCACCCCTAAACTTCCTAGGGAAAAAAAATCCCAGTCGATCCAGCTTCTCCTTATAATTCAAACCAGCAAGTCCCGGTAGCATCCTAGTAAATTTTTTCTGCGCTCTTTCTGGTTTAATAATATCCTCTCTATAATAGGGTGATCAGAACTGTGCACAGTATTCCAAGTGTGGCCTTACTAATGTCTTGTACAACTTCAACAAGACATTCCAACTCCTGTATTCAATGTTCTGACCAATGATACCAAGCATGCCATATGACTTCTTCATTACCCTGTCCACTTGTGGCTCCAATTTCAAGAAGCTATGAACCTGTACTCCTAGATCTTTTTGTTCTATTACTCTCCCCAGTGCTGTGCCATTATCTGAGTAGGTCGTACCCCAATTTGATATACCAAAATGCAACACCTCACATTTATCTAAAATGTTCTGTTCAAAAAAAAATCATCTGATCCTCTTGAATGGGACAATCGGTCACCTTCAAGCTTCAATGCCGAGAGCACTTTTCTGCAGTCTGATTGCTGGCTGGCACCAAATAGTTGTGCAATCCACCAAGCTGATAATGGAGTAACACAGATAGTGAGGGCTTACGAGTGACACTAAATGACACTAAGTGTTAAGAGCTAATTAATAAAAATAAAAGGAAGAACTAAATGAAATGCTAAAGTTTCACAAGCAGGGCTATGCTACAGACAGGGCCACCATTTTAAACACAGGCAAGCTAATCTGACTGCAGCTGCACATTCCAACCCATTTTTAGTACAATCCTGTTTCAAAGCTAAACTGAGAAAGTGACACACAAGATAGTCTCAGAGCCCCTTATCATGTAAAAAATGGAAGCAAGAAAGCAAATTAGAGTTGCTTTATATGAACTCTTTTTCTTTAAAAAGTGGAAGTCTTGTTACACATCACTTCAATTCATTCAAAGAAAATGCCCCAGAATCATTTTACTGTCTTTACAAAAATAACTTAAAATACATGCTGCTCATCAAAAGCTTTTGTTCATTTCTAATTATGCCCCAAGCTACTAAGTAACAGACAAATGTGAATTAACCCCATACAACTCTTGCAATATAAAATAGATTGCCTTTCCCACTAACAATCAATGTTTTGTGCGCACAAGTGGACTGATTCCTTTCATGAACTATAGTTGTAGAAAGGTCACTTCGAAACATGAGATTTTTCATCAAGACATAGGTCACAGCGACAGAAGATGTAGACAAGAAGATTACTTTTGCCTTAAAAAAGAACATACACTGTGTTTCTGCAATATCTGATCATGAACTGCGTGCTCACTTTACTGCTGTGCACATCACATATGAACATTAAATTCTCTAATAATATTTGAAGGGACTCAGTGCAGAAGAAAATTGTTTTCTGTTGCTTTACTTAACCATCAATGCAGCTTCAGTGTTGCTAACCTCTTGACTATCTGTAAAGCTGTCCCACATTACACCTTTGGGTTACATCCAAATGATTTCAACTAGAAACAGTTCCATGAGGAAAAGATTGGGTACCACTATGATAGTCCCTAAGGTTGAAAAATCCAGCAATACCAATCAATTTAGTTTGTACAAGTATAATTGGCTGCTTATGCAGCACTCAAGGTTGCAGAATACTAGACACTTGTGAAACCACAACCCAGTAGGGAATCAGTGCTGTCAGGAGAAAGAAACCAAGGAAAAGGACAATCTCAATGAAATAGTAATGAACTGAAAAGGAGCTAATGAGAAGATTCCATATCGCTTCTCTGCAAAAGTTCCTCTAGTTTTAACAAAACGTGGAGAACAGTTTTGCCACCAAAAGCTGAGGACTGGCTATGAACTAGAAACTGCTCTATTTTTAACTTAATGGAAGAATGCTGCAAGTGAATTTTGGTCAATTGCAAAACAGTTGTAACTATGCCATAAGAAAAGAGCATTGTGATCCACAATGAGGCAGTTTGATGGCTTGCATCTACTCAACTATTTATGACAAGAATTGGAAGTCACATCCAATACCAAAGGGCATCCAAGTGCTCTTTTACTGGCTTTACATCCATGAGGAAAAACAGATTGAGATTGGCAAATAAAAATCAAACCTACCCACTGCGCAAACTGCCCAAAGAACATGCAAAACGATAAACAGCAGCTCAAAAGTTGTTGATGCTGCTCATTAATGTTAATTTATAATTCGTAAATTCACTCCAAGGTTCAAATGGGGATCCCTGAACTGCCTAAAGATGAAAGGAGCTTTCTCATTAATTATTTCTGGTTTAGTTCACATTTATTCATACACAGAAACAAACACATTTTCAGCAAGGACGTGTGCCTATCTTTTGGGTAGAGTTTTCACAGAAAATGGTTACCAGGGGTATAGCATTATTACCAGGGAGTCTTCCTTTTTTCCTTCTTACCCTCCCCCCACCCACTTCATAATATTCAAATCGAATTTCCCCAAATAGAAAAGTTTGAAATACAAAATTGCTCAAGTTGTATTGATCCAATATTTTCAATCTGCCTGACTACGGTTTTAGCGCCCAAGGATTCGTCTATCTCATGTTCTAAAAGGCCTCTGATGAAACTCATTACTTTAAAATAAAGAGGCAAGTACAGTGGAGGACAGCAACAGATACAAGAATGTACAGAAAACACCTCCAGTACAAAAGATTACATTTGTGTGGAGCTGAATAGATTCAAGTTGACCTGCATGCTCTTAATACAGCTTTGGGAAGTTTTTTTTATGAAAAAGTTTTTAAAAAGAGCTTGGACTAAAAAGCAAATCAATTTATATTTCCAATCAGTTCTTTGGCAAGTAGATGATATTTCCTAGGACAGGTTCACTATATCATGTCTAAAAAATAGTAATCCAACTGATAATTTATCCGAGCAATTAAATAATGATCTTATCACAAGATGATACACATACATGCAATAAATAGTACCAAAAGGTCTTTACACTTAGTAAAAGGCTCACCTGCATATTTTGCTTTGTTGTTTTCATCCATGGACCAGAAACAGTGGTCAAAAGCAAAGACCTAATAAAAGAAAATTCCAATTACCACTTATGTAATAATGACTGAATATACAACTGAACTTCTAAAAGTACTGATGCACTTTTCCCTCCCTACAAAAATGGTTGAAGGCAATCTTTATTCCATAACAAAAAACACCACAGAAAAGAAATACTTTTACTCAAATGGTATTAAAATGCACAAAGCTTTCCAAAAAGAATTAATTGTATGGGATTATAAGAAAACCTATTACACACATATTGTACTGGAGCACAAGTATACTTGAGATTTAAGAACTTATAGCATTTTGTATAACGGATTACATGGTATGAACCAGGATTGGAAGTGTTTACATGCTTCTTCATCAATAAATATGAGTAGATCCAGTAAGACACTGAAACACTCCCAGGGTACCCTGAATATTTGATGTCTCAAGTTTGGTTCTTTGAAGTGGGGGCAGGCAGTAAAAGAAATTTGCATTCCCAACTTATAGCAGAAGATAAGTTCCTCAGATACTATGGCCTGTGGGCTATTCTAAACTTCTAATACTTTAGTGCATCAGCAGCCCAAAATGCCTCAAGTTGCTTCATACACTGCATTTCAGAGGTGCAATCATTTACTTATACAGAAGCGTTAGAGATACAGTGCAAGCAATTTCCCAAAATAAGACAAATGGACAAATGAGTCAACATATTTGACACTTTTGATGGAAGGACAAAAATTGGACATAACTTTAGTGAAACTTTTGTGCTTTTCTGTCAAATAAAACCAACATAAGGAAGCAGATAACAGGGGCACTCTACATTTGGAATGGCATGCAGGGGGAGGAAGGCCGGCGATCGGGACTAGCCATCCAGACTTGGCAGTGGGGGGGCTCTGCAAAGCCAGTGATAGGATGGCTGTTGGGGCTGGCCAGCAATACGCAGATCTCCACTCTGACAGATCGGCACATGCACAGTGGCCTACTCAGTGCTATGCTGCCAGCCTCCTGGGTGGGAATAGGCCTGCCCTCTGATTTTGCTAGAGCACTCTGTGATGCAGTGTCAGAGATGCAATTTGAAAATCACGCTAAAAAAAAAATCAGCAGGAATTACTCCTGTTTTCACATGAATTGGAGGCTTCGAATTTTTTTTTGGGAGAATCCTGCCCTACACCTTGGCATATCAGCTTAGTTAAAAACTTTCCATGAAAACGTAGTAGTATGTCAGAGGCTACCACTGACTCAAGGTAGGACATTGTCAACATTATCTGAGCAGAAATTCAAATTAATGTGTCAGGAAAAAATGACTATTTTAATATTCTTAAATCAATATAGATATAACTGTGTAGTTTCCCCATCAAAGAAGAGCTATTTTTAAGGTTGCAATTACATGAAAAATAAGCAATCTAAAGCAATTATTGGCAACACTAAACATCGAAACATTCCCACACCCCCATCCCTCTTCATGACATTTGTTTATACATCATGTAAGAACAGGATTCAGAAACCATTAGAGTTTAGGCTTGGATGAACAAATGCAAAATGACATGATCAGTTTGGAGAGAGAGAGGGAGAGTCAGTGTGAAAGAAAGAGAAATAAATAGAAAAGAGAGAGCAAGAAAAAGATTACACAGAAACCTAAGACATTGGAATTCAGTTATTTTAGGAACTAAGCTATACCAGGCAAATTTAAGACCCAAAATCTTAATATCACACAGCCCTCACAATTCAACTGCTATTAACAATGTGATTCCATAAAGGAAGACTGAGTAATTTTAGATTTGAAGAAAGTATCCACTAAGTTATTGACACGGTAAATAGTCTTACAACATCAGGTTAAAGTCCAACAGGTTTATTTGGTGGCACGAGCTTTCAGAGTGTTGCCCCTTCATCAAGTGACTGAAGAGTTCATTTCACAAATAGGGCATACGTAGACACAAACTCAATTACAAGATGATGGTTGGAATGCGAGTCTTAACAGGTAATCAAGTCTTTATCTGATGTGAACGGAGAGAGGGGTAAGCACCAGCTAAAGGGGTGTGAATTGTCTCTGGCCAGGACAGTTAATGAGATTTTGCAAACCCAGGCAAGTTGCGGGTATTACAGATAGTGAGACATGAGTTATTGACTGCACACACAGGGGCATTCAGCCCATTAAGTCCATAAGTCTATCAAGTCTGCACAACAACTCAATCAGTGCCATTCCCTTGCTGCACCTGTATAACATGATGTGGAGATGCCGGCATTGGGCTGGGGTAAACACCAGGTTAAAGTCCAACAGGTTTATCTGATAGCAAAAGCCACTAGCTTTGGAGCGCTTACTCCGAAAGAAGGGGTAGCAAGCGCTTCAAAAGCTGGTGGCTTTTGCTACCAAATAAACCTGTTGGACTTGCACCAGTATCACCCCAGAGGTTTATTTGCCTCAAGCGTCCATTCAATTTACTTTTAAAATTGTCGATTGTTTCTGCTTCCACACCTTTACAGACAAAAAATTCCAAGTCATCGTCAGCAAGAACTGCTTTATGCAGCGAGTGGCATTCTCCTGGTGCCTCTTCGCAAAATCTTCTTCATGCTTCTACTATGAGTTAATGGGAACAAACTTCCCTATGTCTTCCTTATCTAAACCAGTCATAATGTTATACACCTCTAACAACTCTCTCCTCAATCTCCTTTGCTCCAAAGAGCTAACCCTTGAAGAGTTTCTCCAACCTAATCTTGAAACTAAAATTCCTCATCTTTGGAAACATCCTGGTAAATCTAATAAACACCCTCTCAAGGGCTCTCACATTCTTCCTAAATTGTGGTGAGCAAAACCAGATGCCTAACTGGAGTTTTCAGCATAACTTTCCTGTTTTTGTACTCAATTTCTAAAGCCAAAGGTCCCATATACGTTTCTATTGACACCCTCAATACGTCCTGCCGACTTCAAAGATCCCCAGGTCCTTCAGTCTGCTAAAGACCTGTGCCAATATTTACTCACCCTTTCCCCCTTCTACCAAAAATGTATCATCTTATATGTTTCTATCTTAATTTCCACCTGCCTCTTTTCTGTTCATTCTGCCTGCCTGCTTCTGTCTGTTGCAGTTTGCTGTCATAGTTCTGAAAGTTTGCCACACTTTTGCATTTGTTAGTACTGGCAATTTTTTAAATTGTATTTTATATTCTAATCTCCAATTTATATATCAGAAAGAAGTGGGCCTGACTGACCTTAGGGAAGCACCACTGTTTATCACTCTTGACTTTGAAAAACATTTTCCACAGTTCGCTGTTTCCGGTCCATAAGCCAAAGTTTTTTTTATCCAAGTGACACTGACCCTTCTATTCCATAAGCCACAATTTTCATAGTCTTATTTTTTTCTTTATATAGATTGTTTTATCCCTAACAGGCAGTACTGTACTGATTTAATAAGAATGCAAAGATGTGCAGGTTAAGTCAACCGGCCATGCTAAAGTTGTCTCTTAGTGTCCCAAGATGCGTAGGTTTGGGGGAAATTAGCAGGGTAAATTCGCAGGGTTATGGGGAGAGGACGGGGTGTGGGCCTGGGTGAGATGCTCTTTTGGAGACTCTGAGCAGAATCAATGGGTCGAATGATCGGCTTCTGCACACTAGGGTTTCTACCATTCTTTGAGGGTGAGCTTTTTAGGCACAGTGAGTCCTTAAGCATTTTGCTAAATATGTTTCAGAAATGCAAATCACTGCCTGTTCAGCCATTGACCACATTTAAGGCTTGGGTTATAATAGCTGTACATGAGATTAAAAATGCAATACAGGAGCTCCTCTGCAGCTTGCGACCAATTCTGCATTCTTTAAAATGAACATAATTCATGCATCTATGAAGTTGTCTTACATACCTTAGGCCCTTTCCTTAAAAAGCAAGATCGATCCATCAATGCAAAATTGAGTGATGAAGAGTGCATGAGATCCACCATCAAGTCATCAGCAAGGAAAAAGAAAAAGAAAACAATATTAATTTTCTGAACATTTATCCAACTTTAAAAATTCCCTTGAGATCTCAATGCTCACTTTAAATTTCCGTCAAGCGCTGCCCTTAACACAAGCATAGAGCATTATTTTAACCACTGTGCTATACTTTATAATGCATTCAGGAGCTTGTTCTGACTTTTACAATTTTTAAATTGGTGAAATATTTCTACAGCCCCCAAAAGGATAACAATGAGAAAAAACGTCCAAGTAAAATGTCAGTCAAAGAGCCAAGAAAAAAAGCTTTCTTTTTTTTAATTCATTTGTGAGACATGGACATTGCTAGCTGGCCAGCACTTATTGCCCTAGGAGTTCAGCAGATCATCATGCACAAGGCAATTGATGGCACGAGGAAAACAGTCAATGTTTAGGGCAAATCAATGTTATAATTAGATCCAGAGATTCTGATTAATTAAAGCTATGAGAGACAAGCTTCAGATATTTATAAACAATGGACTGCAATCTTGTGGAAATGTCCACTCTGGAGGCTACTTTATATAAAAATCAGGAAAGATTGCTTTGTTGCTGCTCATGGGATTCCAAGTGCCTGTGAAATACAACCACTTACTGAGGTTATAAGCAACACTTCTGAGATCATAACGGTCAACACTAATCTGATTAGCAAAATTACGTAATTGTAGTTTGACAGCACCTCCCATGTTACCTCACTTATTTCTGATCCCTATTAATCCACGGACTTTTAGCAGTTAATCCTCAATGGCATCTATCAAACACTCATGTAATCTGTACCACCCTGCTGGAAATATATGATTTGTGAAATTCTGCATTACATTCCACGAATAGTTGCTTTGCTAAAACCAACTTTGGACTGACATTATTCTAAACAGCAATTAACAAAATTTCAAAGGTGTATTTCATTGAATCCGCACAATACAGAAGGAGGCCATTTGGCTCATCGAGTCTTCACCTATCACAATCCTACCCAGGACCTATTCCCATAGTCCCACACATTTATCCTGCTAATCTCCCGAACACGGAGGTTAATTTTAGCATGGACAATCAACCTATCCCGCATATCATTGGTATTTGTCTGCTCATCACACCACATACTTGGCCAATGTCACTTGTGGCAAAATAGATCTGCTAAAAGTAATCATGATTCATAGATGTACGATATATATTATAGAAATGAAATATATACAAACTCTCTCCAAATCAGTTAGATATACAGACCATTTGATTATTCCATTTTAATCAGTGCCAGAGTGGTGTCATTCCACAAACACGGGAGCATTCAGGTGCCAAACAGAAGTGCTTCTTGGGATTAAGGTTCCATTTTCAAACAGCACAATTCAAGAAACTTGTTGAAAATTACTTTGTTCCATTGTGCATTCTTCACAGTGGGCAAGTTGAGTCGATATTTATAAAACCACTCTCATAAAGCCACAAAGGGAAATTTCACCACAAGAAAATCTGGCCACAGGCAAATCTGGCCCTGAAAGCCAATCAGTGATGAAAACAGGTAACAACTCATTCCAGAGACACACTGATCAAAGCCTGTAAAATGTGCAAACCCTGAGTCAGAAATCAAGTTTGAGTTCTGTCCTCACTTGACTCCCCAGGTACAGTGCAACACTCATGCTCAGACCAAAGTTTGAATCATGGAGGAGGGACTGTAACAGCTGCTGAAATTTCAAAAGAAATCCTTGCTCAAAGTTTACATTATTATTAATCACCATTGCAGTAACCAGCTCTGATTTTCATAGAATCATAGAATCCTACAGTGCAGTAAAAGGCCATTCAGTCCATCAAGTCTGCACCACCCACAATCCCACCTAGACCATATCCCCTTAACCTTATGCATTTACCCTAAGCTAGTCCCCCTGACACTTAGGGCCAATTTAGCACGACCAATCCACCTGACCCGCATATCTTTGGACTGTGGGAGGAAACCCACGCAGACACAGAGAGAACATGCAAACTCCACACAGTCAATGACCCAAGCCGGGAATCAAACCTGGCTCCCTGGCGCTGTCTTATTTTATTTAATAGTTTTCTTTTGTAGTTTTTTAAAATTCCTGATGAAACTGTTAAAAGTTTGTCCATTATATGATCACTTTGAACTGTAAAGACTACATTCAGGCTACATAGTGCGTCAGTCAAATGCCTCGTTACTGTTTAAAGTAATATAGATTAACTGAGGGTGCTAGAGCTGTGGAAAAACTTTTCCTTCACACTGGTATTTCTTGACAAGGCTTTGGATGTGTTCAAGAACAGATGGTTTCTCAAAACTACACGCTCTCATTTATAAGGTACATGAAGCAAAAAAAATTTATTATTTTCATATGGCCAGGTTTCAGGAAGAAATTGCATTATTGATTAAAGACTGAATATGGGCAGTATGGTAGCACAATGGTTAGCACTGCTGTCTTACAGCGCCAGGGACCCAAGTTCAATTCCAGCCTCGGTCATGCTGGAGTTTTGCACATTCTTCTGTGTCTGCATGGGTTTCCTCCAGGTGCTCCGGTTTCCTCTCACACTCCAAAGATATGCGGGATTAGGTTGATTGGCCACGATAATTTGACCCTAGTGTCAGGGGGATTTGTGGGGTGGATGTGTGGGGTTGTGGTTGGTGTGGACTTGCTGAGCTGAATAGCCTCCTTCTGTACTTTAGGGATTCTTTGATTCTATATAGGGCAGGATTTTCTGGCCATGCTCACCCCAAAACCAGAAATTCCCACCTGAAGCCAATGGATCTTTACATGGTCTGCAGAAAATTCTGATCATATTCTGCTAATGGCATTGTAAATTGAGAGTTATTAAATACTCTGGAGTCAAGTGTACTTAATGGAGTGGGATTTGATTACAGGACCAATAATAAGAGTGCTAATAGTAATTAGAAGTGAGATGAGGAGGAATTTCTTCACCCAGAGGGTGGTGAACCTTTGGAATTCTGATTGCTCTGGAGGCTCAGTCGTTGAATACATTCAAGAGTGAGATGAATAGATTTCAACATTTAAAGACATAAAGGGATACGGGGATAGCACAGGAAAATGGCGAAGTAGAAGATCAGCGATTGTCTCATTGAATAGTGGAGCAAGCTCAAAGGGCTGAGTGGCCTACTCCTGCTCCTATTTCTTATGTTCTTCCTCCTTACACAGCACTGGATGAGCACTAAATCCCCCAGCTAAAACCATCACTTTCATGAATTCCATAACCTTGTCACTGATCCTATCACCATAACCTATTTAGGGTTATTATGAGTGTTTGCAACCTTCTTAGTCAATGGGTCTCAAGCTTAAATTCGAAGCCCACTGTCACAAAATCATACATATTCAACTTTAATAATACAACTTAGCTCTGGTTTCATCCATGGCTCCACTTAACAGTTCTATTATGCCAATGTTTTCCTGGCCAGCCATCATTTTTATAACCTTCAGATCATCGAACTTTCTGTCATCCTATCCAATCTTGTACCAAGCACATTTGCCCATTACACCCATCTTCAATGATGTGCACTGGTTCTCAATCCCTCAACATCTTAACTGTAAAATTCTCATCTTATGTTAAGAACTTTTATGGACTTGTCCCTTTCTAATTTTATAACCTTCAGTCACATACTGCAAACTTTCCATTTTGTTTGGGTATTGTCAAAACTTTTCCCCAATATTGGCAGACATACCTTAAACTACCTCAGTAACTCTCTCTGGCATTCTTCAATACCTTTTCTCCTATTCCTCTTTTTAGAACTCTTCTTTAAAAAAAAAACTTAATGTTTTTCCCTCATCTCTCTCATTCTCTCCTCCTTTGGCTCGGCATCAATTTTATCTTATGCTCCCACGAAATGCCTTGGAATATTTTTCAATTTTAAATTCACTATCAGCTGATGTTGACTAAACATAGTGGTGGAAAACTGCCATCACATGCATCATGTGGAAATTATTTCCTTCCACAATGTTTCACTCAGAGAGCAATCTTACTGGGAATACAGCAAAGAGAGAGACCTGGGACTCTCCAAAGCTGGAAACAAAATCCAATCACAGCATCCTGAACCATTCTTGATGACTTCCCCAACCATCAACACAGGCCCTCAATTAATCATCAACACTGACATCAAAATTCAGGTCACTATAGTGGGAGCGGAACCACAATGGAATTTCAAAAGAACCGAGAAACCTTTCAAAAGTCAATTGACACCCACATCAGGTAAATTCCACCAATCAATAATATCTTCAACAAACGCATAGGATTATTAAAGCTATAAAAGTTTACCGTGTGTGTGTGTGTGTGTGTGTGTGTGGGGGGGGGCGGGGGGGGGGGGGGGGGTGATGTTTGTGGTGGTGGTTAGAAAGGCATATATTCCTTATTATATGGAAAATTGAGAGGCTTTCCAACAGGAATCATTACAATTCTGGACTCCTGAAACTCAGTCCCATGAAGGGTGTGACAGCCAAGAGGACACAAGTGTCTTTTTTTATTAGGCACATCAATAAGCCATTTATTCCCTTAATCCCACTCCGCCAGTCAGTGAAATCTGGCTAATCTGAGAATTTACTTCACATACGTAAACTTGGTTCTGCCATTCAGCCAATTTCCTAACCAGATCAAAATCTGCCTTCAATTCCATGAACTTTCAAATTCAACTTATGAAGGACTTTATCAATATCTTCTGGAAGTTGACACAGGTAAGATCTACAGGGATTGTCCTAATCACTAGCTTAGTGAACTTTCCAAAAAATTCAAATCAGATTCATCAGGTGCGGTCTATGTGCCACAAATCCACATTAGCTTTCTCCAATCAGTTGAAAACTTTCAAAGCTTTCAGTCACTCGATCCTTAATTATAGGCTCTAGTAATTTCCATACAACAGATATTAAATAACTGGTCTACAATTCCCTGATTCGCTCTCATACCTTCTGTAAATGGAGGAACGACATGTATATTTTTCAACCAAAAGGAACGGTTCCCAATCAAGAGAATTTTGGAAGGTTATAGTTTGGACATTCTCAATGTTCTCATCTATTTTCATCAAAACTTGCAAGTGGAAACAATCTGGCCCTGAATACCTGTCACTCTTAACAGTAATTATAAAACGAATGGCAGTAACATTACTTATGTTGATTTGGCCAAATCCCTGGACTAGATTCAATATTAGGTTGGGATATCCGGTATATCAACTCCTTCCTATCAGTAAATGCTACTGCAAAGCAATTGTCCAGTATATCCAATATATGCTTTATTTCAAGTGAATGTACAAATGTTATGAGCTTTTAAAAGGACTACACTGCCCCCGAGACTCTCCTTTTCCTAATACAATTGCAAAACTGTTTATTCTGGTATCTCTTGCAAGTTCTTTTCCATAATCTCTTTTTGTAACTCTAGCTGTTTCATCACCCTTTGCCATTTTTTCCATTTGCTCAGATCTTTCATTTTTTTCTTTCTTTTAGCTTTATATTGTCTATTATCCCTTAGTTGCCTGTGACATTTTTGTTTTTGAACACATTTTTCTGGTTGTGTGTCATTTAAGCCATTAACATAATTTTCCAGTTTTCTGAAGACAGTGCCCATTTCATTTCAGTGAAGGTAACTTTACCAACAGCTAGAACCTTAAAAGTTGTTTTGCATTTCTTCCTTTCAAATACTACACAGAACTCAATAATATTTCGAATGCTACTGGGTAAGTGTTCACCTACTGTTAGGCTGCTAACTAAATCTGGTTCATTACTCATGATTAAATCTAGTATGGCATGCACCCTTTGGCTCAAGTTCAATTGCTATAGGCAACTGTTCCAGAA
The DNA here is from genome assembly GCF_965287045.1 of Carcharhinus amblyrhynchos. Classification (NCBI taxonomy): domain Eukaryota; kingdom Metazoa; phylum Chordata; class Chondrichthyes; order Carcharhiniformes; family Carcharhinidae; genus Carcharhinus; species Carcharhinus amblyrhynchos. The sequence goes on along the minus strand of NC_137325.1, from coordinate 31,844,188 downwards.
ACAATCAACAAATTCACTATCTTCTTAAAATGTCCTAATCTGCATATCCCAATCCATAAGCAAGTTGCAATTCCCCATTAAATCCATTTTGCCTTCACTGCATGCATGTTGAATTTCTACATTTATGCAATCCACCACGTCATTGATGCTACCAGGGCTCAAATACAACCACCACTATAGTTTAAAATCCTTTTCTATTTCTATTTCTTATTTACTTGAAAGACTCCATTGCCTATTTACTTCTGGTTATATTCTCCATCAAAATGATTTCATCTTTAATCACTAAGGCTACTCCTCCCCCTCAATTATTTATCTCGCTTTCATAACTTAGACTATTTAGCTCCCCAATTCTGACTGCTTTGTAGCAATGTCTTAGCAATCGTTCCTGTATCATACCCTTGAAGTTGAATTTAGAATCATTGAATGGTTACTGCACAGAAGGAGGCTATTCAGCCCCTTGAGTCCATGTGGCTCTCAGAGGGCAATTTAGTTCATCCCATGCATGTCCCTTTCCACTTAACTCAGCAAATTATTTCCCTCATGCTTCCACCACCCTTTAGGCAGCTTTGGAAGAGAATTCCAGTGAATGTGGGTGAGAAGGCCAAACACACAGTCAATTGTGAGGTAAAGAAGGGACATAGGGAATGCCAAAGTTAGAAGAGAGAGTGACAGACAGATAGGAAGGAGGAGTCTGTAAAGAGTTTAGAAATCAAGGTAGAAAATTTTAAATCTATTGTTTTGGGGGACCAGGAACCAATATAGTTCCCTTAGAGGTACAAAGTAAGGGAACATGGGGTGGGATAAGATACAGGCAGCAGAAGTTTTGGATGAACTGAAGCTTGCATAGGATGGAGGCTCGAAAACCTGCCAACAGAACAATGATACCGTAGAGTCTGAAAGGGACAGATATTGATAACAAATGAGAACAGACAATCTGCTTCAGCCCTGGAAGCGAAGGGAAATAGATTGATCACAAAAGGCAGAATTTTGTAGGTGGGACGGAAGATGACAGCTTTCTGTATAAATACTTAAAGGTTGTTCTTGCTTACCAACTCTAGCTCACATCATCATTTGAACTTGCCAATTACACACAGAATGTTACTTACTGGTTTATTTTTACTGTAAATCAAGTCTCATTCAGCACTCAACACTTGGGTGAATATTTCACAGCTCTTGAATAATTACCACAAATGCTTTGTGAGCCCTGGGCTCAAGGCATACTGGCACTGATACAATCATTGCAATTACAACCAAGTCTGGCATTAAGATATTTTATTGGGATTTCTTGCTAATAACCGGATGCATCAGTAATATAGAAATTATCCAGTTTTCATTTTTCTTGCTGACTAAAATACCCAGTTAAGTTGAAACCAGTCTTCCTTCTGTTTTAATTGGAAAATCAAATGGAACAGTTCTACAGCTGCTCAAAGAAAAGGGGAAAGCAACAAAAAACAACTATGTTCTCAGATTTCTCATCACATTCTTGTCAGCAGCAAAGGATAACTTGCATTTATATAGCAATCTCAGGTTGTCCCACAGCTCTTCACAAGTAATTACACATTTCTGAAGTGTTGTAATGTGGGAATAGCAGAAGCCAAATTAAGCGCAAGATCCTTCAGCAGAAATGTGATCGTGTCAAGATAATCAGTTTTAATTGTGTTGATTTAGGGATTGGCCAGGTCATCTAAAAAGAAAACATGCAGCCCTCCCTCAGCTCTACAAGTTCAGCCGAGATTGTGTGCTGAAGTCTCTGCAGTGGGCCTCGAACCCACAATCTTCAGACTTGGGAGTAAACGCCACCAGCGTTTTGAACAAATCCAGCTCAAATTTGTAGAAAAGATCAACTACTTAAAGAGGGAGTGGTGAAGTGAAACTTTCACATGCAGCCTCGAGTTTGATTCACACCAAAATTATTTTCAACTCCATGAATACTTGAAACAAAAATGCATTCTGTCTCTGCAAACGCACAACCTGCCAAGAAGTTTGGTCAATTATTTTTAGCTTCATTGTTTAGCTTCATTAATTATTAAAGTAGTTACCTTGCAAAAGATAGATTCCAAAATTGGAGTTAAACCCAGGAAAATATAAGCCTAGATATACTCAAAACGGATATAAAAATAGGAAGCATTAATGTAATGTAAAGCACAAGTTTCAGGCACCTGCATCTGAAAGTGCAGAGTGAAGGGCAATGAGAGAGAGATATTGATGATGCATAGGATGCCCAATGAATTTCAAATATTTTATGAATAAAGCATACATTTGGAAAACAACAATTAATTTCAGAGTGGCAATATGCAAAAGGCATTTGTGCTTATTATTTTCAATATTTCTGCAGAGTATATCCATAATTTCCTGTGCACTGGGCAGTCACAGCCACTGGGACAAGTGGATTTTCTCTCTCTCATTCCATTCAAATCGTTTGCATGAAAAAATTTGAAAAAGGAAAACTAAAGAAAAATACAAAATGCTCTTCCTAAAGTAAATACCAATGACAACTGTAGTCTGTGTCATGCTGTGCATTGGGACAGGAGATTGCCCAACAGTGAAAGTTCACTGCAGTGCTCTACCTTCATCAAACACTGATTGAGGGTTAAAGTGCAGTTACACAAGCCACTGCTCAAACTAAAAAATAGACTACAGTGAAGTGAGTAGCACCCAAGAAACTGAATGACTGACAAACATGAATACAAATTGGCAAACGATCCGTAGCTGAAAGAACTACTTTAACTCTGTACAAGCCCTTCTGCAATCTTCTCTTCTCACTGTGCTTCTAGTATTTTTTTTGAAAAGGAGGAACTATATCCAAAGTAAATCATTTGTTAACAGTTTGTAAAGTGTTCTGTCAAATTGAAATTTGCAGGATGTACAATTAGTATCCATCCTAGTAATTTTCATTCTCAGTTCCAATAGAATCCCAAATGATTATGCAAAGTACAGACAATATTATCAACAAATTATCACTTCAGAAGCTTCTTCACTGGAGGCTTAAAAGGCTTAATGACTCTTGGTAATGAAGCAGTAACTACACCAAATATCAAAGCAGCTGCTGTCCATTTCCTGACTCTTCCAAATGTACAAAAATGTAATTCATCTTATTTGAAAATCACTTACCCTTTAATCAACCCTACTTATTGGTACTGTTAAAACATGATGTCACAGGCTCTCTCATTTTCAATGGAAATGTTCAAATTGCTATTTTTTTAAAATCCATTCTCTGGTTGAAAATTATGCATTCAGAGAAAAGTAAATACAAATTGGAATTGGAAATACAAATACAAGTTGGAAATATTTAGCAAAGTCAGACAACATTTGTGGAGAAAAAAATGTGGTGACTCTTTTGGGTCAATCAATACTCATCGTGACTAGAAAACAGCACCATTTAGGGAGGCATGGTGCACAGTGGTTAGCACTGCTGTTACCAGAGACCAGAGTTCAATTCCTGGCTTGGGTCACTGTCTGTGTGGGGTTTGCACGTTATCCACTTGTCTGCATGGGTTTCCTTTGGGTGCTCCAGTTTTCTCTCACACTTCAAAGATATGTGGGTTAGGTGGATTAGCCATGCTACATTGCCCCTTAATGTCAGGGGGACTAGCTAGGGTAAAATGCATGCAGTTAAGAGAATAGGACCTGGGTGCGATTGTGGTTGGTGCAGACCCGATGGGCCGAATGGCCTCCCGTAGGATTCTGTGATCTATTTGTCATGTAGGAGTAAAATCATTAGTCCCTTGAAACCAGGATAACTCCGTCAAGCTTCAAGGATCCTCAGTAAACCAATCCTGGAGCCATAGGTCTTTGGGAAGACAGAGTTCTCAAGCCAGCGTTATTCTGTTTAGTTGTTGTCAAATCACAAATCCATCTTGCTCTATCATTTATAGGAGTAGTAGCAGCTGAACCAGTCATGAGCTGCTGAAATGATGGTTCTGATAATGAAAATTGTTAAATGGAAATTATCTAAAGTTGGGCTTTGAAGATTTCAAGTGATGTGAATGTGATAATTCCCTTTGGCAGCTTGTTCCATTGTGGGATTGTCCTTCAGAAGAAAGATTGTTGGTACAATGTCTTGGAAACAATTACCTTTCACTAATTGGCTTTCAAAGCAGGGATGGCAACCTAGCCTGGAGAGGAACAGAGGAAATGTTCTCAGAACACGCTGAAGGCCTTGTTGAAAAGGAAGCAGATTGATATCAGTGCATGGGAGGTACTTGCCACAAACCATATGATGTAGCTGCACCTCAACCCAACAAGTTAACAAATCAGTCAGAAACCGACCACATAAACCCTGCTGTGGAGAACAATGAGCTCTATCACCTAGAAGGACAAGAGCAACACTTGCACGAGGACACCAGCATTTTCAAGTTCCTCTCCAAGCTACAGACCATCCTGACTTGAAACTATATCGCCATTCCTGCACTTCACTGTCATTGGGTCAAAATCTTGGAACTCTCTCCCTAACAACATTGTGGGTATTCCTATAACACATGGACTGTAGCAGTTTAAGAAAGTGGCGGTGTGCTGCCTTCTCGAGAGCAATTAGGGGTGGGCAATAAATACTGATCTAGCCAGCAACAATCTACACTCCAAGAATGAATAAATAAAAAGAAACTGTCTTTCCAGTTTATGTGGATGGCTACCCCATGTTTTGCCATTGCCCAAGGTACTTGTTGCTGTCAATTCTCACCAACCCATTGCATATACTATGGAAAATTGCCAGTCTACCTTTCTCCTTGCTTTACTGCAGTGATTCCCATCCAAATTTTTGATCAAGGATGTCGCACTGGTTTATTTTCCATGCTGACTCATGTAGAATCATGCAACATTTCTTTGAATCCTACTCGCTTTCCTTCTGTTTTCATAGTTTCTCCACAGCAGAGTTTATGTGGTCAGTTTCTGACTGATTTGTGGTTTGTTGGGTTGAGGTGCAGGCTCACCACATGGTTTGTGGCAAGTACCTCCCATGCATTGATATCAATCTGCTTCCTTTTCAACAAAGCCTTCAGCACGCTCTCAAAACATTTCCTCTGTTCCCCTCCAGGCTAGGTGCCATTCTTAAGTTGTGAAAAAAGCATCTGCTTTGGAAGTTGATTTTTAGGCATGCAGACGCGCTGTCCAAAGCAGCAGAACCAATTTTGCATGGTCATGGTTGGTAGGTGACCCAAGTCTCATTGTTATACAGAAGAGTAGTAACAACAACAGCATTTTAGGTTAAAGCTATTGTCCTCTTATGAAGATCTCTATTGTAGAAGACAAGGTTGCACAATTTTTCAGAAGGCTGTGCTGCCATAACTGATCTCCTCTTCGAAGGTAGCCTTTTTAGAAAGATAGCTGCTGAGACATGGAAGTGTTCAACAATTTCTAACCTCTCCCTACCAATAACAATGGCTATTAAATAACATATTACCAGATGGTTCATGGTCTTGTTTAATAAATTGTAAATGCTGTGTGAATTCTAGTAAAACTATCAAATTCAAGTCATTTCAATGCCAAGGTTAGTTAATTAGATAAGGATGGCTCCCTGGTAACTAGAGAAATCTCTATTATGCCAAAGGTTATCTCATTTACAATTCAACACTCAATGAATATGTTCATTAGAAAACAGAATTATCTGAAGCTTGATAACAGCCCAAGATTGCACTATTTCATTTTCATTGAACAGGGATCAATTATTTTAGGCCAGATCTAGATCAATAAAGTTTTTCCACTGGAAACAGATGGAGGTAAGAGATTTCAATAATTGGTGCACAATATTTCAATTGAAGTGATGAGAAGCTTTTGAAATAATCTTGTCCTCCTAAACTTTTGTCTGTAGGTGGTGAAGAAAGAAAGAGGGTGGTCAGTAGAATTCTGCTACAGGATGTTGGAGGCTCCTACAAGTAATTTACAAATAAATTGTCAAGGATTTACCTAGCAGCAACAGAACTTTTAAAGGCTTTAAATGTACTCGTTAGAGTTTAGAAGAATGAGGGGAGATCTCATTGAGACGTATAAGATGATGAATGGGATGGATAGGATAGAGGTGGAAAGACTCTTCCCGCTCAAAAAAGACAGTAGGACTAGGGGGCACAGCCTCAAGATAAAGGGGGGGCAGTTCAGAACGGAGTTGAGGAGGAACTTCTTCACTCAAAGGGTGGTGAATCTCTGGAATTCTCTGCCCGTTGAAGTGGTGGAGGCTGCCTCGCTAAATATTTTTAAGAAGCGGGTTGATGGGTTTTTGATAAGAGAGGGGATTAAGGGTTATGGGGAGAGGGCGGGAAAGTGGAACTGAGCCATGACAGATCAGCCATGATCTTATTGAATGGCGGGGCAGGCTCGAAGGGCCAGATGGCCTACTCCTGCTCCTATTTCTTATGTTTCTTATGTTCTTAAAAGGTAGAAATCTGCCTAACAACAGGAATAGCCAGCATTTTCAGGGCAGGCAAACCTCTAAGAGTGATCAGGGCATTCAAAAGTTCAGAGAGCATCTAAAGATGATCAGGTATGAATTGTTCTGGTAATAGAAACAGGTAGTTCCAGAAGCAGAAACAGTTCACCTAAATGACTGGGTGATTCATGCTATAGAAACACTAAGGTCCACAAAAGGAAAGAATTCAAGATACATAGACAGTCAACTATCAAGTCTGAAATAACAGAAGGGCAGAAACAGCCAGAGTCCAGTCCACACCTGCAAGAGGCTAGGATCTATTTCACAGCCAAGGGGTTAAATAATTAGTTAATTAATTAACGCCAACATCTTTTACTTCTCAGAGATGCTATCGTATTGCACCTAAGTCTTACAGCCAAGGCACTGCAGGAAACCTTTGTTACGGCAGGTTAAGTATCTTCACTGGATCAAGACAAAATGTTTCCCAGATTTGATGATCAGCCCTATTGTATGGTAACTATATAAGCTGGATTTGACTTGTAAAGTTATTTAATTTGAACATGGTTTGGAAAAGGAAGTCTTAGTTGGTTAACATAGAACATAGAACATAGAACATAGAACACTACAGCACAAACAGGCCCTTCGGCCCACAAGTTGCGCCGATCACATCACCTACCAACCTACAGACCTATCTATAACCCTCAATCTCATTAAACCCCATATACTCATCCAGAAGTCTTTTAAAAGACCCCAGCGAGTTCGCCTCCACCACCACTGACGGCAGCCGATTCCATTCACTCACCACCCTCTGAGTGAAAAACTTACCCCTAACATCACTTCTGAACCTCCCTCCCCGCACCTTAAATCTGTGTCCTCTCGTAGCGACCATTTCAAACCGGGGAAATAGCCTCTGAGAGTCCACCCTATCTATTCCTCTCAACATTTTGTAAACTTCTATCAGGTCGCCTCTCAACCTTCGTCTCTCCAGGGAAAAGAGTCCCAGCTCCCTCAACCTAACTTCATAAGGCATGCCTCCCAGTCCAGGCAACATCCTTGTAAATCTCCTCTGCACCCTTTCAATAGCTTCTACATCTTTCCTATAGTGAGGCGACCAGAACTGCGCACAATACTCCAAATGAGGCCTGACAAGGGTCTTATAAAGTTCCAGCATTACCTCCCGACTCCTAAACTCAATCCCTCGATTAATGAAGGCCAGTACACCATACGCCTTCTTGACCACCTCCTCCACCTGCGAGGCCGATTTAAGAGTCCTGTGGACCCGGACCCCAAGATCCTTCTGCTCCTCAACACTACTCAGACTTCTGCCCTTGATAGTGTACTCGTTCATCCCGTTGGTTCTGCCAAAATGAACATAAATATGTTTTGAAGCAAAGAGTAATCTGTGTGTGTGTTTAGTTATTCATGTATTTAAGTGACATATTTAAGAGTATTTTTATTTCTTTTAAATTAATAAGTATTTTTAATACTTATTGGATGATTGGATTGGTTTCTCACTGGATTTTACGTGACTCCTCACATCAGCATGGTTTGCGACAGAAAACATAGGTGCAATGGAATTAGTGTGCTCCAATCACACTGCATAAGCTCTCCTGTAGAAAAAATGGTCACGATGGCATGAGTAATGTCAATCCTTGAATTTCTTCTGCAATTAACAGATCTTCATAGACTAGAGTGTAGTTATATGCAGGGAAGCAACCATGCCCACATCCAGTTTCTTATGAGTGAAAAATTGGATAGCATGTGCATAATTAACCCTACAAGCAAAAAAAATGATGGTTGCACAGACTTGTTGCGCACACAGATCCTGTGATCTTACCTGAATATTATCTTATTCAATGCTGGGTCAGAACCAGCAGCAGCAGTGGGAGTGAAATCAATAGTGCCGTTGACTGGCAGTATTAAAATAGCACATGGGGCAAGAAACAGAGGTCTAAAAGGTCACAATAGCTGCTTGCAAAGATTGCCACAAGCCAAATAATAATAATATCTGGCTTAGTCAGCCAAACATATCAGGCAGGGAGAGCACCAATAAATTAAGTCCTGGATCAGATTCCCACAGTGTGCTAAGTTACATATTCCAGCACGCACACAGCTCTGACGAAGGATCATCTAGACTCGAAACACTGGCTCTATTCTCTCTCCACAGATGTTGTCAGACCTGCTGAGATTTTCCAGCATTTTCTATTTTTTTGTAGTTATTTCAGCAGTTGGGAGTGTTAGTCAGTCTCAACCCCAGAGATTAGGAAAAGTCAATTAACTTGCAATGATCAGCCGATTCCATTTGGGAACCAAGTAAGGATGTTAGGTAATGACAAAGCCAACCTCACCATTCCTCATGAAAATAACCTACTAAAGTTGGGCCCCTGGTAAAATGTCCCAAGCACACAAACACAGTCATTTCTACTGGAAAAGCACTTCATTTTAAATAAACAGCAGTGATTACAATGATTTCTCAATATATCTCAGTAAACAGGAATGCCAACACAAACAAAAACCTTTCTCAAACTTAAGCAGCACTTTCAACAGAAAAAGAACAAGCCTTTAACAGAATGAGTACAACCAGATTATTCAGCATTTGCTACAAGAAAGCTTCAAGCCACAAAATTTCACACAGTAGGATTAATTAAGATTCAAGTCAACGGATATGCTCCAGCTTTTTTACTCATACATGGTGGCTCAATGTTCACAGAATCGATATAGCACTGTTTTGGCCAGCTGTGTCTGCTCTGGCTTTCCATAATAGCAATTATCCTCGTGTCACACCCCCACCTTCTCCCCCTAATTGCACATTTTCTTTTCAGATCCAGTTCCTCCTTGAATGCCTCAATTGAACCTGCTTCCGCCACACTTTCAGACAGTGCATCAGTGCAGCAAGACAATGCAAGGAAGATAGTAGGTGATTATTTTAAATGGATTCACTGTTAGATGTATGAAAATGATGAATGGGATGGATAGGATAGAGGTGGAGAGACTCTTCCCACTCAAAAAAGACAGTAGGACTAGGGGGCACAGCCTCAAGATAAAGGGGGGGGGGGAGGGGGGGGGTTTAGAACAGAGTTGAGGAGGAACTTCTTCACTCAAAGGGTGGTGAATCTCTGGAATTCTCTGCCCGTTGAAGTGGTGGAGGCTGCCTCACTAAATATTCTGAAGACGCGGGTTGATGGGTTTTTGATAAGAGAGGGGATTAAGGGTTATGGGGAGAGGGCGGGAAAGTGGAACTGAGCCACGACAGATCAGCCATGATCTTATTGAATGGCGGGGCAGGCTCGAAGGGCTAGATGGCCTACTCCTGCTCCTATTTCTTATGTTCTTACTTATGTTCTTAAAATGTAATTCCAAGTGTCTCAACCAAAAAGCAATATTTCAAACTAATATATATGTACAAAAAAACTTCACATTGTACTTAAAAGGCTGTAAAATTCACAGATTACCTCAGATTGTCTCTTTGCTCCATTTTTGTACCTATTCCAGTCTAAAATTCTGAACAATGTGCCTCAAATTCTGGCATAATATGCATCGTAAAAAGTCTGACAACACCAGGACTTAAACCTGGTGTTGTCAGACTTTTTACTGTGTTTACCCCAGTCCAACGCCAGCATATCCACATCATCATATGCATCACCAACTTCATTCATTCAGCAATGGCCGATGCACCTTCAGCCCAAGTTGTAGAATTCCCCCACTAAAGTTTTCTAACCTGCCTTTAAATCTTCCTCCTTGACCTTGAACTAATTTTCACAATATTTCCTTAATTGATTTAATGTCAATTCTAGCCAGATTACGCTTCTCTGAAATTCTTTGGGAGATTATCCTATGTTAAAGGCTTTATATAAAGCCAAGTTGCTGTTGCGTACCATACTTGCAATCCGGAACTATCTGCCCTTAATTAAAGCAGCTCTGTAAAATGCCAGATTGCTATATCAAATACATTGTTTATAGTTTGAAGCAACAGTAACAATCACAAGTTTGACTGCTTAAAAGGAGTAATCTTTGTTGGCTACAAACCTTCCCCCCAAGTGACATGGCTCACATTTCGAACAGCATGGAAAACTGGATTGCCTTCAGGGGTACCCACTTACATTCACAAACTGTAACATGTGCAAACGCCAGGAGAAACTGTCATTTAGTTGTAGCCCATGACCTTGGAGGCAGAAAGTATGACTGCTAAAATCAGACTTATTCTAGGACAGATCGTCACTTCAAAGTGGTTGGTTTTACTTATACTACACACGAGTACAGTTCTTTTGGAGTCACACACAAAAAAAATTGGTAACTGGGTAAATCCCAAGAGGAAGGCGGTCTAAGCTTCTATTGCTGATTGATGTTTTAACATTGTGCTGGTTTAGTCTGGAACACAGAACCAAAGGGATTAACCTGATGATTAAAAGAACCTCAGTCAAAAAAGATGACTTAGCTCTTAAAGATCTCAAATACTACTGGGAGGACATGGAGCGAGTAGTAAATGGCCAAGAAGAAACAGGCTGAAGTAAGGAATGAATCATGGTTTATGGATATAGATTGGCCTGTGATTAGAAGAATGAGGACACAACAGTGTGCAGCAGCATACAGACATTCCAAAACACCATGAGTAGAAAAATAAATTGCCAAAAATAAACCTAAGTACTGGTATTCACATTAATGGGAAAGTTTTTTTTAAATATATACTTACATCATTTTCGATGTTAAATTTTTAACACTGATCTTATTTCCTTACCACGGTTTACACTGCAAGATTATACAGACCAAAAATGCTATTCCAAAAACACATCTGCCATTTACTACAAATTAATGTCATGCCCTTGTCTCGACCGCTGCGTTTGAGAATCAATTCCCAACTTTGACCACCCTTTGTGCGGCAAAACTAAAAAAAGCTTGTTCAGCAATTCTCCTGAGTCCCTGTCCTTGTCCTGCTGTGTTGTTGTATCTGAAACTACTGCTCAGGGTTTCTTTTGTCCTATTTGGGTATCTAACACACGACCATGATATTCTCTTGAGTGTTGTTTAGACAGAAGAAGCTACCTTATCAAGTGAGTCCTCCTTGGTCTTCCTTCAGATACTTGGCAGCGGCTTTAATGCTTTCCTCTGTACTATCTCCAAGTCTAGGTTTTAAAATTCATATATGGGATACAGTGGCCAGCATTTATTGCTTATGCTTTTTTACCCTTGAAGTGGTAGTGGTGAACCATATTCTTGAATACAACTTTGGGCCATTCAGAGGGCAGTTAACAATCAACCACATTGCTGTGGATCTGAGGTCACCCTTATGCCAGACTGGTTAATGACAGTTGATATCCTTCCCCAGAGGGCACTGGTGAACCAGTTGGATTGGGTAGTTTCTTGGTCATCATTACCAATAACAAGCTTTTTGTTCCCAATTTGTTTAATTATCTGAATTCAAATTTCCTAGGTCCCATGGTGGAATGTGAATTGCTATCTCTGGATCATGAATGTAGACATCTGGATTACCAGTTCAGTAACGTGATCACTACACTCACTACCAGATCCCCAACGGATGGGCCATATTGTGGGAACCAGGAATGTACATGTGATTTGACCAAGATATTCTACAGAGGGAGAGAGAGAGATATATAACACCTTGTCAAGTCTATTCTTCCCACATTTGACCTGTGGCTGCCAATTTTGAAAAACTGATTTAAAAAAAAACTTGCAGCCACCCAATTTGCTTCCAAATAATGATCTACATTGATATTGTCTGTAATGATCAGACGCTGCAATATTCCATTGTGGATTTCCAGGTCACCCCTGCTGTTTATGACCTCAAGAAAAAAGAATTTCCTTGACTCAATTAATGACTTGTAACACACTGACAGCTATTCATTGAAGTTCCCCTTCAGTATGAACTTAAGGCTTATTGTTCGGTGAAAACCAGAGAGTATCTATGTGGTACGGACCTATAAATAGCTGGCACCACTTGTCTCAACTTTTGCAATTATGCTATCAGATTTTACATCTTAAGCCTTATTCAGTCCATTAGGAGGAACACAAAATAAGATGCCTGTCCACTTAGTAGCAATCCCCTCGCCAGGCCTCCTTTGTGGCCAATTAACCAAGTGAGGTATAATTAGGTGCAGAAGCAAAAAGTTGTTTAAAATCAACATACAACAGCAAATCATGAACAGCTATTGTGACAGTAATGGTATATACAATTTATATGGGTGAACTGTAATTCTACACCATGCACTGGAATGTAAATGTATTTATATTCCAACAAATTGTGAGCCAATTTGTCTGAAGTAGGCAATACTAATTCTCATCACACATTCTTATTTTACAAGGATTACCCCAGTCATTTCAAATCCATGAGCTAAATATGTAAAAGTGCCCTTTCCATCAACTGTTGGAAGAGGTACGCAAACCTTAAACCGCAGCAAAATTCTGACAACAGTAAATACAGGCCATCAATTCAAAATCAATTAATCTTACTTACAAACATCAATGTAAAGAAATTGATTTTGTGTTCTTAAATGTGCAAGGCGTCCGGAACTATCTTTGTGTGCTTCCTATGAGCTAAATTTGTTTTAATGCAAATAGCAATCATAATGCACTAAAGAAGTGCTTGCTCAGAGAATCACTCAACATCAGAATATTACTGTGGTGCAATTAGTGGACTCCACATGACAATAATCATATCACAGAAGATAGAATCATAATGTTAGCTACTTACATCAAATTCAAAGAGATACCAACACCCTGAAAGAAAACTTTGCTAATCTTTCACCGTTAGGATAAACATATTGTAAACTGATGCCTGCATAGTTGAACATGGATACTTTTTGAAGCCAGGGCATCTCCCACACTATAGACACAGCAAGTTTCTACTCGACTGAAAGCATTTCACAGAAGCTGGAAATTCAGTGCATCTTTAAAAATTATAAAGTGACTTAGATTTGTTCCGGGATGTTTATTATCATGGAAGATTAAGGAAATAGTTAAACTCAGTCAATAGTAATGTAAATAGAAAAGTGCTATTGTTTATCAGAGGCTAATTTAATCTAAATTACCAGAATGGCATTGAAGATGAAAGTTTCCATAATTAGTATTGGGCTGACTTTCTACAAATAAATGTATAAGGACATCAAGCGATATAAGTTTGGTTTTGGACTACCTCTTCTGTTAACAGAAACTTCCAGAATACGACTGCAAACTAAATATTACAAGCCCAAAGTGTTGTTCGGTTTATCATATTTTGCACTAAAATTTATTCACTGCTCCTCTTTGATACACAAATTATGTCTGAGGAATCCATATGAGACCCAAGAGGAGCAGGTGTGGCTCACATTCAACACAAAAAAAACTTCTTACATGCAATAATGAAAACTCCCTTTCCTGTTACAGTTGGGAATGTGCAAGGCAAGTGCATTGACATGTGTATCTGAGCTAACATTGTGAAGTAGTATACGGCCCATTAAATCACAGCCTTATAAAGATAAGGAAATTCCCTTATCCACAGCTATTCACTCAGACCCATTATTTTAAACACAGCGTTTATTTCAAGTCTTTGAGCCTTCATAGAAAGCAAAGAGCCTTTGAAATCCTTTAAGCCCTTTGCAAATCTTTATTTCCATTAAATTTCTGTCCAGTCCTTTAAGCTGTTAATCAAAGGAGAGTTTAATTTTTTTCACTGAGCATGCAGTCGGCTATGTGTATTTATCTGTCCTTTCACACTTGAATGCATCTTAAGTAACCCCCTCACTGTTCCTAACCACAATGTTTACACAAATGAGGAACTGAAAAGCAACTAGCTACTTTGAAATTGCCTGTAGCTTTCTTTCCTCGGGCTAAAAGGGGCTATCCAGTCCAAGGCCCTCTTCTCAGGGGTGTGTGGCAAAGTCAAACTCTTGCCCTAAGCCTGAGCCCATCCAACCCTTTGGGGACCCTCCTGCTGCAATCTCGCTGTGACAGCGGGGCACATGAATGCTGAACCTACCTCTTTGATCCCCTTAGAATCTAAGGCACCAGGCCAGGGGGCAGTACATCTTTGGCACTGCCAAGGGGCAGCACATGAAAGGGAGTCTGAGTGGGGAGGTCTGTGTGTGTTTTTTTGGGGGGGTATACTATTTCAGTTGGGGGGGGTATTGGGGTAGGCGGAGGTTGCCCCTCTTTGCTGATGGGTTGGTGGTTCTCCCCTGGTCAGTAGGGATATCGCCATTTCCGTTTTGGGTGGGGTGGGGAACCTGTCTGAGAACGTGGAGACCCTTTAAAAAGGATAACCCGATCTCCAAAATGCTGGCTAGCTGGACTGTTTCCTGAGAGACATGAATTTGCATTTATCAGGTCAACAAATTCTACCCGACAGGCACTGTTCACGCCAGCAGGAAAACCAGATGATTGTAACACTGTCTGCCAGAATGCCTGCCCTGGACTAATAATTGCATTTACACTGTAACTGCAGTGTCAGAGCCAAATGAAACTGCTTTGCATCAATTGCAATGTAAATGAACCAGAACGTGGCCATTTTGCAATGTTTGATAACACTGCTCTTCAACCCCTGAACAGGTGGCATGTAACTGTAGCTGCCATTGAAGCACATTGTGCAGAGAACTGTAAGGTGGGGGGAAAAAAATCCCAAAATACCCCATAAATTTATATTAATTCTACTTCTTCACAGCAGTTTATGGTACTTCATCAGTTTAATATAATTGAAACAAGCAACTCCAAGCGACATTAAGACTGTAGCCAAAAAGGTTAAATATTTGCTCAGCGTACTACAAACTGAAGTACATGCTAAGTGACCTTGTAATTATCAGTGTGCTTTGGACAGCAGAGGACTTTATTAGTGTCTATAGGGAATACTTCCAAATGATAGTGCTCTGAACAACTTTATCTCATAGGATAATTGATTTCCCATGGCAATAACCATGAATAATTTTAATCTCAGCAAGATGCATGAAAATTAATAAAGCTGTATCCTTCATGTACCCAGTTAGAATTCTATGCTGCTCACAAATAGATTTTTGCAACATTTAGAGAAAGGGACTCTTACTCTCCCTTAACACAAGTCGAGGACAACAACCATCAGAATGGGCCAATACACCAATTAGAACATTTACTAAGCCAACTACACTGAAGCCATAAACTTCTGAAGACAAAGTTTATTTATTATTCACAAATAGGCTTATATTAACACTGCAACAAAGGTACTGTGAAAATCCCCTAGTCGCCACACTCCGGTGCCTGTTCAGGTACACTGAGGGAGAATACAGCATGGCCAATCCACCTGATCAGCACATCTTTTGGACTGTGGAAGGAAACTGGAGCTCTGGGAGGAAACCCACACAGACATGGGGAGAACACAGACAGTGACTCAAGCCAGGAATCGAACCCAGGCCCCTGGCACTGAGAGGCAGCAGTGCTAACCATGGTGCCACCATGCCATCCCACATGAAACTTGGTCGCTGCTTTTACTTCAACAGCTGTTTCCAAGATAATATGAGAATGGAAATGTACATTCAAATCCAGAGGATAACCATCTCAGAGGCCAGAGGTACAGATGAGTTCTGAAGCCTGGATTGGCTGGGGAGTACGCATCCAGGAAAGGTAAAGCCAGATGTGGAGAAGGACAAAAACGAATGTTGTTGGAGCCTTACAGGGTTCCAGAACATGGATTTAGACAAGGAGAGTATCTGGCCTGAGTTGAGATGGAAAAAGACTTGCTACAAGTAAAAAAACGTTTAGTAAAAAGGTGCTGAAACTAGTCTGTCATAACAAAATAACAGGCAACAATCATGTGATTCTCCGAAGGCAACAATTTTACTAGGAAGGGACAGAACCACACATTAGCTTGTTGAAAAGGGAGGCACAATTTAAAATAATATATATAATTCCAGACGTGTAAATGAATAGGTCCACCAGCAGTTTCCAATAATGAAGAGTTGATCCAATTGCTCTCAATTCGCCCAACTGAAAAATGATAACATTAATCTCCTACTTTACAAGAAATCAAATTTAACTTTTTTGGAATTAAAAAAGGGTTCCTACACTAAAAACAAATCCTATGTGACCCCTTTGGAGTCAATTCAAAATTTAAAAGCAAATTTTAGGGAAAACTGCAAATATTTATTATTTAAGCATAAAAAATGAAATATTTGACCACAGTATTCAAAGCTTTCAAAAACCTTGATTTATTTTTCACTTAAAGCAGCTACTTCACAACCTCACATGAAAATATTCATTTTTAAAACTGCAAAATTTTTCTCAGTCTCTTACTCTACAAAATAAGTACTCTTAGTTATTTTCAACAGAGGTTACCTGAAATGAGCAAATGATGTTTTCCTACAACTATATTTATTGTCTTAATTGTAGACATTTGCAGTCTATAAATAAAAGTCCACCATTTTTACCTAGCAGCCTGGATGACATTCAATGAAAAAAACTAAATGCCACGTCAGCTGTGATGTTGGACCAGTGAAAATCATTTCCTCTACAAATAGGATATTGATTTAAAAAAGTGAATTTAAGAAAAATTACTGCCTGCTGTGAGATGGTCTGGATTTTACAAAAAACTTAGTCAATGATGAAAGTTTAAATGGTGCAAGATAATGAGATTTAGTATTAAGAACCAACCTGAGGATTATCGGTACAGAAACAATTTAGCAAAGGAGAGGAAAGAGGGATTTGAATCTGTGAATCTCTTGCATCTCTGACTTTTAGAAACAACATCTCAAACAGACTGTGGTAAGACCTATCCCTGTGGACTCCAATCTTCAAAAGAGTATTATATAAAGAACATAGAAGAGTACAGCATGGGAACAGGCAGGCCCTTCAGCCCACGATGTTGTGCTGAACATGACACCAAATTAAATAATCTCCCTTGGTCCATATCTGTTTATTCCTTGCATACTCATGTGCTTATCTAAAAGCCCTTTTTATATCTGCCTCTACCACCACCCTGCAACATGTTCCAGACATCTGCCACTCTGTAAAAACATGCCCCTCACATCTCATTTAAAATTTTCCCACATCTCCTTTGAACTTTCCCCCTCTCACCCCCAAGTATTGGGCATTTCAACTCTGTGAAAAAGTTTCTGACTGGCGACACTATCTATGCCTCTCAGGATTTTATAGACTTCTATCAGGTCTCCCCTCAGCTTCCAGCTGCTCCAGAGAAAACAACCTTAGTTTGCCCAGCCTCTCCTTACAGCTCATACTCTCCAATCCAGGCAGCATCCTGGTAAATCTCTTCTGCACCCTCTCCATAGTTTCCACTTCCTGTAATGTGATGACCAGGATTGAATGCAATACTCTAAGTGCGGCCTAACCAAAGTTTTATAAAGCTGCAACATGACGTCCTTTCGCTTGTACTCAATGCCCTAAACAATAAAGGCAAGCATGTCACATGCCTTTTTTACCAACCTATCTATTTGTGTGGCCACCTTCAGGGAGCTATGGATTTGAATCCCAAGATCCCTCATGTACATCAACGCTGCCCAGGGGCCTGCCATTAACTGTATACTTACCCTTAAACATTAAAGGCAAATAGACAGGTTCAAAGCTGTGTAGATTCAGGATTTTAAAAAACATGTGTATGGATTTGAAACTAACTGAAGGGCAGAAAATAATGGGTACTAGTTTTAAATGTTAATGAGAAGAATGGAGTGGAGTAACCCAGAATTTGTTATGACCACTACTACTTCTAGCTTTGATCAATAACTGTTATACAGAACCCAATATCAAGTTGTTACATTTGCAGTTGATTCTGAAGTGCAATCAGAAAGCACTCAGAAAATACGGTGTGTTTTAAGAAGTTTGACAGCAGAACAACTGGCAGATTAATTTTAATGTAGATCATTGTAATGTATGGCATGTTATGAGGAAAGATGGTTAACACATGGTCCATGAATGATGCTGAAATATCTAAGAACCAAATTCATAGAGACTCGTAAGTCTTAGCAGATCAAGTACTCAGCCTGTCCAACCAATAAAGAACAAACAACACCACAAATAAAGAGGTGCACCGGAAAGGTAGTCATGATCAAAACTTATAGTGCTGTAGCCAGACCACATCTTGATGACTGCATCTAGCTCTGATCATCAAGAATCAATGAGAATTCAAGTGCTTGACAAAGCCATAAAACTAATCCATACTATCTGAGCCCTGAGGCAAAGGGAAAAGAAGAGACTGGTGAAACTTTTCAGCGTGGAGGTCAATTTGAGAGGTGACTTACAGGACATATAATTAAAAGAATGACATAAATAAATCTGGGATTTTACGCTAAAGTAATGTGCAAGAAGAGGATAGCTGTTTCAACTCAGAGAAGCCATATTTCAAACAAACATCAGGAATCTTTTGTTCACTTAACCTGTGGTCAATAGACTGCTTGGATATTCTGAAAGCAGGACCCAAAAACCTGTAATGAGAGGAATTTAAGATTTCTTTCTAGGTGTATGAAAGAAGATGAACTCATTGACCTCTCTCACTTTTAGATCGATTACAATTCAAAAAAGCCCAGATTCATATCCTGATCATCAAATGTTCCATGCGAAGAGATTTGTAATTTAAGAATACAATGACCTATCTGGTTCAGTATCTTTGAGACTTGCCGAGCCAGCTAGGTCAGATCAGATGACAGAGTTAATCAGCACATCGAGGCCATAAATACTGCAAGGTCCAGAGAGATGAAATGACAAAAATAAAACAAGTCGACTTGGATCAAAATTAAAACAGAATATCAGGATTAAGTAAAGTATCTCAAATCATGGGTAATGTTTTAAATGTTCTTAGATAATAATCTTTGATACTTGTACAGTTTTTTGAAAACAGATAATGCAGAAGAATTGCTTTTATACTTGGTATTATTGTGTCCAATGGATCAAAATAATCTCTAGCCCACAAGCAATCCTCTGTTCCCTTAGCACTCAGTGATTGAACAAATGCTTCAAGGGGAGACTTCATCCTGACAAATGTAGCTTTCTAACCTTTGCAGGATTAACTCGACAAACTGAAGAGCAAGGGAATTTCTCACAACAAGTCCATGCTGTTCAGAGCCGCTGATTAAATATATAGATAACAGAACCCGTTTTGCCTATGATTACAGATTATATAGCACAGAAACAGCCCATTCAGGTCAACCAGTCCACAATGGCATTTATGCTCCAATCAAGCCCCCTCCCATTATTCTTCATCAGCCAGCTTGAATTCTTTACTTCCTTCTCTCATAGAGTATCCCCTTAAATATATCTACACTATTCACATCATCCACCCTCTTTGAAAGCAAGCCCCCTATTCTCGCCATTCTCTGGATAAAGATGTTTCTTCTGAATTCCGGTTTGATTTATTGGTGCCTATCTTATGTTCATCACCCCTGATTTTGCTCATCACAAAATCAAACAAATAAAGGAAAATGCAGGAAATCTCAGCAGATCTGACAGCATCTGTGGAGAGAGAATAGAGCCAACGTTTCAAGTCAGCGCAACTCTTCATCAGCTCTGACAAAGGGTTATCCTGACTCAAAATGTTGGCTCTATTCTCTCCAGAGATGCTGTCAGATCTGCTGAGATTTCCCAGCATTTTCTCTGATTTTCTTTAAGATTCCAGCATCCACAGTATTTTACTTCAATCAAACAAAGCCTTTCATAATTTTAAACACCTTACAAGACTCCCAGCCTTCTCTTCTAAAAGAGACCGAAGCCTGTTCAGCTCTCTGATTGATACTGGGATGAAGGTCATGCCATTCTCATAAATATTTTTGCACTCTCTCCATTGCCTCTTTTCTTTATTAAATGGCGACTAGAATTGTGCACAGTCCGCCAAGTGTGATCTAACCAAGGTTGAATACAAGTTCAGCACAACTTCCCTACTAGTACAATGTTATCCCTCCAGAGAAAAATGCTAGCTCTTAGTTTGCTTTTGTTAAGGCTTTATCAATCAGAGTTGCAACTTTTATATTGTACTGCCAGATCACTTTGCTCTGCTACTCCATTTAGAGGCTCATTTTCCAAGTAATGTGCAACATCCTATTTTTCTTAGCAAAATGATCCCTCACATTTATGTTGAAATTCATTTTCCAAATAAATGGCCATTCTGCAAGTCCGTTAATGCTTCCTTGTAATATGCTGCAATCCTCCTCAAATTACAAGAAAACATTAATAAACTTGCAGAATAATCAGCAAAATGTTACCTAAATTTATAAATTGCACTTTGAATTCAGAAGTCTGAATCAAAGCATGAATTGTGAAGAACAGTAGTTTTTGCCAGTACTTAGTGAAAAGCCTTAATTACTGTTGCTTCTGAGTATCAAATCTTCAGCTATGTTAATTCTTCCACTCATGATGAATGAAGCAAGCCCTGTGGGCCATGGATCAACAGTCTGTACAAGACACAAATCTAGCTTTCAAATGAAATGCACCAATACAGCAACACCACCTGTACCCCCCACTGATTTGAGATGACAACAGACATTGGGGATATCACTCCAAGCTTAAGCTTAGAATATGCTGAGACTGGTAATCACTACAGCCAGATAGGGACATTCTGTACCAAGATGTCAAGCTGATAAGCTTCATCTCACTTTGGAATGGTGCCAAACAGCAGACACTAAGGGGATGATGCCAAACATCAGGTGCTGGGAGGGAGGAAGCTCAAGTATCTGGGGAGGTTAGAGCTTTTTAAAACAACTAGCATAAAATGCTGGTGTAAACCTTGCTTCAAAACATTGTACTTTGGTTTATGCGTTTATAACCTTGCATTTTGTAATTTTTATTAAATGTATTTTTCTCCCTTGTTTGATTTCACTCCTGAGACAATTAGCACTCAGCTCATGTGTCTGCCATTATAATTTCAAAATTAAGCACAAGGAGGCAAGCAGAAATGATATGAAGTTTTAAGTTTATTTATTAGTGACACAAATAAGCTTACATTAACATTGCAATGAAGTTACATGAAAATCCCCTAGTCATCACACTCCAGCACACTGAGGCAAAATTTAGCCTGGCCAATGCACCTAACCAGTACATCTTTCAGACTATGGGAGGAAACCGGAGCACCCGGAGGAAACTCAAGCAGACACGGGGAGAATGTGCAGACTCCGCACAGACAGTGACCCAAACCGGGAATCAAACTTGGGTCCCTGCAGCTGTGAGGCAGTAGTGATAACCACTGTGCTACTGTGATGGCTGAGGATGGTGGGTAAGAAATTGCAGAAGTAGAATGGCGAAGACATGGTGAGATAAAATGAGGGTGAGATGGAAGTCTGGGGATAGAAAGATGTCAGGGAGGCAGTGGCAGCTACTGAGATGATCTCAGTATTATAATCAAAAAGTCCAACAGTTCTTTGCAGAGATATGGATTAGGGTGCAGTCTAAGGAGCTTGAAATCCTTTCTCTTTTGCAAGAAAGCTTTGGAGTAGTACATGGTTTAGGACGTTCACATCACAGAGCTTCTGCTAATTCACTCTTTTTGAAACCAAATTTTAAAAACAACCAAGAACAAATATAAATGTCACGTGTGAAGTACCACTAGCACAAGTTACAAGTAACCATGGACAAGTTATAAAAGGTAGAAATCGCTTAAGCCACAGATTTTCTTTGAAGGATGGAGACACCTGCTTATTCTTTTTGATGGAACATTTTTGTTCACAGCTGTCCTCGATGCTGTGTATTCAACCTGCAAGGTGTACAATGTTCTAACACAGATCGTCCGGCACCAAAAAAATAGAACTGGAGCCTCATCTTTGTAGAGCCACAATTTTATTTACAGAAACACATATACCTCCAAAATCCAACAACCAAGTTTCAGTCTGCCTTTCAAATATATGTGGGCACAAGTAAAGCCCCAATTAATGAATACAGTAAAACATCTTTGTATATATAAACAACAAACAAGAGCAGTTCAGTGCCTGAACTACTAATTTTTTATCCTCATTGTAGGAAAACATTTCCACTGACTGAACACCCATCTGAAAACATACTACACAGTGAATCAAAACGAGAAATACACCTTCACTTTAATACGTCATGTCTAATTGCTTCATACAAGTGCAAAGGTAAGGTAAAGTCATCATAGCCCCAGGTGACCATAGGCTGTTCTTCCCTTTGATAGGGAGAGCTGACTGGTGGTGATTTTAACATAAGGATCATCACACCTCTGGCAAGGGGCAAGGTTCACAAGACAGGCCTTCATGAATAAGCTTATTCATACAATAATTGTTTATAGTTATTCATGCAAATGTACTCAGCAATTAAAGGGAGAAAGTTTAATTTGTCACAGTTAGAAGAAAATATAAATTTTATCTGGTGCAACTCTTGGGCACTTCAGTGTTTTATGCACACCAAACATGTTAAATAACAGATTTCAGTATTTTCTGTAATATTTATGCACTACAATTTATTGAATTTAGCAAAATAAACTCATTGGGTAATCTATAATAAAAACAATTCGGAACTGTCATTTGTTTGCTATTTCTCATCCCAATGCTATTCCTCAGCAACACTGGTTTTCCAATGAGCAACCATGAGCCCTACCTCATTAGGACCTCACTCATTTCCTCCACTCTCTTTAAATTATCAAAGTGATTTAACTACATCCAGCATTACATGAGCAAAAACTTCCTTCAACTGAACATTGGGAAGTTTTAAGCCATCATCATTTGTTTCTGCCCAAAACTCCATCCCTTGACTGCCAACTCACCTCTCCCCCTGGCAATTCTAAGAAACTCCAAATTCTCTTAAAAAGTAGGGAGGATTTGGTTAGGAAGGAAGAAAAATATGATCATTTCAGGTAAGCCAGTCATATCTGGCAGTCAATGTCTAGAAGTACTTAAGGGTGGAAAAAGGAAATGACTAATAGGTGATGACTGAGGAATTGTGTGGATGAAAGAGCAGAAGCAGGTATTATTAAGCAGGACAATAGTGTCATGATGTTAGCCAGGTACAAAGGACAGAAAGTTGGGGATTGGAGAGGCAGTTTATAAGGAGATTTAAGGTGGGGACAGGGAGAGGGAGCAAGGAAAGATTCCTTCCCTCCCTCAACAGAAGACACAAAGAAAGAATTGAAGGTGGAGAAGGGAAAATGGGTCCTCATGAAGCTAAATAAAAGTTCTTCATCGGTGATTGAAACCAATGATAGCAAAGCCTCACTAAGTTTACATTTATTTATTAGGGTGGCATAGTGGTTAGCACTGCTGCCTCACAGTGCCAGGGACCCAGGTTCAACTCCGGTCTGGGTCACTGTCTGTGTGGAGTTTGCACGTTCTCCACGTGTTTGCTCCGGTTTCCTCCCACACTCCAAAGATGTGTGGATTAGGTTGATTGATGATGCTCAATTGCCCCTTAGTGTGGAGGGATTAGCAGGATAAATATGTGAAGTGACAGCAATTGGGCCTGGTTAGGGTTGTTGTTGATGCAGGCTCTATGGGCTGAATGGTCTCTTTCTGCACTACAGGGATTCTATGACTCTATATTAGGAGAGGGTGTGTGCCACCTCAATCTGCTCTCACCACAACCATCAATAACGGAGGTACAAATGGAGCCTAACATACTTCACACACAACTTCTGCTTGAAAGAACAAAGGATACCAGAAGATCAGCCATGATCTTACTGAATAGGCTTGAGGGGCCAACTGCTGCTGCCTGGACTTTTATAATATAACCTTATGTGCTAGACATTCTGCCATGGTTCAAGAGGACACAAAAATGTCCATATCAACACTGAAATAATAGTGAAAACACAACACAGATTTTCATTTTAGGTGGGAAAAAACTGATTGCATTTACAGAACATTTTGTTCTTTCCTTTGCACTGGTTCCAAGAATTTTACTTCAAGCAACAATTCACCAGAGTTGTTGACAACCAGCCAAACACTCTCCATTTTACTGAACCATAGATTAAATTAGGGTTGTATAATTACACTATTTCCAATAAACATATGTACTGGAGTGATTTTGATTAAGGTGGTCTTTCACCCATCTGATTTGCCCCTTTCAACCCTTACAAAAATAAAGTTTATTGAATAGTCACAAGTAGGCTTACATCAACACTGAAATGAAGTTATTGTGAAAATCCCCTAGTTACCACATTCCAGTGCCTGATTGGGTACATAGAAGGAGAATTTAGCATGGCCACTGCACCTAACCATATCCCTACTGTATCAGCTAGTCATTTCTTACAGCTCTTTTATACCAACACTATTTTATGTCATTTCAGAGAGATCAGGAATCAAAACATCAAACTGGGCTTCTTTATTTTATCAGGTTCACAGATCCAGCATTTAGTGAGTCTACAAGACTGTCTCTGGAATAGGGGATACAGATTTAGCATTGTAAACAGAGCTCACTGATTCCAGTTTCCCGGAACCAGACCAAAATAGCATCAGTGCAAATGCAGCTTTAGAACAACATGCCCAGCATTGTGAGCTGATGTATCACTACGACAACCCATTTGAGCTGTTAATCAAGATGTACTTCTTGCCCTCTCTGTACTCCATGTCCCACCATTGTATCATTTCTGAAAGTATTGCACCATACTTATTTTCCACATCCTATTAAATATTTAAATTAAACCCCATCAGAATTGTCATTCTTTTTTAGGTTAATTAATCCAATCTAATTCATTGATCATTGTTCATCCCTCTAACACCAATGACCAGCTTTCTTGTTTTCTGCAGTGGCTCAAGATCTTGGGTAGGCATTCAAGTATGCAGTACTGTAGATATGACCTAATTACAAAATGGCACAGTGAAAACAGGAATTTGAATTCAGCTGATTTTGGGGTCAAGTTGGATTCAGGTGAGAAGCTTGGTGATAGAGCATTATAATAAGTCAACTCGCCATAGTAGATTTTTCAGCTACATGAGCCAGGCAGGCTTGCAATGTTTCAGGGTGTTGTTGGACCAACAACCAGGCCAACTATTCATTAATAGGACCTGAGTCATATGTCAGTATAAATAAACACTAGGCACATCTGCAAGTCAATGCCCCAACAGGCAGTGATCCTAACTGAACAAGCAGCTAGCTTACAAATCCTTTGTGGTGGTAAATTGTGTGGTTTAAGTTGCAGGAGTATCTTTACTGAGGATGCCAAGGACTTGTCTTGTTTTGCTATTCTACAAATAAATTCTTTTAATTCAGGCTAGTGGGGATTTTCACAGTAACTTCACTGCAGTGCCAATGTAGGCTTACTTGTGATACTAATAAATAAACTGAAAAAAAAACACTATCTCAGTGGAGAAATGCACATTCCACAAATCAGAATGCCACCTGTATGGATTTTTGTGGCTTCATTTAGTTTTTTTCAAATACAGTGAAGGGTTTTTGTGTAGGTGAGCTCCCTGGCTAGCCAAAATAAAAAGATCTAATCAAGGTTTTTAAAACAATTTGAAACTGTAAAATCTCGGTTAACTATTTCTTCCAGTGGGGGAATCAGAGCAGTAAGACATAACGTTAAAATTACAGTTAAACCATTCAGGGAAAAAAATAATATTCCCATGAAGACGAAAAGAAACCTCAAATCTCTCTTCCCTCAAAATGCTGAGAGAATTCTGAGAGGTCAATTGAAACATTCAAGATTGAGATAGACAGGTTTTTGTTATCTGAATCTATGAAGGGATAGGGAACAAAAGTGAATAAATTAAGTTGAAATACAGGTCAACACGCTTGAAAGAAATGGTGGAAAAGGCCTAGATTACTAAATGGTTTACTCTTGATGTTATGATAAGCAACGTACACCAACATCCCGTTTGTTTTATGCAAAACTGCACACAGCGACCAACATCTCTGGGTTGCTTAGCTTTCGAGTTTATTTGGCAGGTTGGAGTGGGATTACAATCAAATAAACTGGTTGGACTTTAACCTGGTGTTGTGAGACTTCTTACTGTGTTTACCCCAGTCCAACGCTGGCATCTCTACATCTTGCTTAGCTTTCCCCATTTATGGCGGGCATGTTCCTTGTATTTTATCATGCAATTGTCCAAATTAAACTTCATTTGCTACTGATCAGCCATCAAGTTCACTTTGCAACATCTTCACTACAATCTTCCAGCACTGGTGCCCATGCCTTCCCTTGTGTCGGTGCCTATGTCATGAACTATTGAGAGTGGGCAGGGAAAGCAGAGTGGGAAGGAAGACAGAGTCCCAGCAATCATCCTTCCTTCCCACTTCCAGGGCTTAGTGATTTTCTGACCAACTAAAATTGTATTCCATTACTTGGGCAATCTAAACCAAGAGCTAACTTCTGTCCTCACCACAAACCTTAGTCCTGGCTTTTTAAAACTATACATTTTGGTGCTTACTAATATTCAAGTTTAGCCTCGAGGTTATTCCTACACATGTCATAAGCACAAAAGTTCACTGCAACCTAATGCAACATATTGTGGTGTTTGCTTAACAGGTCAGAAAACTATTAAACATCAACATTCAATATCAGCACATTGCTATTTTAAAAGTCTCCAACAAGACCTCATATTGAAGTTCAATTTTAACATCATGCACTATGAACAGAAAGTCAAGGGCTATAAAGCAACATCTATTTGTTGCAAATGGCGAGGCAATCCTTAGCATTCTCACAATGTCAACCTCAAGTCAGTCAGTGTCAGGGTTATAGAACAGTACAGCACAGTACAGGCCCTTTACCCCTCGATGTTTTGCCAAGCTACGTCTGAAACCAAGATCAAGCTATTCACTCCCTATCGTTCTGGTGTGCTCCATGTGCCTATCCAATAACCACTTGAAGCTTCCTAAAGTGTCCGACTCCACTATCACAGCAGGCAGTCTATCCCACACACCAACCAGTCTCTGAGTAAAGAACCTACCTCGGACATCCGTCCTATATCTCCCACCATGAACTTCATAGTTATACCCCCTAATAACAGCTTCATCCACCCAAGGTTATATCAAGCAACACTGCAGACCCTTTACCATGTATATTTGCAAAGGCTAACACTCATTTTTACAATTAAGACATACTACTCACAGGCATGAAATTCAGAATAAATTTTGACTGCCAAATGACCCTCTCAGACTTGCTTATGAAGTTCTCAGCATAAAATCATGGGCGGGCACAATGGCACAGTGGTTAGCACTGCTGCCTCACGCCTGGGACCCGGATTCAATTCCGATCTTGGATTACCATCTGTGTGGAGTTTTCTCCCATCTGCATGTGTTTCCTCTGAGTGCTATGGTTTCCTCTCACAGGGCAAAGATGTGCAGGTTGCGTGGATTGGCCGTGCTAAATTGTCCCTTAGCGTCAGGGGGATTTGCAGGGTAAATACATGATAGGGCCTGAATTTGGGATTGTTGTCAGCGCAGGCTTGATAGGCCAATCGGTCTCCTTCTTTACTGTGGGGATTCAATGAAAATACAAATTGACCATATTGTGATTTGAAATTTAAAAAAAAAATAACTGTACAGTCAGCAATTTAATATTGTTAACCAGTGTCCTGGGTACCAATTTCTAGCAAATTCAGCAATGTCAAGTATCCAGTGTTTCACTGGGTTGTATAAAGTATGCTTCAGGAACATCTTTATATCTTTTGCCTCGCCATTAAACTTGCTTCAGTCTTAGTTAGTTATTTTTAGCGTGGCCTTATCACAGATTCCCCTTTGAACACACAAGAATTTTCCATTCAATTGTGTACCTTTAGGGAAGTGTTGCACCCAGCTAAAGTTTTGTTCAGTATGATCCTTCAGTCCTAGCAGTTTTTCTCAAACACTCTAACCTCAGTGATCATTTAAACATATTAACTAAATTTATCTCTTATTCCCGAGTTTATGCTTCATCAAACAATTAGGCATTTATAAACTGCTCAAGCTTCACTAAGAGTGCTTAAAATGATTTTATTAGAATTCAAACCAAAAGAATTACTGTGGACCACAACCACTAACAGGAGAAAATCCATGAAAAGGACAAAAAGTAATGGTTCTAGAAGATGTTCCAATGGATTCAAAAGGTTCATAATCACTACACCACCATTTTCAGAAATGTGCCAGATATGCATGTGAGCATGTGTCTGTGTCTGTCCATTTTAGAGCAATTTTATTTTGAAAAGGTTGCCATTATCACAGATGTCTGATTCTTCCACCATAAAAGCTCTACAGTATGAAATAAGGGACTGCCAACAGAAAATTGCGCCTCCAACATATCCTAAACTGCTAGAACTACTTTTCAATCATTACATTTTTCCTCACGGGCATGAGGGGATGAAGAGATCACCAACATTAGCAACCAGGCTATTCAGCTTGTTTGCACTTTCACCTCGGACTCAGAAGGTAGCAGTTTCAATTCAGACTTTCAGACCAGCAAATAATCCAGGCTGATACTTCAATGCATAATCATATCATTGTGAGAAGTGCCATCTTTTGGATGAGATGCTAAGTGATCATGTGTACAGTCAGTGAGTGCTGAATGGTTCTTTAGAGAATTACCACAGTAGATGGCAACAATTCAGATCATAGACATTACACTATCTAAACCCAACTGTTCCATTACACAGGTCAAAATGAGTAATTATTCTAAATTTTGAGAAGTTTAAATTTAAAATTATTTTTATTTTATTCATTAGATGTGGGCATAGCTGGCTCGGCCATCCCTGGTGGCTCTTGATTTGAATTTCAGAGGGCACTTAAGAGTCAACCACCTAGCTGTGGATCTGGAATCACAAGTAGGCCAGACCTGGTAAGGATGGCAGATTTTTTTCTTTAAAGAACATTCATAACCCAGGTTTTTATGACAATCAACAACGATGGTGTTCATCATTAAACATTTTTAGAATTCCATTTACTGAATTCAAATTTCACCATCTGCCAGGGGTGATTCGAACCTGGATTGCTAGTCTGGCGAAAATACTACCACATCACTGCTTCTCCCTAGTGAAATACGTCACTCCTGTTAAGCTTCTAATTTTAAGATAAATTTAGTTTGTCTCAATTAACCAATATAATTTTGTTTTAGGCAAGATATTGGCTGCCAGCAAGGACCATGGAGGTTGCTCAGCCATGACTGCCAGCATTGTAAAACAAGGCACCTAAAGAAAGGGGTACAATGGGGCAATGAGTTATACATCAAGCAAGACTAATCATTTATTTTTAGAACGTCATTAACTATGTCTTGAAAAAAATGAAAGCAGTCAATTAAAAGTCCATATTTATTTGAGACGTAGCTCCTTGCAAAAGTTCATGCCTTTTATGGTGTTCACTTCACAGGCACATATAACATAATATGATAGATAAGGACCCCAACTATTTACAATCAAGTTGCACTCCTTTGCTGGTGATAACAAGCATAATTAGACAGTTGGCTAAGCGCTACTGACGTTCAATTCCCCTTTTAGATTAAATAAGCATTTGATACAATCTGTATTATTGCAGTTTCAAGCAGCACCATACTTTTTAAACCTTTCATTCAAATGAGGTCTTCAATCTCTTTATTACAGTGAAGTCTGGTGTTTTGTTGTAGAATCAAGGATTTGGTTGGATCAGCTAGAAATGGAATTTAGAAAGACTGTAAATCTCACCCAGGTCAATTAGAGGCCACCCAAGGCAAGCATCAGAAGTACTTGGAATAAACTAAAAATTCAGGTTAAAGTAGGTTTTGAAATATGTACTGTACGAGATGCCACATTGCTAATATATTTATATTACAACATAGTTCAGAATATACCACAGCTCACTTTGGTTGAACAAAACATTTCAATGGCCTCACAATTCATTGCTCCTTTCACTCGAAATATTTGAGCATTTTTCCTCCAATCAAGGTTGGCAGGGGTACAAGGGTGGGGACAGCCAACTATCTAGTGGGAAGAGGAGAAAGAAACATCAACAGAACTATAAAAATAAGAGGCACCATTTTGGTACTACATCCTGAGCTCACTGAAGTAAATATCCCAGTCGCTTGATTGATCAATTTTCTGTCCAGCCACAAAGGTCAAAAAGGTCCTGGTGACTGTCAGCATTCTATTCCATCAAAGTGCAGTCTGATTTACCCACTGCAAGTTTTCACGTTTTCTAGCAGCGTCACTGGATTGCAATCCAGAGAAACCAAACATTTCCACTCTCAGTGTAGGACTGATATGCAGCATATATTATGTGATATGCAGAGATCTTTTTAACAACTTCAATCCACTTCTAATGCTCACCGGAATGCTGCCACAAAGGCCAATCCTTCAAAGTGGAAATAAAAAGTATAGTTTGGATGCTGGAAATTTGAAATAAAAACAGAAAATGCTGGAAATGCTCAGTACGATTGGCAGTATCAATGAAGAGAGACACAAAATTAATGCTTCAGGTTTGTGACCTTTCAGGAGAACATTAAAAGTTAGAGATGCATTAGAAATGGGCTTTGACTAAGAAGCCAGTGGAATTAGGGCAAATAGGTCAACATTTAGGGTGCTAATCAGGAGAAATTGAATGACGGAAGAGTCATTCAGGGCAAGAAAAGAAACAAAAAGTAAAAGATGTGCCCAGAGCAGGTTTGTTGCTGACTGAAAGCCGAAATAAGAGAAAAGCCAAAGTATGTAATTAAAGGAAACAAAATAGGGAAACTGAGTTAGGGCCTGAGATTGTTGAACTCAATATGGAAGTTCAGAAGGTTATAAAGTGCCTAACAGAAAGATGAGGTGCTGTTCCTTTAGCTTACATCGAACTTTAACAGAAGGGTGCAATAGCTTAGGACCGTGATGTTAGCATGAGAGCAAGGCAGAGAATGAAAATGACAGGCCACCAAAAATCCAGGGTCATGTAAGGTTACAGTTTATTTATTAATGTCACAAGTAGGCTTACATTAACACTGCAATGAAGTTATTGTGAAAATCCCCTAATTGCCACATTCCAGCACCTGTTCGGATACACCAAGGGAGAATTTCACATGGCCAATCCTCTTAACCAGCACATTTTTTGGACTGTGAGAGGAAGCCCATGCTAACACAGGGAGAACATGCAAACTCCGCACACACAGTGACCCAAGCTGGGAATCGAACCCGGGTCCCTCGCGCTGTGAGGCAGCAGTGCTAACCACTGTGCCACCGTGCCGTCTCAAACTGAATGGAGAAGTTCTGAAAAGCAGTCACCCAAACTACATTTACTCCCCAGAGTAGAGGAGGCCAGTGAAGCCTAGATTGAAAGAAGTGCGTGTTAATTAGTGTCGCACCTTCAAGGAGTGCTTGGGGTCTTCAGAGGGGAGATAAAAAAGCAGGTGTTACGTCTGCTGCGTTTGTATGGGGGCATGGGGTGGGGATGTCGTAGGATGGGGACCTGCTGTTGGGGGTGACTGAGAAGGTGATCAGGCCATCATGTAAGAACAGTCCCTTTGGAATGTTAAAAGGGGAGAGGAGGGGGAAGATGGGGGAGAGGAGGGGGTAGCATCGCCCTAGAGGCGACAGAATGTCATAAGATGATCCATCGAATATGGAGGTGATAGGGTAATCTTAAGGGAGCCTGATCGTGGTTCTGGGAGGATGAGGAAAGTGCGATAGCAGAAGGGAGGAAAAAGCTGGACACGTTGATGGCCCTGACAACCGCAGCGAGTGCGGCAGCGGCAGAATCCACAGCTGAGGAAAAAAGAGAACACTCAGAAGTAGTGTTGTGGAAGGCTGCATTATCAGAACAGGTGCAACAGAGAAAGATGGACCAGGAGAATGGATTGGATCTTTACAGGATGGAAGTGTGAGGAGTGTAGTCGAGATAGCTATGGGGGTTAATGGGTTTATAATGAGTATTAGTTGATGGTCTCCATTCCTGGTGAGAGGCTAAGAAATTAAAGAACAGAAGGGGAGAGTTGGAGGTGGAACATGTGAAACTCAGAAGAAGGGTGTGGAAGCCAAGTTGAAGAACTTTTCCAGTTCTGGGAAAGAACAGGACACTGCACCAATATGATCACCAATGAGTTGAGGGAGGAGGCCTGAGTAGATTGAAACCAAGAAATGTTTGACATATCCTATGAAATAAAATATATAGCTAGGATCCTTGCAGGTACCCATAGCAATACATTGTATTTGGAGGAAGTGAGATGAGTTAAAGGGCAAATTGTTCACTGAGAGAGCAAGTTCAGCCAGGTTGGAAACTGGTTGGGTCTCCACTCAGGGAAAAGCACAGAACCCTAAAGGGTCTTATCCTGCTGGACTAATTCAATCTCTCATGCCTTCGACCTGATGACAGAACTTCCTATTCTCCTTGTCCCAACCACCCCTTGCTCAAAACCTATTAGAAGTTTTTCTAATTCTTATGAAAAATCATTGACCTGAGATGTTAACTCAGTTCTCTCTCCACATATGCTGCCTGATTGCTGAATAGTGCCGGCACTTTCTGTTTTTATTCCTTCAAACTGACAACTTTTTTCTCCTTTTACCATTATTTCAACAGACTGTTTTCACTCAGTCAGGCAATCAGTTTTCACCTCCCTCTAGGCTTTCAAACTAAGCCAAGTCTTCCAATATCAAGTGAAAACTGTGCAAATTACATCCGGTTCTTAAGGAAATTTGGCTCTGCTGAGTAGAATCCAAAGCAAACCTTTATTTAATAAAAATATGTCTAAGTCGAGTGTATGCCAAAATAGAAGCATATTTAAACTCTACTTGCAGCAGAAACAGGCAATGGCGGCCAACGTAGATTAAAGTTCTCAGAGTAAAACGGGACATATGGAAGACTGTGGAACACAGAACAACACAAAGAAGTTGAACCTCAGCAAGTATCAGAGCTCTCCCAACTCGTTTGATAATGTGCCGCACAAAAGGTTGTTACAGAAGGTTAGGGGGCATGGAGTTGGGAGTAGGGTGTTAGCGTGGATAGGGGATTGGCTGTCAAATAGGAGGCAGAGAGTGGGTGTCAATGGCTGCTATTCGGATTGGCGGTTGGCGACTAGTGGAGTGCCCCAGGGATCGGTGCTAGGGCCTCAGCTATTTACCATTTATATAGATGATCTGGAGGAGGGAGCCGAGTGTAAGGTGTCGAAATTTGCTGATGACACAAAGATAAGTGGAACAGCAAATTGTGCGGAGGGTGTGGAAAGCCTGCAGAGGGATCTAGATAGGCTGAACGAGTGGGCGAGGACCTGGCAGATGGAATACAATGTTGGCAAGTGTGAAGTTGTCCACTTTGGTAGGAATAATGGTAGGAAGGACTACTACTTACAGGGCGAAAAGCTGCAGCATGCTACGGTGCAGAGGGACCTGGGGGTCCTTGTGCATGAGTCACAAAAACCCAGCCTACAGGTGCAGCAGGTGGTCAGGAAGGCTAATGGGATGCTGGCCTTCATAGCGAGGGGGATTGAATATAAAAGTAGGGAGGTCTTGCTGCAACTGTACAGGGCACTGGTGTGGCCGCAGCTGGAGTACTATGTGCAGTTTTGGTCACCGTACTTGCTCAAGGATATTTTGGCCTTGGAGGGAGTGCAGAGGAGGTTCACTAGGCTGATACCGGAGTTGAGGGGGTTGAGCTATGGGGAGAGACTGAATAGACAGGGCTTGTACTGATTAGAGTTTAGAAGGATGAGGGGAGATCTCATTGAGACATATAAGATGATGAAAGGGATGGATAGGATAGAGGTGGAGAGACTCTTCCCACTCAGAAAGGACAGCAGGACTAAAGGGCACAGCCTCAAGATAAGGGGGGGGCAGTTCCTCCTCAACAGTTGAGGAGGAACTTCTTCACTCAAAGGGTGGTGAATCTCTGGAATTCTTTGGCCATTGAAGTGGTGGAGGCTGCCTCACTAAATATATTTAAGACGCGGGTAGATAGGTTTTTGGTAGGCAAGGGGATTAAGGGTTATGGGGAGAAAGCAGGAAAGTGGAACTGAGCCACTTCAGATCAGCCATGATCTTGTTGAATGGCAGGGCAGGCTCGAAAGGCTAGATGGCCTACTCCTGCTCCTATTATGTTCTTATGAGGCACTTGTGCTAGATGGCACTCAATCACAGAATCCCCTTGGAGAGCTTCTATTACCAAGCAACTTTCCTCCCGTACATCCCAATGTTGCCACTGCCAGTCCAACCCAAATATTTTAAATTCTCCTAACATGTTTTATGACCAACCTCCAGTCACCTAACCATTTTACACATTTGACAGTAGTCTAATATTTAAAGGGTCAAAAGTTTGGAAGAGCTACTGGCAATGCTTCATCAGTTTTAAGTTTTGAAATTACCCAAGGAATTGCTTCAGACAAATACAAATCTGGTTGATTGATTGTATTTAAATAGCCAACCAGCACTGATTTGATTCTGAAATCAGTTAAGAATGCATGCATTCCTACTGGCTCACCGCATAATCGCACACTTAAAATTTACTCAAATTATACACGAAGCTTGATTTCATTGAATAGTTAACATTGATCACCATTTATACAGCTAGCAGGAGTAAGGTAATTGACAGTAACAGCAGGAATACTCAACATCATTCATTAAAATGTCTACAGTACTATTTATAACCATCCTACCACATATTAATTCCACACTCAACAAGGATAGTATGTCCCATACTGGAAACAAGCAGTAGGGCAGGACAAATCATTTTCAGAAAAGGCCATCATTAATACCAGCCCTCCTCTGGAAAATCCTAAAGAGTAAACTAAAGTATCTGTTCCATAAGAAGAATGCCAAATTATTCCTTGGGGGAAAAAAATCCTACACGGGGGCTAGGTTCCTGAATTCATTCAGAAATAAAATGCAGATAATTGGGCTGATCCACTGGCCCTAAACATGGAGCAATGCTCTCTCCTCGAGTTCCAGTGCAGTGAGTTGCATCTGCTGAAATTTCACCAGATTCTGTCTCTAGCAGAATTTTACACGACAAAGCACTTCCATGTGTGGGGCTCCACAATAGAACCACTGGAAAAACTAGCACTGAGATCAAAAATTGAAATTATCCCAATTTTCAGGCAAAGTGCAACAATGGGAGAAGATAAAAGGATCAAGAAACTAGGAATAAAAAGTGCAGAAAATCTTCAGAGATGGTTTTTTGTTTGCTTGTTAACTCCAAAACACCCTTAGTCCTTCTAAAATTTCACGCACCCTTGCTCTTTGCAGTATGCCAAAGAAACATAACTTCATTGTGCTATCCAAGTATCTTGTAGTCAATAGATTTCTTACAAGTGCACTCAAACCTAAGATGTAAGCCGCACAGAGCAAGGTTCCACAAACAGCAAGTTGATGAGAAACCAATTAACCTTGGCCAAGGTACCAGGAAAACTCTGGCTCTTTTTCAAATAATATCCTTTACATCTACCAGAGGGAAGTCAGGGTAATGACTTTAAAGGATAGCACAGCCAACAATCTGGCATACCCTCAGTACTGTATCACTGTCACTTTAGATGATGTGCTTAATTCGTCTAATGAGGCTTCAAGGAGTTTAACAAGCCTGGAATTAAAACCAAATGCCATGGTCCAATCACTCCAACTCCTCAACACCATCAATGCCATCACCAGTGTCTCCAATGTCACACCCCAGGAATTTGCTTTGATTGGCACGTTAACCAAGATGACAGTTGAACATTTACAGACAGTTGGGCCGGAATTCTCCTATCCCACCCATCACAGGAAATTGTAGCGGGGGGTGGAATTTGGTGAATTACAAACTTTGAAACCAAAATGAATTATGGGAGTCGAGAAAGACAATTCAAGTTGGATCTATTGTCACCAAGATACATTCATCATACTTATAGGGGTGATGGTGAAGCAGTAGTAATGTTACTGGATAAATTAATCCAGGAGCTAAAACTCTGGAGACATGGATTCAATTCCCAGCACAGCAACTGATGGAATTTAAATTAAATGAATAAATTGGGAATATAAAGCTGGCCTCAGACAAATATAATTGATTATTGTGAAAACCCATGATCTGGTCACTGATTTCCTTCAGGGAAGGAAATTTGCCATCCCCACCCAATCTGGCCTACATTTGACTCTGGACAGAGTAGCGTGGTTAACTCTTAACTGCCCTCTGAAATGTTCTAGTGGGAATTAAGGATGGACAACAAATGCTGCCAGTGAGAGACACATCCCATGAAAGAACTTAAAAAATAGTATCAGTACATCAGTGCAAATAGTTAAATATCTACATGAATATCGAATGCTGAGACATAACCAGGTTCTGGCAATATTGATTAATAAACTATTAACTGGAAAACAAACATAGTGAAATAGTAAAGAGCTTCATTATGGAAGACACGGGCTTTTAAGCATCTGGAACAGAAGATGGGTATACAGTAGGAAGGAGTAGCATGTGTTAAAGTCAGCAAGTATTTGTGTCTTTCAATCCCATATTCCCTTACGAACATATGAAATAGGAGCAAAAGTAAGCCATACAACCCAATGAGCCTGCTCTGTCATTCAGTGAAAACCTGGTTGAAATCATATACCAACTCTACTTTCCCATCCTGTTCCCCATATCCCTCAGTTCTCTTATTAGTGACCAAAAATCCAATTATCTCAGTCTTGAATAAACTCATCATTTGGAATTCTCTATCCCATAAGCCTCTGGTGCACAAAAGATGCGCAATCTTCTGAGTGAAAACATTTCACCCTTCAGTCCTAAAGGCGCAGACTCTCATCTTGAGACTACGACCATTAGCTTGAGACTCTCCAGAGATGGAAACAGCCCCTCAAAGCAAATACCCTGTCAACAAATCTAAGTAACTATATTTGTTTCAAGGAATGAGAAAACTTAAATTGAGGACTATAACTGGCTGTGCAAGTACATGTACCAAATCACAGTACTTGGTAAAGTGATAGATGACCTCCATAACAAAAGTAGCTCCAAGACAAGGCATCCTGATGATCACAGAGGGATTTCAATATTAAATACTCTTTCATAGAAACATACAAAGGAATCATGAATTTCAAAGGAAGGCTTAGTTGAAAATGCTGGAAAATCTCTAATCTCAGCCATTTATAATTTCCAAATAACATGCA
This sequence comes from Carcharhinus amblyrhynchos, assembly GCF_965287045.1. NCBI lineage: Eukaryota > Metazoa > Chordata > Chondrichthyes > Carcharhiniformes > Carcharhinidae > Carcharhinus > Carcharhinus amblyrhynchos. Next base: position 31,806,964 of record NC_137325.1, on the reverse strand, counting down.
CAAATTTTCAAAGCTTGGACTCACTGAAGAGTCTATTAGATAAAATAATGGGAGAATGCAGGTCTTTACAATGTATGAACCAAGATGAGGTTCTTTCGTCTGTCTCTTCCTCAGGACCACGTGAAGCCAACCCCAATAACAACTTCCACAATGCATCAGAAAAAAAAAAATTGATTTATTGTTAGCCAAAAACAATTTCCACGTTATCTTAATTAATCCACCATATCCTCACAGGTCAACAGGTAATTTTGAAATTTTGAAACAGGGCTGCAGATCAACTAGTAATTTTGAAAATAAAATTCTACTTTTAAGGTTTAATACTTATTTTTCCAGTATTAATGGCAGCCTTTCATCTTTTATAATGATAGTTTGTGCCATGGTGGATAATTCTTGTGTTATGCATCGCCTGCTGTTGCTCAGGAGCCTTGCTTTAGAATGGCAGACTCAGCTAAATTTTCAGCAGAAGCCAACAGTGGATAGAGAAGGTGCATGAGTCTCTCTGGCCTTCTCGGATGGCTGAGCTTTTAGTTTCTACTCACCTCTTCCAATGCTTCTAGTCATCACACCATCAATAAGTGTCTCCCAGTACTCAGTGTCATATTCCCCCTTTCAGGTGTTGGTGAAATTCACCACAGAGAAGATCTTTGGGTATACAGCTATCATCCAGCCAATGAACACGACTTCACCAGAACTGGTTGGCTTAACAATGAGTGTAGGCCAATTGAATCAGCATGCTCTTTGACCTCTGAATTGGCAATCTAACCCTGCCAAGAAAATGTTTGGGACCAATAAAGTGGAAATGTTCAGTCTTTCCTCCTGCCTAGCAAGTGTTATCCAAGTTTCACCACTTGAGCGTGTTGAGGATGAAATCTTGGCAGATTTGCAGTTTGGTGTTCTCAGTCAGTTTACTGTTGTTCCCTCTTTTTTTAAAATTCAGCTTGGATGTAACACTTACATCTTGCAGTGCGTGTGTTTACTATAGCATCAAGTGACAGATTGCTGGTGATTGTCGAACCTAGGTATGTGAAAGTATCAACAACCTCCAGTGTTACCTTGTCGATGCTGATAGATGATAGACAGTACTACGTGTCATCAAATGATCTTACACAAGTGATTAAGGTCAGTGAATGCACCTTCACATGACATTTTCTATCTACGCTACCAATCTCATACGTTAAGAGAGAATAGCAACACTCTGAACTGTGACCTTTGTTTTCCTGATACTGATGGTCAAAACAAACCCTTTACAGGCATGAGAATAGCTGTGCATTTGCCACTGCAGGTGTCCCTCAGTATGGAATTTTACTGTGGCTTCATCATCAATGTAGAGCAATTCTGGGCAGGTCTCAACCCACCTTTGCCTTGGATCTCAGGTAAGCAAGGCTGAACAGATTTCCATCAGTTTCGATATGCAAGTAAACACCTTCTATGGATGACCTGAAGTCCTACGGCAGCAACAAAGAAAAAAATGCCAAAAAATGTCAGCACCAGAACACTGCAGATCCCAAAGGGTCCCAATGTTGCAGTCACAGCTGACTTTACCCATCATGTTGTTATGAAGGAGATCATCAAATTTGGGGCTCACTAAAACTGCTCAATTTTCTCCAGCAGCTTAGAAAAACTGCCAACCGATATTTTTCAGATCTCTACGCATTTTCTGAGCCACCCTTAACATATTACTAAGCGTACAAGTGTCCTAAACCATTTATTCCAACAAAAGCTGGGGTAGAAGATCAGCTAGAAGCCAAAGCAAAAAGGTGTTGGCTTTAGTTTCTGCACTCACCCTACTAGCATTCTCTCTCTATAATGCAATCCTAAAACTGACACAATGGTATTGTATATTGGTAAGCTCCTTCAAAACATATTGGCACATGTATGCCCCTGTTGGGAATTAGCTTATCAAGAACATGTGGCAGATTCTACATACCAGGATCAGCACATACAGTATTCTTTTCTCAGAGGTGGGTGTTCTAAGAGTAACACAGTTTCTCCATTCTCCAAAAAATCAAATCTCAGTAATACAACTGGCATCCCTAAAGCTCTAATCAAGATCCCAACTGTGTACATATGGAGACTGGCTATGTGTCTTCTTCTTAGGAAGACTTACTATGACAGGTCAGCCATTGAGCACACTAGCAGGATCTCACAACTGTACTCAGAACAGCAGAAAGACCAAACTGATAAAGACAAGAGGGCACATCTGAATTATAGAAAGAGAGGAACTTGTATCTGTATAGCACTTTTAACAGCATAAAAATACTCCAAGGTGCTGCAGACACAGAGCCATAAAATGGCATTAAAACTCCTGATCAAAAGCTTGGTTAAAGCTTAAAGAGCAGTTTAAAATGTGGAAGGGTGGCAGAGATGAAGGTAATGCAACTAAAGGCACAGCTTCCAATGATGGGCAATGGAAATCAGAAATGTGCAAGAGACCAGGGAATCGGAAGAGTTCAGAGATCCTAGGTAGTTTATTGGACTGGAGGAGGTTACAAATATGTGAGTCTAGAAACTGATGTGCCGTGATTTTTGGGTGTGCAGTTGTGGTTCTGAACAAGGTGGCAGCACGTCTTGGTGCATCTACCTCGTCTGCATGATTGTAGTGTGCGGTTGGACAGGTCCTGCATTTTTGGCATCCTCTTTATGGTTCTGGTTTTCTTGATGGTCAGCAAGACAAATGAAACCCCATAATGCAGCCAGCCTGCTCTTCTTAAAGGCAAGCTGTCCCTATTAAAGAAAAGAAGCATTGAGTAATATTGATGGAATATACATGATAGATGCATGGACACCAGGGCAAAGAGACGGTACAAAGGTGATGGATGCAGGACTGGGGGTGGACAGGAGGAGGGACATCATGGTTCCAGAGTGGGCTAGAAGGATCACAAGGACTATTTTCAGAGGGAATGGGAGCACATGGCCAGAAAGATCAAATCCTGGACTTGAGGACCTCACAGCAGTACTACATGTCATCAAATGATCTTACACAAGTGATCAAAGTCAGTGAATGCACCTTCACATGCCATTTTCTATCTACACTACCAATCTCAAAATGAACAGGGGTCAGATGAATTCACTTGTTCTTATGAGAGCATTAAACAGTTGAGTTTGAAGGTAATAAAAGCAGGTTTCATCAAATGAGTTAATGCAGGAGGAGAGAAAGGAGATGTTACAGATTTAGCTAAGCCCTCTTGGTGATGGAACAGGAACAAACAATTCCAACCCCTCAAGCCTGTTCCACCATTCATTTAGCGAACCCCCAATTCAACTCCATCTGGTCATTTTTATGGTAATCCCATCATACCCTGGCCTCACAAAAATCTATTGATCTTATTGTTGAATGTTCCCATTATCACTGTGTGCAGAACCTTTTAGACTTTTTGGTTTCCAGATTTCCATGAGTGTGTGAAATAGAAGCTTTCTCACTTCACTCCAAAATGATCTGGCTCTAAACTTAATGCATGTCTTCCCTCCAGATTCCCACACCACAGCATATTCTTACTCTGTATATACCCTGTCAAATCATTTCTAATACTCCGATCAAATCACTGCTGCCAATCTTCTATACTCAAGGGAATGCAAGCCAAATTTACTGCATTCTATCCTTCCTAATTTTACTATTCTGCACTTCATCACCAACATCATTATCTTCCCTGTGACTATACACTCAAATCTGAATACAATACACCAGTAAGGGTCTGACCAGGAGTCAGTACAAGTGAACCATAATTTCCTCCATTTAATATTCTTCTATACACAACTTTTAGTACTGCAATTTGGGTGTTATTTGTTCACAGCTGCCTCTTGATCTCATCAGTTATTTGGGATCTGGACATGTCCCACATTAATAAGCTGTGTTCTTTGAGAAGGTCACCTGGACACTTATTCCACACATTAACGGCCTTCTTCATACTTCATTCTTTTTAGCAGAAGACCCATTTCTGCTCAATCTTCTCTGTGTGGGTGCGTCTTAAATTCCAGCTCAATTTCTCAGCCACATGGCCCCTATAGTCTGCTTGATCTTATGTACCGACTTATGAAGTGAATAAAGCATGCCTTTCTTTGGTGAAAAGTTGAGGCTGACTCTTAATTAAGTGTAGCATTTCTTGGTAGAATAGGTTGAGAGTGGGGATTGATTGACATACATCAAGTGTAGGCCAGAATATGATTTTTGTTGCCAAAAACAGGGTAAGCTTACACACCGAGTTGACTTCTGCACAACAATCTATGGTAGTTTCTTTGCTACAAGTCATATCTTCTCCAGATACATCTTTTGTTTCTTTACCTGCCCCATTATCAGTCCCTTTGCTCTTGCACCACCAACTCTTATCATTTAATCACTCCTTCCATTCACTTTTCCTTTGTTTTTATTTTCCATCCCACTTCACTTGCTCAAAACTTATATTTTCTCCATCTTTTTCCAGTTCTAATGACGAGCCATGAATCTGAAATATTGGGCAGAATTTTCCAAAGGTGTGATTCGCTGACACAAATCGGATTGCAATTTTCCCATACTTAGTCAATTTTCTGGGAGAGGGGTGAATTTTGCACCGGTTCTGAGGACAGCAAGTCCTAACCATGCCAGCAAGCCCGGTTCCACAAAGGCCCGGTGCCGTTTTTAAAGAGCGCCCCAACCTTAAAGTGAAATTGAGGACCCCCTGCCTTGCCTCCATGGACACTGGGACATCCCCCCATTGAAGGCATACTCTCTCTCTCTCTCCCCCCTCTCCTCTCCTCCTCTCCCCCCCTTCTCCTTCCCTGCCATAAAGTTCACTGACATTGGTTCGTTGGGACTCTCCCAACGGGTCACCCTTCATGATCCCCTTGTTGCCCCACCCTACTCAGGCTCCACCCCCTTGCCAAGCTGGAAATGCCAGGCAGGCACTGCTCAGTCATGCTCAGACCACCCAAGGACTTCAACGGCCTTCAAGACCCAAGGCATGACCATCATGCCTGATCTCCATTTGTGGGGACCAGTAGTGATTCTCACCAGGTTCCCATAGAATCCCGATTTCAAACAGACTCAGCATATTTAAATACGCTAATCTGGTTCCCACCCATTGTGTCCAGGCATGGTGGTTGGGAGGATTGCAATGGAGTTTTGCATCAGCGCTAAACACGCTAAGACTGCTCATCTGCAGTTCCCCAACCCTGCTCCACTCCATCACGATCTGTGCAATTAACTGTTTCTCTCACCATGGATGCTGCTAAAACTGTTGAATATTTCCAGTCTCTTCTGTCCAGATTTCAGAAAGCTGCAATATTTTCCTATTGGGTTCCATTGGGAGTTGTTAAAGCCTTTAATGTTTGCTCTACCTATTACTTTTCTGTGGTGAAATATTACACATTTTCTGCTTATATAGATGCAACATAGGCAAAATAATTCAATCGTATAATAGATATTTTCTGTTTTCCATTATCACCTACTACTTTCAAGATGAAGGATGTCGCTTTTAATGATCACCAGTGACCTTGGGTAAATCAAGACAATTTTCTATTGTATTATTTTGTTCTCTCTACCACCCACTCTCCTGTTAAAGGTACTGGCTTGCAGGTCCTTGGACAATAGTTACCTTTCGTCACCTGTGAATTCCAATCACATAAACACACATAATCCAAGGAATGTTTACTTTCCTTCTCTTCCCTACCAAACCAGAAGCACTAGATCCATTGCTATTTCTCCAGCAGCTGGCCTTTGCCAACATAACTCGACACAATTGAAAAATGAAACCTGGGACCATCCAGTCTCTATTGCTTAGTGTAAACTGCAGTGGGCCTTAAGAGGCAGCACAATCTTCTCTTTGCATTTGCTCAGCTTGAAAATCAGCTTCTCAGACAAATCAATGCCCATTCCCATGGCAACCTGGATTACATGGGTCGTGTATTCACAGTTCCCACAGACCTGGAAACACTTCTGATTTTGATATACATTAGTGGCTTGAACTTGGCACAATCTGAAAATTTTCAAATTACATCAAACTTGAGTAAAAGAAAAAATACATAAAATTAGCAATCTTGTTTTAGCTTGCTTTTTAAAAACACTTGTAGTAGAAAAGAAGGACCGAAAAAACATAGCAAGCTACAGTTTTAAAGTATAGGCATGAGTAATTTCTAATTAGGATATTATGTGATGAGCCTTGCTGATGAAAAGCGTATAAAATCAGTAATTCTTGTTTTACTTTTATTAAAGAACTTGGAAGAGAAAAGAGAGACTGGGGAAAATATGGCAGCTGCAATTTTGAAGTACTGACAAAAGGATAAATTCTAATACATTCATCACACAAAATCCTTTCTTTCAAGAGAGAAGCAAGTGTTTGTAAGAAGGCATATTTTGAGGTAGGAGAGAGAGGAGGCACAGGTGTATGGGTGAGTCGGGGAGAGGTGAAATAATGGAAGAGCCTCAGGAAGAGGTGAGGAGGAATGACTTGAGGTGAAAAGGGGACCAATTTGTTGACACGCTTTTCATTGAATATACCCAGCAGAACAACAGACATAGGAATGGCATTCAAATACTGGATTTGTGTGAAGAGGAACCAGTCTTTTGGAAGATAGTCAGAACAGTGGTAACAAAGGAAACTGTTGGAGATCAAACAGTCAGGTCAAGCTCAAAGATGGTCAAAAGATGATTATTAGTATTTGAGAGAGTCCAAAATACCAGATTTACTTTAAAAAATGCAGTAGTTGCAAGTTTAATAGGCCACCAATACCAAAATAATTTTGCAAGTGTTAACTGAATGTAACCAATGGCTCACCCTGTTTAATTACAAAAGTTACTCAAGGTTTGCTAGCTGCAAGTAATTGTTTATCTTGAAAATTTTGACTCATCATTCAAATACAATTCAGTACTTTAACAATAGACTCATGAATTAAGGTTTAACTCTTCATCATAAGTAGTCATCAGCATCTTTGTGCGCGATCTTAATTCCATTTTTTTTCTCCAAATCATCACCACTAGTAAATTTTAAAAATTCTGTGTATAATCAGTTGAGTGGAACATCAAGTGTGCTTCATAACGATTTTTGGAGTTAGAGGAGATTCACCATCGTAAGTCATTTAGTCATAAACTGTAATCTGACCTCCTAAATAATAGGCCTAACTTCAGCCTCATGACAGGACACACATTGAGCAGAAGGACGAGCACCTCAGCCAAATGTCAAACACAGGTTTAAAAAAAGCACTGGCAGAATTGTGGCAGCAAGTTATTTGTCCACCCACTGATCCCCAGTAAAATGCCCAGGCATAGGCATACCTAAACAGGGCAAAAACATAAAAAATACATCTAAACTAAGCATTTGCACAAATTTGTGCATTTTTTTTGAAACTACAGCAAAACTTGCATAACCTACTCATTTGTTAAAAGCATGGACAAACTAACAAAAAGCTTTCCTTTGATACCTTAAGGAAAACCACCATGAGTTCGCTATTATGGCTTGCAAATCAAATTGTCAGGACCTCTTGTGTGTGGGTGAACTGTCAAGAGCACCATAGCGGCAGTGAAGCGGAAACAATCACCGTGTATCTAAATGCTGCCAATATGGAAAGGGAAAGAATAAAAGTTGGAAACTTCTCACAGCAATTGCTATCCAATGGCACTTGATGAGGAACACACATTAGTCTCAGGAATGAACAAGCTGCGACATACTTTCCTCCATCAACTACATTTACCAACACGTATTTTCAATGTTTAAAAACTGAAGATCAATCATAAAACTATAGAATCTCTATAGTGAAGAAGGCCGTTCAGCCCATTGAGCGTGCACCGTCAACAATCCCAACCAGATCCTATCCCCGTAACCACACATATTTACCCTGACACCACGATCAATTTAGCATGGCCAATCAACCTAACCCACACATCTTTGGAGTATGGGAGGAAACCAGAGCACCTGGAGGCAACCCACGCAGACATGGGGAGAATGTGCAAACACCATACTGACAGTGACCCGAGGCCAGAATTGAACCAGGATCCTTGGTGCTGTGAGGCAGCAATGGGTTTTTTTAACGGAATGTGAATGAGATTCACACCAGCCTCAGGCAGATTTTCTGACACCATCAGAAGAACCCGCTGAAAATCCACGTCAGCATGAAGCTGATTTTAGGAGCTTGGGAGAATTCTGCCCAAAAATTCAATTTTTCAATTCTTCCTCTGAATGGAAAGTTATTTTCTCTTGAAATGGATCCAGAAGCTGCATGGTAAGATTCAATTTCTGTTTCTACCTCATCTGATCTTTGGTGTGACTATTAATGTTAACTGAACTTGGAAACCTAGCATTCATTTTTGGCAAAGCCAACCCGCAAATTTATGTTAGTAGTGTTACTTAAATGTCAGGAATTGCCATCACTGTTAACTTTAAAATTGCAAAGTAATTGTAACTACACACAGGATAATGATGCAGCAGGCAAGAATTCATTTTTCAGTATACCCACCAAGAGAAAAGCAGAAATACTTAAAGCTGAACATCTGAACATCTCCCTCATCATGCATCGCCCCCATTCTTCATCTCCTGGCCTAGGAGGACTAGTTCCAATTGGATTTGGCACAGGCGCCGTTTATCCACGCCGCCCCATGGCCCCATTTCACTGAAAGTGGTCAATCTTCATACCCAGACCCAGATTAGAAATATTTTCAGGTTATTTGATTGTGGAGGGGAAGGGAGAATGGGGTCCACAGTGAGCCCACTGATGCTCTCATCAAACTTGCATAATTTGTTCACCATTGTATTAGGGCCAATCAATAGGGCTTAGAAATGTGAGCTCAGTTTCATTTTATTCCTTTTATAGCTTTAGGTTAGCACACCAATTTTAACCCCAATTTGGAGGCCAGTTACTGCAGCGGGGAATCTTATTCGAGAACTTAAAGTCAGCAGGATCCAATTAATCATTTATTGCCTTTACTAATTGAGCCAGATAGCCACACATTAGGAATAAGGACCAAGTGGTTAACACTAACTATTGATAATAACCATTGTAATAGTCATGTTGGGGCCATACATTAACTGCTGATCAAAGAACCATTTCTGACTTATAGGAATTATAAAAATATTGCATTTGATAAATTATTCTTTATTTTAAATTGATTTGTATGCTCTCTTAATTCTGATCGCAGCTTACTTCCTTTTTTCATATGCTGACAACATAATAGTGATTACATTTCCTTTGAAAAACTGTATAATTCATGAGTAGAAAATTCACTAGCCTTAACCTGTTCAAATAAAGGCTCTGTCTGATGTTTGCCATTAATGAATTGAGATGCAAGTATGTCCAGTTATTCATCTTCATAATCTAATGTGCATGACCTCCAGAACATCTGATTAATTTCACACCAACATGGAACATCTGTATTAATAAATATCCTGTTACTAACACTGATTTATTGCAGACAAAAATTGTAAGTTAAGTCTTCATTGTTGGCTATGTGTTAACGTTTTTAAGTCACTGTGTTGCTTGTTCTTATTACATTATGGTACTCAAAAGGGAGATAGGAAAGTAACATCTTTGACTATGGATATACAAAGTAATTTTATGCCACTTAGTGTCCTTGAGCTTTTTAGCTCATACTCCCTGCCGTTCCCATGATTTAATGTACATCTGCTTAGCATGGCCATTTCTAGATGAGGTCACAGTCTGAAACAGTGTTTGAGTGAAACAAAAGTAGCACTTGTTAGAAGGAGCTGATGGCCCAGACATTGAGTCAGTAAGTACTGGAAAAAGATTAAATGGTCAAGATTTGGTTTCTGGCTAACCTTGGCAAAGTTACATTTTTCCTGAAAGTTTAAAAGGGCAGATCATCTTATTTTTTTTAAAATACCACAATACCCAATTGTGCAAATATAAATCTCATAATGAGTAAACAAAATATGAATCAAAGCTATACATTTAACCTTGAAGGCAGCCATACTCAGAAATTGGTGGCAGATGCACGAAAACAAAATGAAAGACGTATAAGATGATGAATGGGATGGATAGAATAGAGGTGGAGAGACTCTTCCCGCTCAGAAAGGATAGTAGGACTAGGGGGCACAGCCTCAAGATGAAGGGGGGGCAGTTTAGAACAGAGTTGAGGAGGAACTTCTTCACTCAAAGGGTGGTGAATCTCTGGAATTCTCTGCCTGTTGAAGTGGTGGAGGCTACCTCGTTAAATATTTTTAAGACGCAGGTTGATAGGTTTTTGATAAGAGAGGGGATTAAGGGTTATGGGGAGAAGGCGGGAATGTGGAACTGAGCCAAGACAGATCAGCCATGATCTTATTGAATGGCGGGGCAGGCTCGAAGGGCTAGTTGGCCTACTCCTGCTCCTATTTCTTATGTTTCTTATGAAAAAGCTCCATCTAACACCAGCATATAGTTATACAGCATCCTTCATGCCAACAGGCCCATCCAAAAGCACAACATAGCCATTCCTTACTTTTCAAATGTAATCACTATTATGTTGTCAGCATATGAAAAAAGGAAGTAAGCTACAATCAGAATTAGGAGAGCATACAAATCAATTTAAAATGAAGAATAATTTATCAAATGAAATATTTTTATAATTCCTATAAGTCAGAAATGGTTCTTTGATCAGCAGTTAAATGTATAGCCACAACATGACTATTACAATGGTTATTATCAATAGTTAATGTTAACCACTTGGTCCTTATTCAGAGGCATATTAAAATGACAATTCTTGTTAGCTTATAAAAGCACTCCCACAGTTGAGTCACAATCTGTGAATTTAACATAAGAACATAAGAAATAGGAGCAGGAGTAGGTTATCTAGCCCTTCGAGCCTGCCCCGCCATTCAATAAGATCATGGCTGATCTGTTGTGGCTCAGTTCCACTTTCCCGCCCTCTCCCCATAATCCTTAATCCCCTCTCTTATCAAGAACCCATCAACCCGCTTCTTAAAAATATTTAGCGAGGCAGCCTCCACCACTTCAACGGGCAGAGAATTCCAGAGATTCACCACCCTTTGAGTGAAGAAGTTCCTCCTCAACTCCGTTCTAAACCGCCTCCCCTTTATCTTGAGGCTGTGCCCCCTAGTCCTACTGTCTTTTTTGAGCGGGAAGAGTCTCTCCACCTCTATCCTATCCATCCCATTCATCATCTTATGCGTCTCAATGAGATCTCCCCTCATTCTTCTAAACTCTAACGAGTACAAGCCTAGTTTATTCAGCCTCTCCTCATAGCTCAATCCCCTCAACTCCGGTATCAGCCTAGTAAACCTCCTCTGCACTCCCTCCAGGGCCAAAATATCCTTGCGCAGGTGCGGCGCCCAAAACTGCACACAGTACTCCAGCTGCGGCCTCACCAATGCCCTATACAGCTGCAGCAAGACCTCCCTACTTTTATATTCAATCCCCCTCGCTATGAAGGCCAGCATCCCATTCGCCTTCCTGACCACCTGCTGCACCTGCAAGCTGGGTTTTTGCGACTCATGCACAAGGACCCCGAGGTCCCTCTGCACCGTCGCCTGCTGCAGTTTTTCGCCACGTAAGTAATAGTCCTTCCTACCATTCTTCCTACCAAAGTGGACCACCTCACACTTGCCAACATTAAATTCCATTTGCCATTTCCTGGCCCATTCGCCCAGCCTATCTAGATCCTTCTGCAGACTCTCCACACCCTCCGCACAATTTGCCTTTCCCCCAATCTTGGTGTCATCAGCAAATTTCGACACCCTGCACTCGGTTCCCTCCTCCAGATCATCTATATAAATGGTAAATAGCTGAGGCCCCAGCACCGACCCCTGGGGCACCCCACTAGTCACCAACCGCCAATCCGAATAGCACCCATTGACCCCCACTCTCTGCCTCCTATTTGACAACCAATCCTCTATCCACGCTAACACCCTACCCCCAACTCCATGTCCCCTGACCTTCTGCAATAACCTCTTGTGAGGTACCTTGTCAAACGCCTTCTGAAAATCCAGAAAGACCACATCCACCGGCTCTCCTCTATCCACTGCCCTAGACACATCCTCATAGAACTCCAGTAAATTTGTCAGACACGACTTCCCTTTAATGAAACCGTGTTGCGTCCGCCCTATCAAGCAATTCCCTTCAAGATGCCTCGCAATTTCCTCCTTAATGACGGATTCTAACATTTTACCTACCACAGACGTTAAACTAACCGGCCTATAATTCCCCGCCTTTCATTGATTTCACAAATTTGAATCCAGTGGAATTTGCAACTTGTAAAGATCTTAAGATTTAAAGGCAGTCATGAACTATCACAATCCAAATAGTCAGGTCTCACACACATGTTGTCATGCCAATCAAAATTTGGACAATACAGTGCAGCTGCCAGCTTGGCTCAGTGATGCCCAATTCACAAACATGCAGAAGTTTGTAGGTTCAAGCCTCACTTCAGAACTTCAATACATAATCTAGCCTCATATTTCTCTGTCACCCTGAGGAAGAGTTCTGCAGCTTGAAACTTGCCAAATGTGGCTTTAAACAGAAAGCTCACTTTCGCAGAAGGTCTCATGGTATTAATCAAAGAAAAAGGATCAAGATCTTCTCGTGTCCTAGCCAATATTCCTTCCTCAACTCCACCAGTAAACAAAGATCATCCGTATTATTTTCTACTTGTAGAGTCTTATGGTGCATAAACTGGTTGCTGCATTTGCTTACAAAACTAGATTGATTACAGGTGAAGTGTTCTGAGATGTCTTAAATCAAAAAATTTTGCATTCATATAGCACATTTCACAATTTCAGGATGTCACAAAGCACTTCTGTATTTTTGAACTATAGTCACTGTTGCAATGTAGCTGTCAATTTGCATATGTGTGGTCCTGTAAACAATGACAATGACCAGCTAACTGTTTTAGTGATAGTGGTTGGGGATCAATATTAGCCAGGACACTAGGGTGAACTCCCCTGCTTTTGTTCAAAATAACACCATGGTTTTTTTTTACACCCATCCGAAGTGGTGAACAGAAATTAGATTTAATGCCTCACTGTTAAGACAGCAGTCCTGCACAGTGTTGCATTCCCTCAAACCAGCACTGACAATGCCAGCCTAGATTATGTACTGTACTCAAGTCAGTGGATAGGAACTTCGAGAGACAAACTACTGATTCAAGGAAATAAGAGCGAAATCATCAATAAACACTAACACTCCTAAAGAATTAAAGCTGACGTATAAAAGCAAATTTTCTTTCTTAATTAAAGACCACTAAAAGATTCCAGGTTCATTTTCAGTATCTGCTGGGGAAGTTAACCTCTTTGGGCACCAGGTGAGACCTAACAATTGGTTTCCTTGTAGCTAGAATATGGGAAGGGAAGGGTCTGAAGAGTTCTTGATGTACATCTCACGACCCATGCTAGAAAATGCATGCGAACACAGAATTGAGATTTGCTATCATGCTGCCCAATATAGTTCATTACTCATCATCTGGATTCACAATAAAAAATGGCCATTCAGAAATACGCTTGAAGGTTGCAAGTTATCTATGGAATAACAAGCGTTTTTGTCCACCCACAGATGAGCTGATAAATTTTGCTGAAAATTAAAGAAGGGAGAAGCACTCCTGCAGCCTTGTTTAGTCTGCTATTGTGAAATTGTAACTGCAACTTCAATCCTGCTGCAACGTGACCCAACATTCCAATCCATAAATTGTGCATGAACTGACAGAGCACAGAGCTTTAAGCATTTATTGTTCTGTCAAATCCAGAAACAAAGAGGTGTGCTGAGGTTGAGTTCACACTAAAACACCTCCAGGCTAAGGAGGGTACATTATTCTACTGTAACTCAGATGCAGAGAAAATGCCTACTTATGATGGATGACCAGACACAATCCCTGAAGAGTTCAACTTAGACCATAAACTTAGACATGTTTTGTCCATTTTAGAACCATCATCAAAATCAACAGGAATTTACAGCAGGGCAACTTCAAAGCAGTATACATTAAGTATCAGTATTTTATGGTGAGTGCAACTATTACAAGGCACACTTGTACACTGAATACCGTTGACGCGCTACATCCACACTGAAGAATCAGTGATCAACAATTACTTGGGATCTTCAGTTAATTATGAAATACAGAGAATAAAAGCAATGTTGTATAAGCCATTATCATTGCTCTCTGTTTATCTGTCAACCAATGTCTCACATTGGGGCAGCACAGTGGTTAGCACTGCTGCTTCATAGCGCCAGGGACCAAGGTTTGATTCCAGGCTCGGGTCACTATGAGGAGTCTGCGTGTTCTCCCCATGTCTGCGTGGGTTTCCTCCCACAGTCCAAAAGACATGCTCATTAGACTCACTGGCCATGCTGAATTCTTCCTCAAATGAACCAAACAGGTACACAGTGTGGCAACTAGGGGATTTTCACAGTAACTTCATTGCATTGTTAATGTAAGCCTACATGACACACTAATAACTAAATTTTAAACATCTATCAGTATCAACTCAACCTAAAAAAACCTTGAAACATAGTCCACCTGTACTTTATTTCACATAATATGTAAAAGTTGAATTTACATGGACCACACACTCCATTTTCAGCAAATTTTAGGACAAGTCGCTGTTTTTCTTAAAGTAGTCCTTGCAGCTATCTGGTTTCAACTTAAGATATAAGATTTATTTCAGATGCAAATCAATAAAACTTAAAGCCTTTTTTCCAGGCAGAGTCTACTAAGGGAACAAAACTTAACAAGTAGAGTGAACACAGCTGTTCTGACTTGAATGAACACAGACTATCACCAGGCATAGCAAAATCAATCTGTAATCATTACTCAATGGTCTCCACCCCCTCCATTAAAGATACACCACTTTTAGCAGGGTGGGTCAAAGCTCAAGTAATAATGCAGCCAAGGCCTTTCATCAAAATGATCTCGAATTTTCTACTCACATTTAATAAGCTGCAACCATTGTCCTTAGTAGGCAAGAACTGAGGTCAATCATCTCGCAGATTAAAAATTCAGAAGCAAACTAGTCTTGAGGCAATTTTACATTGACAAAAGTACCTTTGACAGCACATGAAAATAAAAGAAGGCTAGTTCTGGAATTTGACTGCATTAGGAACCTGCGTTTTTGCAGGATGTTGCAATCTGCCATCAGTCTAAGTATCTATGTTCTGGGTCACTAAATGCCCAAAAGTAGTATGTGCACTCACATGTATGAAAATATTAAGTGTGCAGATGTGTCAAATAGTCGACTCTTCTGACCTCATCTGTGAGAAGACTGCACAAAATTTATTAAAAGTGTAAGAATAGCACCACAGGGAAGAGGGTAAGGGAATACAGGGGGTCCATGGACAGATTGCTTGAGTCTTGCTACCCAATGGCAGACCAGTAAGTTGAAAAAGCATCGAGATTTTGTTCACAAACCAGGTCACTTCAAACAAATGGACCTGTCCCTGGGGAAATCGAAAATATTTCCTAATTATTATATCCTGTGTATGATTAGCTGATCCCAAAACAGTTGCAAATGTCATGTAAAATGGGATGCATTTACTAAGAAACCTACTCGTGGCTATCAGACGTGAGATGTGCATATTATATTCCATCCATTAAGAATTTTAATCATTTTCCACCATGATTAAGCAATTTGTGATTTTCATAGATGTGTTGCCACTTACAAAATTGTCAAACAGAACACTGGCACTATTCACATCCTATGATGGGGACAAATTTCAATCCTACAGTCATCACCCTTTATTAACATTTAGTATCAGCTTGGCTGAGTCAGATAGTCATGGATTCAAGCCCCGAGGTTTGTGCCCATCATCCTGTCCACTATTTCAGCACAGTGATGAGGGTGTGCTATTCAGCAATAGAAAATGTGCTATTTTGGAAGAGATATTACACCACAGAACCATCTGCCCAAAGATCCATTGGCACTATTCAAAGGATAGGGAAGACCTCCTCATGTCTTAGACCACATTTATCACTTAACTAAGAGCACTAAACAATCAATCATCCAGTTCATTCTTGCTCACTGAACTTCAATGCACAAATTGACTGCCATGTTTGCCTGCCAGTGCCCAGAAGTGACAAAAGTTTGTTCATAAAGCACATCACAATATCCTTATGATCTGAATGGCACTACAGAAATTCAAGTTCTTTATTTTCTTGCCATGCACTAAATATGAATCTACAACAAAAATTATTTTGGAGCCAATGTAAAATGTCATTTCCACTAAAATTATTGTAGAGATGGCTCATGCATATCACAACAAACACCAATCAAACCTAGTGGTTTTATTTAGATCCAAAACAACCTGAATATGTGTAACGCTTTTAATGGCATAAAATGTCAGGCATTTTGTAGGGTTGAAAAGGGAAAAAAGGAACATCAACATTAAAGAGATATTTGGAGGGGGTAATCAAAAATCTGATCTGGGTTTTAAAAGAAGAGGCAGGGAATTCCAGCACAGAACCAAGACAGCTGAGAATGTTAGGTTGGGTAATCCACATGAGAACAGAGCCAAAAGAACAGAGGGGGGAGGTCTGGAGTGACAGCATTGATTGTACGCCCCTCTTCATCAGCACCTATTCAAGTCAAGAGCTATGTGAAGATGCATATAACCAACTTAAGAGCGCTATTTTTCATAAGGACATTTGTTTACAGGTTATGTGCCAAGTGACAAGGATCCCTTCCTTTCATGGCAGATCTCCCATGTATGTTCGATTAATGAGCCACATTGGTTGATCAATCATGCGCACAAGTGCTACACTTGCCTCATTCAGCTTGTGGGTTGCACAGTCCACAAATGGCAAGTTGACTTAGATTAGAACTTCCACCATCAACTGTATCATCTTGCAGTCACCTTGCTCCCGAAAGAAACCTCTTACCTCTGTCTCTTTGTAAGTCATTGAGAACAGAAATTAGTTTGGATGGGAAATACACTGTACCACCAATATTAACACAAGGGAATCCACTGCTCCCCAAGCCAACACTTTTAGAATTAAAGCATACTGCTCATCATTATTATCTGAAAACTTCATTTCACCAGAGATACTGCATATACATCATATTTACTTATTTAAGCAGTTGCTTGGATAAGAAAGTGAATACACTAAACAGAAAATATGCCTGCAATAAAAAAAGCACCAAGTTACTATTAAATGATTGTCAGAATATATAGGTTATACTTAGGAAAATTACATGTCAAAAGTAAAATTTCAACTGATCTCATAAAAAATTTCATTGCAACTCTCTTTTGGGTACTGAAAAAATAATCAGCTTTTTCAATCTCAATTAACTCAAAACTGAGGAAAGTACATGAACAGAAAATGTTAGAAATACTTCACGTTTGTGGAAAATAAAAGTTTCAGAAAAGTGACCCTTCAGAACAAACTTTCAGATTTCCAGCATCCACATAACTTTCTCTTAAAAGTATGCAAATTAAAACACAGCTTTTAAATTCCACATTTCCAAGACACATTTGGGGTTAAACTCCTGAAAGTCATAAAATGTCACTGTCTAATGACTTTCCCTGTAACAGATTTAAATACTTCTCCCACATAATCTATCATTTTCAGAAGGAGATACATCAAGAAGAGTTTATCAAGCGCAAGAACGCCTGCTTCAAATTACTGGCAACAGAAACTGAAGACAATAATTTATTTTTGATCTGGCATCTACAAAACAGATCATGCCAATATGTGGTAAGGTAGTTAAATCATAAGGGGCAGTCACAGAAACTAGAGACTTTGTCTCCCCGTCCGTCCTGGAGTTGTGTTTGATGGCACACTCATACATGGGTTAATAAAGGCATGATCAAGAAGATCTTTACACTTCCCATGTTTTCACATTTTTCTTTCTAATGTGCCTCAAAACCCTTGTAGCATCATGTTCAGTTAAACGCAAGGAACCATAGCATGGCTTGTGTCAAACAGCAAAGGTATATCAGCTTTTATGTGACACCGTTCAAACAAAAAAGGGCAGTGATTTCTTCCAGTGTCCTAGCCACAATGCTTCCCAACACAAGAAAATCATGCTGGATTTTGATCTCATTTTCTTCTTGTGGAATCTTGCTTTCTGCACTCAGTTGCTACGATTGAATACATGACAATGCAGCACTTCAAAAATTATTTGTTGGCTCTGATTAACTTTACTACATCCTGAGAACCAGGACAAACACGATATCAATGCAAATTTGTTCTTTATGTACTATAATATTTTACTGTATCCTTAAGTCTGATCCTGAATCATAACTTGAGAATAGACATGTCACTATTACAACTAATCACCTTGTTACAAGATACCACCCATCACCAGCTGAAGCAGTAGGAGCATTGATTTAGCTCTAGTGTACCTTTGTGGAAACTACATGGTTTGCTTTAATAGGATTATTGATGTATGTTACACATTATTTGGGTATCAAAGCATGGATCTTGACCTCTGAAGCTTTGTGATTCAAATCTTTACCTTCTAAAATGTTTAACTGTCTTACTGGAAAGGTTCAGTGCATCACGAAGGTCAAAACTGCGTTGAGTTTGGTTTCTTAATGGATCTACAGCAATAGGTGTTTTTTGCAAATTCACCAATGTATTCACATTGAAACTTGAACATCTAAATAAAAGCCTTTCCATTTAAACAAAGGCCTTTCCAGCGATACAAGCTGTTGTAAAGGCAGGAAAAATCAGTTATAAGTGCAACAATCTATTTCTAACTCTGTCATGAGGGTTTGTCCATTGTTGCTGTCTCAATGAGCCATCTGGATTGCTACGGACTGATGTGGGTATGCCGGCGTTGGACTGGCGTAAACACAGTAAAAAGTCTGACAACACCAGGTTTTAGTCCAACCGATTTATTTGATAATACTCACAAGCTTTCGAGGGGACTGCCTCTTCGTCAGGTGAATGGAGAGTTCTGGCCTCAGACAGAGCATATAAAGCACAGACAGTTTAGAGATTACTGATTAGAATGCGAATCCTTACACCTAACCTGCTGTTCATGACCTGAAGTGGCTGACAATGTGAGTGGAAGGAGCACTGATCACAGGTTACAGAGATGTGTATTGTCTCCAGACAGTACAGTAAGTGAGGTTTTGCAAACCCAGGCAAGTCACGGGGGTTACAGATAGTGCGACATGAACCCAAGATCCCTGTTGAGACCGTCCTCATGTGTGCGGAACTTGGCTATCAGTCTCTGTTCAGCAACTAAAACCTGGTGTTGTCAGACTTTTTACTGTTGCTACGGACTGGACAGTGCTTACAAGGTTTTTATAAAGTATGTAGGTCATGTGCTCAAGAAATAATAGCCAGATGTCTGTATATTACTTTTTTTTTAATTCCTAGGCTTTCACACATTTGTTCCTTCATCTAATAGCTTCATTTTTTTAACCCTTGGGCAAAAGATCAAAGGAATGAATAGCATCTGTGTTCAATCTACCTTCTTTTAATTTTTCCATTATTTTCCTGAGGAAAAAGGACCTCAAAAGAGAGTCTGCTATTTCTCAAGTACCAGCAGCAAGTTTAAAAGACTCCTGCATCTTCTACATAGGACACAGTGAGTTTTTCCAAGTTGCCATTTAAGACAGCAATTATTGTTCAGCACGCTTATCTCTGCTTTCTTATTATTAAAAGCCCTGTGTTGTGTGGTGTGTCAGGAATTTCATCCTCTTAGAACCTGGAGCCAAAGATTTCTCCTCTAGTCTTGCCGTCAGAGTTTATTCAGTCTGTTCTTGTCCGCAACTAACTAAAGAATTGTTTTCTTTCAACTTAATGATTTCCTATTAGCTGCTTTTGGTGGATTTCAGGTACCACGTTATGTGATCAGTCGTCAACAACTGAGCCGAGTTTATTGCAATGAAAGGTTTCAAAACAAGGTATGTTTTAGCATGGATATAGTTTGCAATCAAATGATTAGAAGTGAACTGACATTAAAACAAATTGAAAATGTGGGATCCAAACTGATTTTCCAAAATGAGTTCTTTATGATGAATACGAGCAACAGACCAGTAGTGGGAAAGGAAAGTTGCGCACGAGTCAAATTTAATGGGATGGAGAGAATGTTGTAAGGGAGCAAAAATTCTGAAATCCTTTTAAAAGTTCAGGAAATGTGCCAGTCCATGGACAACCTTTGTAAAAGCTCAACAATACAGGATTAAGAAGTGACAAACTAAAGATGGCCTGCAGACAAGTGACATTACAATCCAGCACCAAACCTCATGGAATGGCTGAAGAGGTGATGCTGCAAGAAGTGGCTATACAATAACATGGAAACATAGCAACGTAGCTGCAAGGACTTGGAGCCAAACTGTCACTCAATCTCAAGAGTCAGAAAATGGAGGGATGAAGTTCCAATAGGGACTTGAGCACATATTCTAGGCTGATGCTTCAAGGCAGGGCTCTGAGGTCTGGATGAGGTGTTAAAATCAGAATCTGCCCCCTCAAGTTGGCATAAAATATCCCATGGCATAATATTAAATAGCAAAGGTGTTCGGCCAATATTTATCCCTCAACTAACATCACTCAAACAGATCACATGATCACATTGTTGATTGTGGGACTTAACCATGTCCAAATTTGTTTCTTACAACACTGACTAGACTCCAAAGTACAACAGATTGCAAAGTGTCATCGGATATCTAGTGGTCATGAAAGATGCTATATAAATTCCAGTGTTGTTTTATTTTCTAACTGATAATGCCAACTCTCAGAATCATACAGTGCAGAAGAGACTCTTCGGTCCATCATGTCTGCACTGACACGAGAATCACCTAACTTAATCTACCTAATCCCATTTATCAGCACTCGGTCCATAGCCTTGAATGTTATGACATGTCAAGTGCTCATCCAGGTACTTTTAAAAGATGTGAGACAACCTGTCTCCACCACCCTTCCAGGCAGCACATCCCAGGCACATCCAGCACCACCCTCTCTGTAAAAAAACTTTCCTTCACATCCCCCTTAAACTTCCTGCCCTTTAACTTGTGCTCCCTTGTGACTGACACTTCAACTAAGGGGAACAGCTGCTCTCTATCCACCCTGTCCATGTCCCCCATAATCTTGTACAGAATCAATCAGGTTGCCCCTCAGTCTTCTCTGCTCCAAAGAAAAAAAATCCAATTACTTCCAATCTCTCTTCATACCTTAAATGTTCCATCCTGAGCAACATCCTGGTGAATCTCCTTTGCACCCCCCTCAGTGAAATCACATCCTTCCTATAATGTGGCAACCAGAACTGCACACAGTATTCCAGCTGTGGCCTCACCAAAGTTCTATACTACTCCAATATGACCTCCCTGCTTTTGTAATCTATCCCTCGATTGATAATGACAAGTGTTCCCATATGCCTTTTTCACCACTCCACTAACATGTCCTTTTGCTTTCAAAGATCTATGAACAAACAGGTCAAGGTCCCTTTGTTCCTCAGAATGTCCTAGTATCATGTCATTCACTGAATCTTTTCTTGTCAAATTACTCCTTCCAAAGTGTATCACCTCACAATTTTCAGGGTTAAATTTCATCTGCCACTTATCTGTCCATTTGACCACCCTGTCCATGTCTTCCTGTAGCCCAAGGCACTCAACCTCACTGTTAAACAACAGGCCAATTTTTGTGTCATCTGCAAAATTACTAATCTTACCCTTCACATAGTCACCTATTTCATTTAGGTAAGTGACAAGTAACAGGGACCCAGCACAGATTCCGCTCATACACCAGTAAACACGGGCTTCCAGTTACTGAAGTAGCCTTCTGTCATCACCCTGTTTCCTACAACTAAGCCACTTTTGAATCCACCTCCTCAAATTATCTTGTATTTTATGTGCATTTGCCTTTTTTTAATTAGTCTCCTATGTGGGCCACTGTCAAAGACTTTGCTGAAATCCATATAGTCTATATCAACTGCATGACCCTCATCTACACACCTGCTCACATCCTCAATAAATTCTATCACGTTTGTTAGGCATGACTGCCCTCTGACAAAGCCACGCTGATTATCCCTGATCAAATCTTGCATCTCCAAGCAGAGGAAGATTTTCTCCTTCAGAATTTTCTCCAGTTTCCCTACTGCTAGTTTCCCTACCACTGACATAAGACTCACTAGTCTGCAGTTCCATGGCTTATCTCTACAACCTTTCTTAAACAGCAGAACCAAATTAGCTCTTCTCCAGACTACATCACCACCACTGTGGGCAGAGTGGAATTTGAAATTTGGGTCGGGACCCCTGCAATCTCCTCCCTTGTCTTCCATAGCAGCCTGGGACACAACTAATCCAGACCTCGAGATTTGTCCCATTTTTAAGCCTGCCAACTTAAAGCAAGGACTCGTTGTAAAAACCAAAACTTGTGAAAGTCACAACACTCCAAAAATGCGCGGGTTAGGTTGACTGGCTATGCTAAATTGCCCCTTAATGTCAGAGGGATTAATAGGGCAAATACGTGGGTTACAGAGATAGGGCTGGGGTGGGATTGTTGTCTGTGCAGGTTTGATAGGCCAAATGGCTCCCCCCTTCAGTACTGTGAGGATTCTATGATCCCCTCAAAAACTCTGCTCTCTACCACTAGAGATCTCTTTGGCTTTAGCATGTGCGACAAGTGAGTGAGTGAGCACAAGAAGCACCCACCAATATTTTTATATATGAAGTATCTATAAACATGCATCATATATATCCATGAGATTTTCTTTTGGAAGCAAGGTACTCATATTATCATGCATGTTCCTTTTAAAACTGGCCATCTCAATATTTTGGTTACTATTCTAAGATGTTGATCAACTGACTTGTGCTTTTAATTTTGATTTTCTTTTAAAAAGGAGAATCAATCATGCAGCCACATTTGTTAAATTAAGATAGTCAACTCATTCCTGGAGGGGACTGCTCATATGAATGCACTGCATTGCCACAAATACCCATTCAGAAAAATTTGAGAAGGAGCTGAAAAAGAAAAGGCTGAGTCACATAGAATACTCTAATGTGCCTCTCATTGTGTGTCTACCATTGGCAAAAGCAAAGAGAAACAAGAAAATCACCAGGGCATAAATGCACGTATGTTCAATGCAGAACAGTGACAGACAGAATCACGACTTGAAACATTCTGTTTTCTAGTTAAGGCACGGGTGCCATTTCACACAGTTGGAAAGTCTACGAATATATTATGAATCAATCAAACGGAATTTACACATGGATGTAATTGGGTAAACTGTCCCTTTACATTTTGTAACCACTCGGCGCAAATTACTTCCACCCATTTGAGCATTTTGTTCGCTTAATGTGGAAAATTCCTTCATCCTATGTGAAATGTTTAATTTAAGCAGAGAAGCTTCACTGTTGGCATGCAAGCATTAGGCCACATTCTACCATCCTCTTTATCAATAGAAAGCAACATCACTCAAAACTATTAACTTACACTTTGTTAAAATACCTCATGTATTAATGCTTTGCAAGTTTTGTCTCTAGTTTGTCTTCTCCCGTCTCTTTTGCAACCTAATTTTCACACCATGCACACAGTACGAGGCCAATAGAACACTACCTAACATTTGTTTTGAGAATGTCATTATTCTTTCACAAACGTTAAAATTGTTCTGAGAAAGATAGGTTTTTTAGGTAGTTCTCAGTCAGTTCAAGAACAAAGAAGCAGAAATTTATATCACAGAAGGAGGCCATTTGGGACATCACATTTATGGCAGTAAACAGCTATCACCATCCAGTCTAATCCCACTTTCCAGCTCCTGGTCAATAGCTCTTAGAATCATAGAACCCGAAAGTGCAGAATAAATTATTCAGTCCATCAAGCCTGCTCCAACTCTCCAAAGGGGCACCCTACATTGTCCCAATCCCTCACCCCATCCCTGTGACCCCATACACCAATCATGGTCAATCCACCCAACCTGTACATCCTGGGCACTAGGGGGCAATTTACCATGCCCCATCCACCTAACCTGCACATCTTTGGACTGTGGGAGGAAACTGGAACACCCGGAGGAAACCCACACAAACATGGGGAGAATGTGCAAACTCCACACAGACAATCACCCAAGGCTGGAACCAAACCCAGATTTCTGGCATTGTGAGGCAGCAGTGCTAATGACAGTGCCACTGTGCGGCTCCAGTACTCTTCAAATGCACATTCAACTTTTTTTTAAATGTTGTATCTGCCACCCTTTCAGGCACCGAATACAGCCTGTGGGTGAAAATATTTCTCGACTCCCCCTTAATTCTGTCAATTACTTTAAATCAATGCCTCTTATTTGCTGACCTCTCTGCTACTAAAAATAAACCATCCCTATCCGATGTATCTTAGCACCTCCTAATTTTATATAACTCAGTTAAGCTTCCCTTCAGCATTCTGTGTTCCAGAGTCTGTGACCAATGGAAAACTGGATTAGAATGGATGAGGCACTTGATGGCTGGCACAGATACGATAGGCTGAAGGGCCTCTTTCAGTGCTGTAAAACTTTATGACAATGAAAGAGTTTGTGGTGGGAACTGAAGGAAACAACAACTTCACTTCTCTTATTATTCAGTTCAAGGAAAGTTCTACTCATACAGACTGGACGCCAGACAAGCAAAACAAGAGGTACTTCAACCCACAAGTCACATTGAAAAAAAACCTTAAAAGGGCATATTAAATTTTAAAAATCAGCACATGAAATACTCAATGATTTCACTGATCCACTTATACAAAAATTACAAAGTACAAATGTTCACGTTGGTGCTTATCCACCACTAGTGCAACAATCCTACATCTACATGCCTGCTTTGTCTCCATATCACTTTTATTTCCCTTTCCTTCACTTACTGATCTAACCTATTCTTAACTATTAGGTATCTAAAGTTGGTATTTGTTTCCATCAGCAACTCAGGTTACTGCATTCTGTAGCCTCAATTCTCAATGTAGAAAAACTGTTACCCTTGCTCTCTATGGAAACTTTTACAGTCACAGAATCCCTAAAGTGCCAAGGGAGGCTATTTGGCCCATCAAGCCTGCACCGAAAACAATCCCACTCAGGCTAATCCCCCTGACATTGAGGAGCAATCGAGCACGGCCAATCCACCTAACATGCACATCTCTGGACTATGGGAGGAACACAGTAAGAAGTCTGACAATACCAGGTTTAAGTCCAACCAATTTATTTCGAGTTTACTGTCAAATATATCGGTTGGACTTAAACCTGGCGTTGTCAGATTTCTTACTGTGTTTATCCCAGTCCAACGCCGGCATCTCCACATCTATGGGAGGAAACCAGAGCACCAAGAGGAAACCCACGCAGACTCGTGTAGAATGTGCAAACTCCATACAGATAATAGCCCAAGGCCGGAATTGAACTTGGGGTCCCCAGTGCTGTGAGGCAGCAATGCCAACCACTGTGCCACTCAGCTAACAGTTAGCTAAGTCCCTTTGTTCCAGAACCACTCAATTACAAGCAACAGATCTGTTTCTATTTCATGCTTTCAACTGAACACCTCTACTAAATCGCACATTAATTGCCAAACGTCATCTTATAAGAAAGAGAGATGAGGTAAATTGTTATTTAATGTGAGGTATGCAAGGATAAAACTTAATGCAGCTGTACAAACAAATTTACAAAACCTGACAATTTAAAATCAGTATCATAACTGCCCTTATTTTATAGCCAACCGGCAGTTTTTTAAAACCATCAAAACAGGAGATTTTAAAATATTTTGATCAGTCCCAGAGGGCATCTAAGTAGTCAACTAAACTTCTTAGTTGTTTTGAGTTTAGTCCTTGGCTCCTTTCCACACTGTTACTAAAGCAAGTTATGTTTAGGAAACATAATTTCCTCTCAGTGTTGCCAACATTTCTCGAAATGATCACCCTCCACTTCAAAAACTGAGGGAAATTCCATAGCAGTGCTGTATTTGCGAGGTGATTTGAACAGGTTTTTTTCATGTCCATATTCTTGGGCCATGTAACAGGTTGGTTCAAGAAAACAACTAGAAGTGAAAACAAACTGGATTTTGATGCAAGGTTTTCCAAATATTGATTATGCTTCATTTAGGTTCAGAAAAAATGTCTCTTGTAATCCTGTAGCTGAGATTGAACAATGGTTTCACTCATGCCTTTATTGAGGATATTATGTGCATTGGTGTACCAGATGCAGAGCTTTGACCACCGGGTAAGAGAGGGAACACGAGAACAAGGGCACAAACACTCCAGAAAGTGAGCAAAGAGAAAGGACCAAAATGTCTGTCAATACAGATGTCCTGCCATCTCTTTAAAGTCAAATAGCCATTGCCCCAAAAACTCTCAGCAGCCCAGCATCCATTCCATCTTGCTCCAGCAAGTGGACGTATAGTCCTGGCTGCAAGCTTTTCCAAAGGTTGAAAAAAAAGAGTGCGATTAATGGAAATATACAAAACAATAATAGTAAACAATATTTATCAGCGCTGCATAAACTGTGATCAAGGTTGCATCTCTTCCAAACCTTGGAATGATTCAATGACTGGATGCTATCTAAATATAACTGACAACCTAAATCTGTTGATATCCTTGGAACAAAAATAAATCCATACATAGAAGAGGGACTGTTCTGCTTTCCCATTTGCTAATAGCATCTTTGAATATCTATTAGGAGAACATCTGAATTCATGAGGAGCTCAATATGCAGAATATGTAAGTGAGAACAGTCTAACATCCAGTCTTAACTCCTCCGCAAAGAGAACTGGACAGTCAGAGGCACAATCATTGTCAGAGGTCAAAGTTGTTCCCTTTACTTTCATCCCCACCTCAGTGCCTCTTCAATTCTGGAAGTGATTGTGGGAGTTGTTTTCCCCTTCTCCACCCAAAAAAATCCTTTATCCACCGACTTAAAAAATGCTTAGGTCATTAATCAATTACCTATCTTGAGAACCCACTCTATTTTGATACATAGGCAAATTTAATCTGAACAGGTTCCAACCATCCCATGCACATAGCAGGCTCAGTGATGGACTAGATGCAAGGTATAAAAGCCAGTCCAAATTCTAACAAAACTATGCACAGGTCTGAATGAGCTGATAGGGAAGTTGATGCAACTGACTTCACATTAGTGCTGGCAAAAATTGCCAAAATGGAAGCCATTATTTCAATGTGAACTGGAAGAAATAATGACTTCTCCAAAATTTAATGCTAGACAAGTGGAAAGTGGAGGAAGGTGCAATGGACTATGCTCAAACATCAGTAATGACCTTCACTTGATGGCTGGTTGTGAGCCTATCAATACAGTGGAACTCTGATTGGAAGGAACGGAACAGGAAGTGATGGTAGAAGTGGCCTTGATGTTGACTGCAATGGAAATGCATTGGACCTTGGCGAGAAATTCTGCTCTCTAACAGACTGAGTAAACACCACAAAGGATTGTGGGGTGGGGGAGGGGAAGAGTCATGAGTGGACTATTTAGTACAGCCATGATGGCAGAAGGCATTTTCTTTTATTCTCAAAGTAAGAACATAAGAAATAGGAGTGGGAGTAGGCCATCTAGCCCTTCGAGCCTGCCCCGCCATTCAACAAGATCATGGCTGATCTGAAGTGGCTCAGTTCCACTTTCCTGCTTTCTCCCCATAACCCTTAATCCCCTTGCCTACCAAAAACCTATCTACCCGCATCTTAAATATATTTAGTGAGGTAGCCTCAACCACTTCAATGGGCAGAGAATTCCAGAGATTCACCACCCTTTGAGTGAAGAAGTTCCTCCTCAACTCCGTTCTAAACTGCTCCCCCTTTATCTTGAGGCTGTGCCCTCTAGTCGTGCTGTCCTTTCTGAGCGGAAAGAACCTCTCCACCTCTACCCTATCCATCCCTTTCATCATCTTATACGTCTCAATGAGATCCCCCCTCATCCTTCTAAACTCTAACGAGTACAAGCCCAGTCTATTCAGCCTCTCCTCATAGCTCAACCCCCTCAACTCCGGTATCAGCCTAGTGAACCTCCTCTGCACTCCCTCCAAGGCCAATGTTTTAATTTCCAAAGTTCATTTACATGTAAGTTAGGCAATAGCACATCTGTTTCAAAAAATTAAAGAGCTGATAAAGATCAATGACCTACAGTCAACAAAAGCGAGCTTCCAAAGTTGATGCCAAATGAATGTTAACTTAATGCTCATTACCTCCATTTAAAACTAATCCCAAAATAAAACTTTACCCAGAGTAAATACCAAGAATACAAGCACGAACAAGTGTTTTTGTTAGAATGTTTTCTAGGTGAGCCTCAACTAGTTCAAAGATTCAGAATTTGAGATAAATCACACGTTGCTCAATCTGTGCCAGTGCCCAGTTTTCTAAATGAGATTATGGAAATAGTGACATGGTCAAAAATATTACAGCACTTGTATGAATCACTGATAGGCAGGCTCTTTATAATATTTTCCTTCAGAATATCCAAGATTCTCACATTGCTGAATTTCAGTTTAGCACAAGAGAATTTATTGACAGGTTGCTTTAACTGCTAATTTTACAAATCTAAGTTGAGACTGCCATCTCATTGGCATATTAATATTCAACAGGGATAAATGACTTGATTTTGTAATTTACTTCAATTGATTCAGGGAATAAATATTTTACATTGAAACATAACCACAGCTATGGAAAGCAACCAAAACATTTGCTAACATTAATGGAGTTGAATCAACATCAAAAAGTGAAAAACAAACATATTTTCCAGATCAACAATAAAACAACATTATGAGGAAGTTTTGGGCTGATCAATAAAAACAGGAGTAATGGGATGATTCTCCCATCCAGTTGCACTAATTTTTTCACGCAGTGGGCCAGAAGAATATCATGGCGCTGATACATAGGGCTAGCACATGCATTCGCGCCCTGATAGCATCTCCCAGTGCCGGTCTTCCAGTCTACTCTGTGCCAGGTATCAAACTCATTAACATCGTTATTTTCATATATTTTAAATATGATTAGCGTGCCCAGGACAGAAATCGCCAGGCCTGCTAGCGCCTGGTGTTGTGAGACTTTCTACCGGGTTTACTCCAGTCCAATGCCGGCAGCTCCACATCATGCCCACCTGCCCACCAGGAGTAGCTCACTCCAGCAGGTCTTTACAGTAGCTTCCCTTAACAGAGAACGGGCAGCCTGACCCCGCTAGGGAGAATCAGGAGCAACTGGGGCCCCCAGAAGGTCGGGCAGCGAGCTGTGATCCCTGGACATTGCCCCTCAGGCAATACCAGGGTGCCAAAGTGTCAATGCCCAGGGACATGTTGATACTGCCCAACGGTAGGGGTGGGGGCGGGGGCAGGCGCCGTTGCCACTCTGCAGTCAGAATCCGTGGGAGAAGGAGTGAGGCCAATGATAAGGGCTGTCTGGAGGGGGAGGGTGTTTGGCCTGCTGGGGTGGTTGGCACTGTGGGGGGGGTGGGGGTGGGGGTGTCAGGAATGCAGGGAGAGAGGAAGCTGGAAATCAGGGTGGGGAAGGGGGAGGGTGGAGCAGAGGGCTGGTGTTGTAGGGCAATCAGGAGGCCAGACATGCTGAACCACTGCACATACACCAATCTCGGCACTGACAGATCGGCACATGTACAGTGGCCCGCTCAGCGCACCAATTTCAGCCTCTCCAGCAGGGATATATATGCTCGCCCCCTTGTTTTTAAATGATATACATGCTAATGACCTCTGCAGTAGACAGAGTGTTGGAGATTTTTCTCTCCAAAAGAAAAATCCAGCATGAATTACCCTAGTTTTCATGCAAATTCAACACATAGAAATCTTTTGGAAGAATTCCGGCCAAAGTGTTCAAAGTAAATAAACAAATATTTTTGTAAAATCACATGCACATTGTTTTGTCAGAGTACAAGACCAATACTAAAATGTTTTAAACAAGACTTCCTTGATGTATTTAGCCTAAAGTCTGGTATCATGCTATGTACTCCATCTAATTCAATGTCCAATTATAATCCAATACTTCCAAGCAAAATAAAATGTCAATTTCTCAAATTAGGAATATTTCAGTTTTCATTTTATTTAAACTTTGTTTTCATGGCATTTTTTAAAAAATACCAACATCAGAAGATTGGCATTCATTCACTGGCAACCCAGATTTACACTGCTATAACTGGTTCCCTTAGCCTGGTGTTGCAATAGTATTTTCGCAACCTGTGACTCTTCTATGAGGATAGAAAGCTAGTTTCAGCAACATAAATGCAAGAAGTCTGTTCCAATGCTGTTCATGTGTGAAACAAATTAAACTACCACCAATGGAAAAGTACCAATGACCTGCACTAATCCAACAATATTACAATAATTACAAATCCCCATCTGTGCCTCTGTAGGTTGCATGAGTACACAACCTTTAGGTGGGATTCTGACTTAGAGAAGTTCAGTCATAATCCCAAGGATGGTAGTTTCACACCATTGCGGTGGACAGGAAATACTCTGCTTTAACACACTTCCCTTCCCCAAAGATAAATTTCAAAGTGAGAGCAAATCCAATAAAATAGATCCAAGTATGAAAAAGTGGAGCTCTGGTGTGATACAAATTGCAGTCCTTTCTACTTGATACATAAAGCATGTTATCTTCTTTTTTGAAAGTGGGGTAACATCAAGGCAGAGTTCACCTGTAACTGAAAGCAACATGTCCAGACAGCTGATAAAAATTCCACAAAGTAATAGGTGCCAAGAACGAAGCTAATGGAGTGTATTTACTCCTCAAATATCTTGTGAAGACAGATGTTTTTTATTATTTATTTAAAAATTCCTTCCAAAATTGAGTCATTGAATAAACCCAGTTTTCTTTAACGAACATCATTCTGACGAGGGAAAAAAAAATCTACTTGTTGTTTACACTCGATTCTTTCAACCCAATTCAATTAAAAACAAAAATCATAGGACACTTTCTCCTTTCAACAGATTATAACTTTCTCAAGCACGTATGCTCCAATAGTTTTGTAACAGCACTTTAAAATCCTATTCATTACTGACTTAGCTACTAACCAAAACAATTACTAATACCAACTGATTAGTACAAGCAATTTCCCGTGCA
The DNA here is from genome assembly GCF_965287045.1 of Carcharhinus amblyrhynchos. Lineage (NCBI taxonomy): Eukaryota > Metazoa > Chordata > Chondrichthyes > Carcharhiniformes > Carcharhinidae > Carcharhinus > Carcharhinus amblyrhynchos. The sequence continues at coordinate 31,776,099 of NC_137325.1, read as the reverse complement.
TGAACAGCCACGTTTAGTCGTTTAAATACTGATGTCCAATCAGCTGTTCAATATCTCTTTCCCCTTCCCGACTATGTGGCTTTAAGTTAGCTCTCTATTTATTGCAAACAGGGTGCTGCACAGTAGTTACTGACACTTAAAAACAGCTGAGCACACCAGCTGAGTGAGGCTAAGCAGGTGATCATCAGTTTTTTTGCTCAGTGTTCAAAATACCCAGCAGTACTAAGTAACGATATTTGCCTGTTCACAACAATGAAATTCTTGCATAAAACGGACCAGTATAATCAAACTGTACTGATTAGAATAATGAACAAACCACAAAATTCACAAGTATTCATAAATTCAGGTTGCGGATTACAATTGCTTGATTGCACAAGCAATCATCACCACATGTGGATTTCACTGTGTGCTCACTTTCCCAAACATATTAAATTAGAATGGTTGTGCCACTTTTGTCATGTGTTATTACTATAGAAGCCTAATGTGTGAATTAAGCATGAAGTCTGGAAAGCAACCTGAAATTCAAAGAGAGCAAGGAGTGTAAGCACCATAGTGTTTAAGGTAGCTCAATCAATAAGAAAGTGTATCAAAGCATTTAATTGTTTTCCATCCAAAGTTCATCCGAAAGAGTGTGAAGTGCTAGCATCAAACTGGATGCAGCATAAATATGAGAGTTTATTTATTATTGTCACAAGTAGGCTTACATTAACACTGCAAAGAAGTTACTGTGAAAATCCCGGAGTCGCCACTCTCTGGCGCCTGTTCGGGTACACGGAGGGAAAATTTAGCATGGCCAATGCACCTAACCAGCACATCTTTTGCACTGTGGGAGGAAACCAGAGCACCAGGAGGAAACTGACACAGACACAGGGAGAATATGCAGACTCCACTCAGTGACTTAAGCTGGGAATTGAATCTGGATCTCTGGCGCTGTGAGGCAGCAGTGCTAATGACTGTGTCACTGTGCCACCCATTTTAATTTACAAAAATTGAGATACCCAGTGAATGAGTTTGAAAAGGCCAAGTGACATAATCTTTGTGAACCACATATAAGAGTCAGTTAATTAATAGCAAAATTAACTGATTGAAAAAAAGACTTCTAGCAATAAAAATTATTAGTACTCAAACACCAAAAGAAAATGCCAACAGTCAGCAAAAACAAAACATTATTCCAGTTGTGCCTTAAAATGATGCTGAAAATGGAGCCTACAGATTCCTGGGAGCTCAGGAGGTCCACAAAGTAACATTAGGAGCCAGGGGCAGGTTATAGCCAACATACAAGGAGGAACGTGCACAATAGACAGACTCTGCAGTGAGAAACAGGTGCACACGTTTCACAAATGTCTAATATCTGTTTTCTTAAAAACTTTATGATAACACTCTTTATGTGCAGTACTTCAATATTATTGGAATTATATAGCATGACATGTGACCATGCCCTTTAGTTTTGAAATATGATTTTTTTTTAACTGACTGGAAATATTGTAATTTGAGCTGAAACAGACCAAACTGCTTAAAATGCAAGCCCACATTCAAAAAGGAGGGTGAGAAACAAACAAGATTTCTATTTGTTTAAGGAAGAAATGGTTACAAGGCTATTGTTAGAATTTGCATTGAAAATTCAGAATTGCAGTACAAGTACAAAACCAAAAGGTATAAAGCAATTCTTCAGTTTATAATACCCTGTATACGCACACATATCATGGACTAGATCTGGTCCCCGGTTGAAGTGTTTAATAAAATATTTAATAAGTTGGAAAGAAAATCTGGTTATAAATGAGATTTAGGGTCCCTAATTCCCAAAGTCACTTCACAGAAGCATCAGGACACGTGACCAAAAGCTTCACCAGTTTTTGAGGAGCATCTTAAAGGAAAAAGTAGTAAAGCAGGGTTCAGGGTGCAAATTCTAGTACTAAGGGCCCAGGCAGCTAAGCAATAGCCATGAAAAGTGGGAATGCAAAAGAAGCCAAAGTCAGAGGAGCATAGAAATCTTGGAGAGCTTGTAGAGCTGAAGGACATTCCAGAGATAGGGAGGGGAGTACCCAAGAAGGATTTTGAATACATTGAGATTTTGTTAACATCAAGGTGTTGTTGAAATAGAAGCCAGTGTAAGCCAGCAGGATTAATGTGGCATGGCGCAAGTGAGGATAGACTGATATTCTTTCACGGGATGCAAGTATCACTGGCAAGGCAAGAATTTGTTTTCCAGTCCCAATGGCCTTTAGGAAAGTGATAGTGAGCCTTCTTGCAGCACTGTAGTTGAAGTATTACAGGTGCACCTACACTGCTGTTCAGAAGGGAGATCCAGCTTTTTCGTTCAGGGATCATGAAGGAATATAGTTCTAAGTCTGGGTGGTGTATAGCTTAGAAAGAAACAGGTGGTGGTTGTGCCCCTTTGCATCTACTGTCCTTGCAATTCTGTATTGCAGAGGTTGTAATGCCTTCTACATGGTGGAGAACAGCTGACAAGAATTACCAGTCATTGATCTGTCCCTAACAGCCACAGTATTTATATGAATAGTGCAGTTCAGTTTCCAGTCGATGGTAACCCAGGATGTTTGTTGATAGTATGGATTCAGTGAGGATAATGCCATTGAATGTCAAGGGTTAATGGCTAGATTCTCTCATTGGAGATTGTCATTGCCTAGCACTTATGTGGGGCGAATGTTACTTGCTATTTGTCAGTTGAAGCCTGGATATTGTCTTGCTGCATTTTTACAAGGACTGCTTCAGATCTGAGGAAGTATGAAAGGTGCTGAACATTGTGCAATCATCCCTACTTCTGACTTTATGATGGAACGAAGGTCATTGATAATGCAGCTGAAAATGGTTGGCCCTCGGACAGTATCCTGAGAAACTCCTGCAGTGATGCCCTGAAACTTGCCAACAACCTGGTTCAGCCTCCAGTTTTGGCTAAGGATAGGGATGAAGACAGTCATTTGAGAACAGAATCATTGGTGTGGTCCAAGTACAATCTTTTCAGTTTCACAAAAAATTTCTGTTCATCCAATATTGGATGCTGGATAAACAGTGTGACAAAGCAAAGGCCTTTATGCAGTCAAGAGAGGTGATGCTAAGCTAGGAATCAGTTATCAGTGTACATTGGGAGGCACAGGGGCAAGCTACGTTCCCTCACAGCGCCAGAGACCCAAGTTCAATTCTAGCCTCGGAAGACTTTGTGGAGTTTGCATGTTGTCCCTTGTCCACATGGATTTCTTCCCACTGTCCATATATGTCCAGGTTAGGCAGATTTGCCATTCTAAATCGTCCCTTAATGTCAGGTGAATTAGCAAGGTAAATATGTGGGGTTGTGGAGATAGGGCTTGGGTGGGATTATTGCTGCTGTAAGGGCAATGGGCCAAATTATTCCATATGTGGAATGTGAAATGGTTTTGAATGTCACTGAGACAAAACATATAATCAAAGAGATGGTTGAAATCTTGTGTAGAATACTCTAAAAAAAATTATAAATTTTTAGAATAAGTTCCACACAATGTTTCTCAGTGTTCACCTTGGGCAAGATGTTGAACAGAACTTTGATGATCTCTCAGTCCTCTATTCAGAAAACCGACTACATAATAGCTCCCGAGTATCTGGAAGTGTCGCACTCAGCTAGACAAACTGGGCAAGAATGCAAGGCCAATATAAATTTTAGAGTTTCACTTTGCTTTTAAAAGGTTAGTTACAAAGGAAACCATTTCAGAACTTCTCTTAGATGATTAAAATAGGTGGATTTGGGGTTTTGAAATGAGGAGTATACCTGCTGGAAAGAAGGGACGCTTCATGGGCAAAGCAGGTCTTTTCTTACACCCTTCGGTATAATCCAAAATTTATTATCCAGAAACAAATTATTCTACTGCACAACATTTGACAGATTGCTGCAGAATTCTGCTACATAAAATCCAAATCCAGTAATCAGCCTTCAGTGCCAAAACAGTGTGTAGTTCTAGCCATTAATGATTAAATGTAATCAGAAAGTGACTGTTTTTTCATTATGTAGTTATTTACAGACTTGAGCCTTATGTTGTCATATTATGCAATTGGATTAAGCTAGGTGGAAAATGTCTTTGCTTGCTGACGTTAGGTTTTAATATTCCAGAAAGGCTAGATATCCATTTCTGAATATCCATTAGAAGATCCAAGTGACCCACATACCCCGAACACAGCTATTCATCACCTGCAATCTCATTATTGAAATAATACCTCTACTAACTTGCAACACGCACTCCCCATTCCCATAAAAACAAACAGAACAGAATGCCTTCCAACATCAATACCAACACTAGTAAATTGGTGGCACGGTCAACATGCATCTTTGTGAAGTGACTATAAAAGGATGAGGGGGCTAGGAAGAATGATTGTTTTTAAAATCCACATACCTGTTTTAAATAGCCATTTAAAATCGGCAGTTGCAAAGACAGGAAACTCAAATAGTTAGTCAAAAGCCTTTATTTTTTCGCTTCTTTAACTTGATGTGAGCACCACTTGCAAGGCCAGTATTTGTTGTCCATCTGCAACTTCCCTTGAACGAAGTAAATTACTGTGTCATTGCAGAGGGCAGTTAAAGATAAACCACATTGCTGTGGGTCTGGAGCCACATGTAGGCCAAACCAGGTAAGGATGGCAGATTTCCTTCCCTAAAGAACATTAGCAAAGCAGATGGGTTTTTATAACATCAATAAGTTTCACGGTCACCTTGAGACCAGCCTTGAATTCCAGATGTTTTATTAACTGAATTTAATTTCACCAGCTGCCATGGTGAGATTTCAACCCATGTTCCTGGAGTATTAGCATAATAACAAGTGACATGACCAAAATACCACAACTCTGTTAAACGAGGACTGAAGGCTTTTAAACAGACCCAACAAAAAGTCTGAATGCAAAAATTTATTTAAATAATCCTAGAGCTTGGATCCCTACAATTTCTAGTGAATGGTAAAGACCTGAATAGCCAGCAAAACTAACACTAAACTGACTGAATTTTCAGATGACAAAAACAGCAGTAGAGGAACAGTGAAAGATTTGCAGAGATATTTGGATTCATATGCACACACAGACATGATCAGTTAAATTTAACACTTAATTGCAATGTCCAATGTACCCAAAGGTTAAAAAAAGAGAAGCAGTGTACAATGAATTAAATTTATATAATATAAAGGAGACTTGGGTAAGAAGTAGGATGAATCGGTAGACATCATTTACAATGTCCAGACAATGGACCACATGGTAAAATAATTTAACACTGACTGAAAGCAAGGATGGAAAGTTTGAAGAGCAGTCTACAAAGATTTATGTTGTTTTCCATTTAATTGTAGTCTAAGTAGATCAGAGAGTTAGGAATATAGGAAATAGGAGCAGCAGTAGACCATTCATCCCCTCAAGCCTGCTCCACCATACAACTGAATCATGGCTGATCGTCTGTCTCAGTGCCATTTTCCTGTACAAGCCCCAAAATCACGTGATATATTTAATATTAGAAACCTGCTAATCTCAGTCTTGAATATACTTAATAACTGACCCTCTACAGCGTCAACTACAGAATTCCAAAAATTCACTATCCTCTGACTGAAGAAATTCCTCCTCATCTCAGAGAATACAGGGCCAGTCTCTTCAATCTCTCTTCATTGAATCCTCGGATGACAGGATTGTCCAGTCTAGTGAACGTCTGCTGCACTCCGTGGCAAATACGTCCTTCTTAAACTAAAGAGACAAAAACTGCATACAATAGTCCAGGTGCGATCTCCCAAGACTTTATACAATTGCAAGGAGACTTTTTTTACTCTTGCACTCAAATACTCCTCCAACAAAGGCCAACATACAGTTTGTCTTCCTGATTATTTGCTGCATCTGCATGTTAGCCATTAGTGCTTATGAACAAGGACACCCACGTCCCTTTGAACATCAACATTTTCCAATCTCTCACTTAACAAATACGTTGCACTTCTGTCCTTCCTACCAGCATGCATTTTTTACATCATATTCCATTGCCCACTCACTTAACCTGTTAAATCCCCTTGAAGCTTCTTAGCATCCTCCTCACATTCCCACCTAGTTTTGTCATTTCCTACTCTGTTTCATGTCTGTTAATCAATTCTCAGCTTTGGTTACCATTTCACAAATATATTTACATTAGGAACACAAAACAACACAGCAGGTTCTAAAAGTACTGGAATAAGCAATGGAAAACCGTCTTCAGCTGCCTCGTTAATGACTTTTCTTCTATCATAAGGTCAGAAGTGGGGCTGCTCACTGATGACTGTATAATTTTTAGTATCGTTCGTGACTCCTCAGATAGACTCACATCTAAAAGCAACAAGACCCAGACAATATCCAGGCTTGGCTGACAAGTGGCAAGTAACATTCACACCACATAAGTGACAGGTAATGACCATCTCCAAAAGAGATTTCTTTTGTTTACTACAAATACGTTATTACAAAACAATTACAATATTCAAAGAACGAATATGAAAGATACATTATCAATTGTTAATGCCATCCATTTATCAATAACTTGTAATTATTACCTTCTATTTAGGAAGGGTTCATTGTCAGTTATAGTTTTCCAGGGTACTGCCCTCTAAATACACTTCAATTTACAAATCATAATTTACAAATATACAAATATTAGTACAACACAGCAAACTGAACACAACAAAAATGAACACTGAAGAATATCCATTGCCCTCCATGGCAACAGCTCCTGGGTTTTCCAGGGGCGGGGGGGGGTGGTGCTGTGTGTGTGGTTGCAACTCCCCAGAAATATTTGTGTACAGGGATTACACTTTACGGAGGGTGGATGTGGGGGGAGAAAAAGAATAGGGGAGGCCATCTTGGATCCACTCTGTCCAGACCCTCCCTTCCAGATTTTCAGCCAGGACGGTGAGGGAGGCTCTCCAGGGTACTCAGTCTGGGTTGCACTTTGGATTTTCTTCCAGAGAATGGAGACCCTCCAGTGTTACTATGTCCAGGGCTTCACCACCCAGAACTTCTCCAACAAGAGAGAATCTGACCGTCACCTCATGACATTCAACGGCATTAACAACAATTAATTCCTATTATCAATATGCTGGGGGTTACCAGAAACTGAACTGCTTTATAAATATCATTGCTACAAGAATGGGTCAAAGGCTAGGAAACCTGCAGCGAGTAACTCACTTCCTCACTCCCCAAAGCCTGTCCACCATCTACAAAGCACAAAGTCAGGAGTGTGATGGAATACTCTCCACTTGCCTGGATAAATGCAGCTCCAACAACATTGAAGCTGTCAGCCACTGACTAGGACAAAGCAACCTGGTTGATTGCTATCCCTTCCACAAGCATTCAAACCCCCCACCACCAACAAACAGTGGCAGCAGTGTGTACCATCTACAAGGTGCACTACAGGAACTCACAAATGTCCCTTTGACAACACCTTTCAAACTCAGGACTGCTACCATATAGAAGGACAAAGGCGGTTGATACTGCAAACACCACCACCTGGAGGTTCCCCTCCATGTCACTCACCATACAGACTTGGAAATTTATCATTTGTTCCTAAATCTCAGGAACTGCAGAAATTCAAGAAAGCAGCTCACTACCACCTTCTCAAGGGCAACTGGGAATGGGCAATAAATGCTGCCCAAGCCAGTGACACGCACATCCCATAAAAGAATTTTAAGAATTAGCAAAGACGAAACTATGCAATCTAGATTCTAAAGACAATGAGCCAACTGAATATAATCATCTATAACAAATATAAAAGCTCAAGGGAAACCTCACCATGAACCAATGGAAACAGAAATGTTGAAAATTCAGAGCCTGGTGGTTTAGTGTGTGTGTGGAAAAGAAAGGTGCCTTTCAGCAAAATACATGCCCATAAAGTATGTCAGAATATAATTTTGCATTAATGAGAAATCAATGTAGCAATTATATTAATAAAAGCTTCTTTACTCCAAATTATGTGATGAAATAATCCATTAAGCAATGTAACAGAAGCAAAAACTGAGCTGCACAGAAAATAAACTGTCACGATGGTTAAGATACCTGATGGATGCTTTTTCTTATCCTCACTTAGCCTATATCCTTATGTGCAAAGAAATTCAAGAGTGGCCAGAGTAACATGCTGAAATAGGCACATTGCACTGCTGTGCAATTAGAAAACAGCCGTGGGTGGCCATCTACTTCTCATTTAAAATTTGACCTAGACATAACCTTGTCTACTCTTCACTGTGCCTTTGGACATGAATTTCACTTTCCATTCATTGTGTAGTACCTCCGAAAAGTAAATTGCACGGATTACAGCGCAGAAAACAGGCCATTCGGCCCAAACATAAATGGGTTGGGGGGAGAATTGAGAGACTTACAATGTTGTAGGCATAATGTTACAAAAGACCAAATGCTTTCAGTGCATCAGTTAAGTTCCAGTTACAGGCAATTTAAAGATACAACTACACAATGATTTTGCAATGCAAACTCAAGTGTTGATAATGTGCCGTTAATATTAAAATGTGGAAAATGTAACGAGCATTACAAACAGTTAAGTGAGTGAGCGAAGCAAACACCAGACTTCCAGTCGGGTTGGTACACAAGATCTTGGTCCAAACCCTTAATTAAATTGTGTGGTATCCCGTATATTGTAAATAAAGTCGAAATATAGATGCGCGCCAGTCAAATGCCTTCTACATGACTCCAAAGTGCCTGCAGCGTAAGAATGCTCCCGACCGAAAACTTGAACCAAAATCGGTCTGAGTGTTACTATGTTCACTTAGCAACCAAATAACGCCCTAAATACAAAAGATCAGGTACAAAAGGACCTCGCTTCCTTAAAAGAAAACAATTAAATCAGGATAACACGAAATCACTGCGTGAGATGGTCAGTAAGCGGTGGGCAGAAAACAACACCTGCGTTTCAAGGAGTTATATTTCAATGACTAGGATTCGGTTGGTGGGAAGGAAAGAAGGTTTGAGCAGCGGTTGGTATAGGTTAGTTCCGCGTCTTCCTTGTACAAACCAATTGAAAAGCGTGCCACTGAATCTGATGGGTTTGCACCAGTCAGTAATCTTCACCCGAAAAAAGTTAATTCCTAAAACAGACCAGACAAAATTTGCAACTAAAAATACGTTTTATTCTTTTTTTGAAAAAAGGGCAGCGCCACACCCATAGTTTGCAGCCAAAGTGAAAGCGGGAATTACCAGTAAAGTTGGGAGATGTTACGAGAACCTGAATGTCGGGGAGACGAGTACAGAGCGGATCCAGCAGTGTGCCACACAGTCCCTGCTGTCACCGGGCTCTCCAAAAACCTGAACATTACAGCCCCTAAATTAAGACTTCAGATAACAACTTCTTTAAAAAATAAATACATCACAAAACGAGCTTGAATAGACTAAAGTCGAGAGCATTCATCCTGTCCCAGTTTCCATTCATTCTCTGCAAGCATCTCCTTCACCCGTTTCACATATATTAAGAACGATACATGTCAAACGCCACTCCTTTACTTATTTTAGTGAGGAACTAAATCCCCTCCAACCCCAACATTTCACTTCCAATTTCTATGGTCTGTTGCATTGGAATTTTTGGGCACATGCCAACATTATCCTTTCCTTTCAGAAAAAAGAAAAAACTGGGAGACCGATTGTAATTTACGCGTTACACGTGCGCCTTTTAAATAGATTTTTTTTTAGAAAAATTGCAGCTGTTTGATGTAAAGATCTGACTGCTAGCCGGCGGATTTTCTAATCTCAGCGCCGCACCAACTAGCAGTGGCTGCTGGCGCCGTTTGTGGTCTCCATCGTCAGAGACGCTCTCTCTCCTCCCTCCCCCCTCCCCCTTTATATTTAATGGGAACAACAGATTTTGTTATGCAGAGTTCTCATTTAAAAGCACGCTCAGGGCGTTCATTCTCACGGTGCTATAATAGGAGGGGGTCTATTTGCATTGCAGTTTTATTTGGGGGGGGGGGGGCGTGTGAGGATAGACTCTGTTGCTATGAAAAGCTGCGGCGTGTTACCTGTTGTCTGCCTTGGACGTGTTGGAACAAGGCGGCGGGTGAAGGACTGTCTGATTTTCTTCCATCTCCACCACGCACTTGGTGTTGAGTTCCATCTCTGTAGGAAACATTGGTCACAATGTTACCAGACAGCCAGCAACTCCTTGCGTATCCATCACCCCTCCACCATTAACAATGTTGCTTTTTATACTTTAAAAAGAACACTTTGCTAAAACAATTCCCTGCAAATTGCGCTGCTGATCTGACTTTTGCTTACCCCGTCGGTTCATCGGCCGGACTCTCACTGCAACTTTCACCTTCGAATCCGACATTTTCACACTTTTTATTCCTTTTTTTCCCCTGCAGTCCCTGTAAACTTCCACTTATTCCGTCAGTCCGTGGCAAAATCTTTCTTGGGTTCTTCGTGGGCACGTGTTGCAAAAAGCCACGGGTCCATTCCTTGAGGCAAATGAAAACGGAGAGCTGAGTTGTTCTTGTATCTCTTCCTTTCGATCACCCCCTCTGTGTGTGTGTGTCTCTCTCTCTTTAACCAAAGATGTTGAACTCCGCTCCCTTCATCGCCGCCGCCATGTTACGAGCGTTCAATCCGTCAAGTCAGGAGCCCGCGGAGATTCCCGAAAGCTGGACTCGAGCAGACTGTTAGCTCGGCTCAGCCTTCAGGCACGGAAGCACCCGAGGACAAGGCGAAACTCGGCTTGTCGAGCGGGGAGCCGGCTTTCCCCCCCTCCCAACTCCTCCTCCCGCGGAAACGCCCGAAGAGCCTTCAGGTCAATCGCAACGCCAGCCGAGGGAAGAAACCCAGCCAGGTCCAATCACCACAAACCAGCCCCTGGAAAGACCTCAACACATCCATCAGCAGGGAAAAAAGTTTTTTTTTCGATGATGTCATCCGCCTCAACCCTGAATCCTTTTGCTCGGATCATTTAGTTTTGAAAGAACGCTGGTCTGGTCGTGTGTAGACAGTAGATCATTTCGGGTGGGGATTCATTCGTGAGGGCATCACGTCCCACCCCAATGTGTTGCGCGAGTGATCTGCCCCGGGGCAGATAGATCCCCCTGCACATTTCTCCATGCCTTTTTCCTGTCTCTTCCTCTTCAGATAAAGGCGAAATACTGCTGATGCCGGAATCTGAAACGAAAACAGAAGGTACTGGAGAAACTCAGCAGGTCTGACAGCATGTGTGGAGAGAAGATAGAGCCGACGTTTCGAGTCAGGATGACCCTTTGTCAGCCAGACTCCAAACGTTGTCTCTATTCTCTCTCCTGTCAGATGCTGTCAGATCTGCTGATCCTTTTTTCTTAAGTTGGTCCAATTTCCATGATCAATATGTTTCCGAAGAAGGAATACATGAGGTTTTTTTTTCTTGCCTTCCACATGTTCATTTAAAATTGTATGTCCTCCTCCCTGAAGGATCATCCCCTCATGTAAGCTGCTGTTGTCCTTTTGAGTTTCTAGCTCCTCCTACCATCACCACTGAAAAATCACTGGTTCTGCCATGTCTTGGAAACCTGAGCATGGAGTCTTTACCTGATGCTGGGGCAACTCATTAACAGGAAGTGACATCCCCTGAGATCTTTAATGACACAAATAGTTAAATATGTCTTTAAGACAGGTTAGCCATTTATGTCATTCGGGATGTTAGGGGATGGTTGTCACTGCCTGTTTATGGGTTGCCCCAGCATCAGGTAAGGACTGCATGCTCAGGTTTGCCCAGGTGTAATCAGGCAGAGATACAGTGGTATACAGTCAAGAAGGAGTTGTTCAATAATATCTGCATAATCCATGAAGTCTCAAGTCATCTGGCTAAATATGGACTGAAGGTAGCAGAGAGTGGAATTGCATATGTGCAGATTTCTCTGCTCTGAGAGCAGCAGGGAGACCTGTTACACAGCCTCTGCTGCTTTCAACTTGCCTCCATGGTCTAAAACAGTTCCCCCCCCCCCAGCTACTGCATGGGTCCACAACCAATAGGAAGCCCACTCCCCCCCACCCAGAAAGATCAACCCCCACAACGTTCCCCACCCACAGCCGAACCAATCGACCTTCACAAGCCCTCCCCATGGCCGGACCGATTGACTCCCACAACCTCCCGAACACAAATACAGAGTGACAGCTGTCCCCCCTCCCTCCCTGCGCCTCCCCCCCCGATTACAATGTAGAGTGTGCAACAGTCCCCTCACCGCCCCCCCCGCAATGAATCGCTGTGCAGCAGTCATCCCCTCCCCCTCGCCAATCCCAATGCAGTGTGGGCAGCGGTCACCTCCTCCTCCCCCTTTGGTAGAATGCAAAAAGAACATCAGTGAGCAGATTATTGCTGAGTAAATGTCATTTGATAGCACCGTCAATGACATCCTCCATCACTTTGCTGATGATCAAGAGTAGACTGATGGGGTGGTAATTGTCTGGATTGGATTCACCCCACATTTTGTGGGCAGGACATACCTGGGCAATTTTCCATATTGATGGTTAAATGCCAGTGTTGTAGCTGTCCTGGAAGAGCTTGGTCAGGGGCAAGGCTATTTCTGGAACACAAGTCTTCAGTAACACTGCCGGAATGTTGTTAAGGCCTGTAGATTTTGCTGTCTTTCATGCTTTCAGCTGTTTCTTGATATCATGCAGAGTGAATCGAATTGGCTGAAGACTGGCATCTGTGATTCTTGGGACCTCCAGAGAAGGCTGAAGGGGATCGTCCACTCTGCATTTCTGACACTGGTGATCCCACCAGTACAGGAAACCTTTTACAGTTGTTGGCAAACATGTTCTGTATTTGCAACATTTTGTTTTTATTTCTTTTCAATATCTTTGTTTATTTTTATTTCTTTTTTCTGTATTTATTTTGACTGCAGGAAATATGGCGACATGGTGGACAGTGGTTAGCACTGCTGCCTCACAATGCCAGGGACCTGGGTTCAATTCCTGCTTGGGTCACTGTCTGTGCGGAGTCTGCACATTCTCCGCACATCTGCATAGGTTTCCTCTGGGTGCTCAGTTCCCCCCTACAGTCTGAAAGATGTGCTGTTTAGATGCATTGACCGTGCTAAATTCTTCCTCAAGATGAGACGTGAAGGATCAGTTAGGGCACTTGAGAGTTACAAGTTTGCCAAGAAGGACCTAAAGAGGGAGCTAAGAAGAGTCAGGAGGGGACATGAGAAATCTTTGGCAGGCAGGATCAAGGAAAACCTTAAAGCTTTCTATAGGTATGTCAGGAATAAAAGAATGACTAGGGTAAGATTAGGGCCAGTCAAGGACAGTATTGGGAAATTGTGTGTGGAGTCCGAAGAGATAGGAGAGGCACTAAATGAATATTTTTCATCAGTATTCACACAGTAAAAAGACAATATTATTGAGGAGAATACTGAGATACAGGCTATTAGACTTGATGGGATTGAGGTTCGTAAGGAGGAGGTGTTAGCAATTCTGGAAAGTATGAAAATAGGTAAGTCCCCTGGGCCAGATGGGATTTATCCTAGGATTCACTGGGAGGCTAGGGAGGAGATTGTAGAGCCTTTGGCTTTGATCTTTAGGTTGTCATTGGCTACAGGAATAGTGCCAGAAGACTGGAGGATAGCAAATGTTGTCCCCTTGTTCAAGAAGGTGATTATAGACCAGTAAGCCTTACTTCTGTTATGGGCAAAATTTTGGAAAGGATTATAAGAGATAAGATTTATAATCATCTAGAAAGGAATAATTTGATTAGGGATAGTCAACACGGTTTTGTGAAGGGTAGGTCATGGCTCACAAACCTTATTGAGTTCTTTGAGAAGGTGACCAAAGAGGTGGATGAGGGTAAAGCAGTTGATGTGGTTATATGGATTTCAGTAAAGTGTTTGATAAGGTTCCCCATTGTAGGCTATTGCAGAAGATACAGAGGCATGGAATTGAGGGTGATTTAGCGGTTTGGATCAGAAATTGGCTAGCTGTAAGAAGACAGAGGGTGGTGGTTGATGGGAAATGTTCATCCTGGAGTTCAGTTACTAGTGGTGTACTGCAAGGATCTGTTTTGGGGCCACTGCTGTTTGTCATTTTTATAAATGATCTGGATGAGGGCTTTGAAGGATAGGTTAGTAAATTTGCGCATGACACTAAAGTCAGTGGAGTTATAGACAGTGCAGAAGGATGTTGTAAGTTTAGAGGGACATAGATAAGCTGCAGAGCTGGGCTGAGAGGTGGCAAATAGAGTTTAATGCAGAAAAGTGTGAAGTGATTCACTTTGGAAGGAGTAGCAGGAAAACAGAGTACTGGGCTAATGGTAAGATACTTGGTAGTGTGGATGAGCAGAGAGATCTCAGTGTCCATGTGCATAGATCCCTGAGAGTTGGCACACAGGTTGATAGGGTTGTTAAGAAAACATATGGTGGATTAGCTTTTATTGGTAAAGGGATTGAATTTTGGAGCCATGAGGTCATGTTGTAGCTGTACAAAACTCTGGTGCGGCTGCACTTGGAGTATTGTGTACAGTTCAGGTCGCTGCATTATAGGAAGAATGTGGAAGCATTGGAAAGGGTGCAGAGGAGATTTACCAGGATATAGCCTGGTATGGAGGGAAGGTCTTATGAGGAAAGACTGAGGGACTTGCAGGTGTTTTCATTGGAGAGAAGGAGCTTAAGAGGTGACTTAATGGAGGCATATCAGATGATCAGACAATTAGATAAGGTAGACAGTGAGAGCTAGTATGAGGGGACATATCTATCACTCCTCAATTTAAAGCTAAGGGCAGATGTCAGAAGTAGGTTCTTTATTCGAGAGAGTACTAAGGGCGTGGAACACCCTGCCTGCAACAGTAGTGGACTCACCAACTCAGCATTTAAATGATCATTGGATAAACATATGGATGATGTTGGAATATAGGTTAGATGGGCTTCAGATTGATTTCACAGGTTGGCGCAACATCGAGGGCTGAAGGACCTGTACTGCACTGTAAAGTTCTATGTTCTATTTCAGTGTACCTGAACAGACACCAGTGTGTGGCAACAAGGGGATTTTCACAGTAAATTCATTGCAATGTTAATGTAAGCCTATATGTGACACTAATAAATAAACTTTATCAGTAAAATACAAGGAATACACTTTTGGATCTGTGACTTTCAAGATAGAAAGAAGGTGGGAAAGATCACAATCTATTTAAACATATATAATTGTATTTATTTTTCCCAGTGAGGTGCATCAAAATAGGTTACATTTTTGAATGAACATGATTGAGTACAAGCTATTGGCTAATTAACTAAGTAATTGGCAAAAGAAAGCTAACCCATAGTAAGCTGTTTAGTTAAAAACACTTCAAGTGGGTTTTGTTTTAACCTCATATAAACAACTCAAAGGACCTGGGTACAGTTGCAGACCCACTGACAGCAATGGCTCCAACTTGTTTCAAATCCACAGAAACCTCAATGGATTTGGCCAAACCTTATTAGTTTCCAGAATGTTTTTGGCAATAACCCCAACTACAAATCCATGGATACACAGAAGCAGTAATCTGTCCAAATGAAATTGATTTTAATCAGTTACTATTTCATTAAATACCTTAATCACATTAAAACAAATCTGAAATTAAAACATAAAATGTTGGAAATACTCAGTACGTCTGTCAGCATCTGTGGAGAGGCAAAGAGTATTAACAATTGATTACTGATTACCTGAATAATATTAGTTACAATCAATTACAAATTCACTCCAGTTCTTTATGGCATAAATTGGACTTCATAAGTCAAAAGAATATAAAGGCCATACAGGTTCTCTGGTTTGCCCAGTCATTGTACTATTTTAATTTCCCCCTTGTCACGGTACATATCCATTTACTTCTTTCTAAAGCAGGATTCTATTTTCTTTAGCAGTGCTTCAACTGCATAAATGCTCACTGCACTCAGTCACAATCTATTCAGAAACAAATCGAAGCAAAAACATTATTGCTTTGATTACATGTTAGCTTCAAGCGTCTTTCACTTATAAGTGTACAAATATTATAAAACACCCTCTACTTGATCCTTTCCTTCAATTTGTTTTGAAAGAGGGAATAACTTCAGCTATGCCGAGAATCCAAGGGAATTCACTGATCCAAAACTTGGAATGTTTGTACTGAAGATCTTGAAATAATTTCCGTTGCTTCCAAATTAGTAAAAGAAGTATGCCCAGCAAATCAGACAACAATGTTCAATATCTGCTCTCACCATTCTTTTGGAAGTAACTCCTCGAGCTTGAATTTTTGGACTATATATTTCTTCTTGTAACTGTTGCCAGATAATGCAAAATTTTCAACATCCTGTCACACATCAAACCCAGATAGTTCAAGCACAATTCACCCAAATCAGCTCTTAGTGCCAATGCTAGCAGGAAGACCGGAGTATTGGATCAGAAGCGCTTGTCAGGTGGGTGAATCCCAACTAATCAATGCACGTTTATGCATTGTGGTAATCGCAATGTCCAGCCTAGCATTTCTGAGATCTGGGCACCATTCTTAAAGGGTGCCCCAATCCCAGCATTCAAACGCAGCTTTCCTTCCCCCCCCCAACCCATATCGGAAAAGGCAACACCCAGCCCTCCCTGGTCAAAGAGCGAAGAGAGGGATCCTCCCCCCATCACCGAGAGAATGGGTCACCACTGAACCAAATGCAGTGTTACAAGAATGGATCTGAATGAGCAGCTGTGGGGAAGGGAATCCCATCCGCATTAGTGAAAGTGACTTCTCCTGTGAGGACTTAAAAGGAATCTTTTGACACAAATATGGAAGTGATTAACAAGAAGAGTGTAGAAAGAGAAAAGTAATCTGGTTACAAATTTCAGGCCGCTGTCAACATTGTCTTAAATTCTGTGGCATGGCCACTCTCCATGTATTTGGCATTCTGGAGTTGAATTGTGTTGCCCAACATGTATTGTGTAACTTGAGGACATAATGCCCTCATCATATGAGTTATGTACTATAGGGATGCTTCTCCCAGCCCGCTGTGCTGCTCTGCTTCAGCCTGGCACCTTGGAAATTGTCCACTGGACATCGGGCAGTGTCAAGGGAGCAAGGTCTTTTGGGAGGTGATCAGTTGGAGTGGGGAGGTGGTCTCACTGCCACTCTGCATTTGGATCAGTGGCAGAGGGAGGGAGGTTGGCAATGGGGGTTGGCCATCTGGGTGGGATGGGAGGGGGAAGTTTCAGGGCTGTTGGGGGGCCGGGGTGCCAGGGAGGGTGGTGCTGGGAGATCGAGGCTGGCCACCTGGGGTTTGGAGAGATTGGGGCTGGCCCAGAGAGATCCTGAAGGGCAGCAATCAGATTCGCACATGTGCGTCTCCTATGTTGCTGGCCTCATGGTACCCTGTGGTGCACAGAGTGCAGGAGATTCATTCTGAAAATTACTCTAAAAGAATCCATGGGAGTTAATCCCATTTTCATGCAAATTGGGGACTTCAAATATTTTTGGGAGAATCCCGGTCTATGTCTTTCATAACTGTCCCGACATGCACTCTCCAATCTTCTGGTAGGTGAAACTGATAAACAGAGATAAAAAAGGTCAGTATAAAATTAAAAAGCATGTTTATTTGCAGTACATGTGGCTGAACAACAATTGTGTTTTCTGACTTTTCAACCTCTTCTACAACATTTTCTGTGACATAGAAAACTGCACCACGCTACCTCAAATGGCAGCCAGGTAAGTCTTTAGCGATAAAAGCCAACTGCATAAATCTTCATTTCTAGCCCTGCCTAAGGCCAGAATCTCACATTTGTTGGAACTGATTCACTCTGTGCTGATCTCTTTTTATCGCTTCTCAGCACAAGATAACGGGCTTGTTTTCTGCTTCACCCAATGGTCTTAAGGTTGTTCAGCAGAACTTTCAATAAAACTTCCAAACCTTGCACCTATGCTTCCTCACAAGAGCAAAATCTCACCAGATACCCGACCAACTCACCCTGCAGAGCTCATATGAGTGGAGCTGTCCTGCTGTGTATGATGGCTCGAATGTCTGAACTAAATTATCTTAAAGGATTCTGATTAGACACTCTGGGGAGAATCTTCTGGACTTAGGCCCTGCCAGAAAGTTTGGGACAATATTCAAGTTGAGAACCTGATCTGCTAGTGGGCAGGCTTAGCTATGGCTCTTTAACTTAGCCCATGGTGTTAGCATCTCCTTCCTGGGTTGGCCGACCAATTAGGGAAGATAGACAACATGCCCATTCCGTCAAAAGAAGGATTGCTAATTAAAGGGACCATGGTGTGGGTGACAAGGACTCACCAGCACTTGGATTGTTCCATCTGCAGCAAAATGGAAATGGAGAGGAGACCCAGGAAGGCTGCTTCCTTGAGGCTCTACTGTGGGATATGAAGTGCTGCAGTGAGTTGGTCTTTCCCAAGAATGGGAAGAATAGAATAACCAGTCCAACCAAGCAGTTGTAACAATCGGAAGTCACATACCTCTCTCCACTATTCCATTTTTACTTGAATTAACCAAGGCAGTTTAAAACCGTATAAATCCTTGCATTTGCAACACTGAACATCCCGAGGCATGGTGCTCAGAGAGCTAATATTTTTGTCTATTGACCTTATTTGCTGGACTTGCCTCCTTCCGACTGGATTTTGGTGTTCATCGTGGGGGCAGCACAGTGGTTAGCACCACTGCCTCACAGCGCCAGTGACTCTGGTTCACTTCTGTCCTCAGGTCACTATCTGTGTGGAGTTTGCATGTTCTCCCCATGTCTGCGTGGATTCCTCTGGGTGCTCTGGTTTCCTCCCACAGTCCAAAGATGTGTGGGTTATGTGGATTGACCATGATAAATTGCTTCTTAGTGTCCAAAGATATTTAAGTTAGATGGATTGGTGATGTTCAATTGTCCCTTGCTGTCAGGGAGATTAGCAGGGTAAGTACGTGGTGTTACGGGAATAGGTCCTGGATAGAATTGTTGTCAGTGCAGGCCTGATGGACTGAATGGCCTCCTTCTGTACTGCAGGGATTCTATGATCCTTCTGCCCTCTAAAGGGGCATGTAACTGAGGAGAAGATGGATGGTGCTGTTGCTGATGTTGTTCCTGCTGCTATAGTTGGCAGCGACATGGCTTCTGCACTTATCCCTCAGCGTCAATGGAAGGTAGAGCTGTATAAATTGCTCCCAAACCATGGTGAAGACTGGCAGCAGGGAAGTGCAATTGAAGATGAGTGAAGTGCTGAACAGATGAAGTTTCTTCCAAAATGTTAGCAATCGTCTATCAAGCAATGATAGCACTCTCAGTGAAAAGAAATGCTTTGAACAGCCTCTTATCTTGCCATGGCTGGAGCTTTTCAGTGTAACTAATCAAAGGCTTCCCAGTTTCTTTGTTTCACTGAAGAAGCTTTTCCCACTGCGTGCTCATCTTGCTGACCCAGGCAAGTTGTTGACAGATAGAAACAGCTCTCCTGACTGGGAAATCCAGAAATAGGACTGATGGAACTGCAAGTTGGCCTTGCTGTGGGTTGGCCTTGTTGACTATCAATCTGTGCTGAACTTTCCTTCCAGGGTGTGGGGGTATTATGTATGCAATCCACCCTTGCTGTAAAATTCAACCCTTAATCTATTTGCCCCAACTCTGGGGTCCTATGAATACCTTGAGAGTTACATTTAGCTTAAGCATTGCATTTTTAATTTAAGTTTCACCAGAATTCTCCCATGGCTGCAATTTTACTGTAATTTTATTTGAACTTTTATTAATTATAAAAATATTGGTGACAGGATAAAGAGACTGTTTAACTGACAGTAAACAATCTACTCAGGTAATTAAGAGCCTGTTTGCTTTCCGTTGGTCTGAGAATGTGGTCTGTTGCAAGAATGGATGTGTATTCGATGACTCATTGCATAACCATAGGAGTGAGGCAGTTGAAGGGAAGACATTGTACAGTTAAACCTCAAGCACTGCATGCAGAATTGGCAACCCTAATCTGAAAATGAGTTCATGGACTGAAGGCATCCAAGCAGAATAGGATCTTCTGCTAGGAAATAGACAAATAATTCATACCAAGCAGCAAGGTGGCACAGTGGTCAGCACTGCTGCCTCACAGCACCAGGGACCCAGGTTCAATTCCAACCTCGAGTCACTGTCTGTGTGGAGTTTGCACTTTCTACCCGTGACTGTGTGAGTTTACTCTGGCTGCTCCAGTTTCCTCCCACAGTCCATAGATGTGCGAGTTAGGTTGATTGGCCATGCTAAATTAACCCTAATGTCAGGGAGATTAGCCGAGTGGGGTCTGGAAATAGGGCCTGGTTGGGATGGTGGTTGGTACAGACTTGATGGGCCAAATGGCCTCCTTTTGTACTGTAGGGATTCTATGTCAAAAAGTTTGCACTTATGATACTTAAGATATTGTGGACCTGGAATTTGTGGATGGTAAGAGGTGTCACGTTCCATATCATTATCCCTCAGAAATTGGCTGCATCTTTGGGATATCGGGCATGCACAGATTAGCATGGGAATTCTGAAGTTGTAGGCTGTCACTCAGGGCTGTGTCCTAGGTTACGCTGTGGCTCCTTCCAAAGCTGGCAGTCACTGAAATCAATGAAAATTTCAACTTCCCCACTCCCACATCACAACTGAAACCCATGTAAAAAGCTACACCATGTTCAATCAGCTGTAATGGATTTTAATGTCCATGGGATTAAGAAAATCTGATAAAGCTGGAAAAATAATGCATTAATATTAGCGTGCTGTAGAATCATTCATTAATAGACTGTTTTAGTTTATCTTTTTAAAATAATAATTTAACAAAACAAGTCTTTTTCAGAATATTTTAGCTCCACCTTCACTATGTATGTGTTCAAATCTTTAATTTGATGTACGTAAACATTTTTAAGAACTGATTTTAGTTTAATATTTTAAATTTCCTGGTTAGGTGGTAGGGATGAATATTCTTTGGCATTTGGCAAATTTGGCATGTCAGCTACGACTCTCACCAACTTTTACAGATGCACCATAGAAAGCATTCTTTCTGGTTGTATCACAGCTTGGTATGGCTCCTGCTCTGCCCAAGAACACAAGGAACTACAAAAGGTCATGAATGTAGCCCAATCTATCACGCAAACCAGCCTCCTATTCATTGACTCTGTCGACACTTCCTGCTGCCTTGGCAAAGCAGCCAGCATAATTAACAACCCCACGCACCCCAGACATTCTCTCTTCCATCTTACTCCTTTGGGAAAAAGATACAAAAGTCAGCTCCTTCCCTGCTGCTGTCAGTCTTTTGAATGGACTTACCTTGCATTAAGTTGATTTTTCTCTACACCATATAACACAAAATTCTGCACTCCCTTTTTCCTTCTCTGTGAATGGTATATTTTGTCTGTATAGCGTGCAAGAAACAATACTTTTCACTGTTAGTACATGTGACAATAATAAATCAAATCAAATCAAATTTACTGCATTAACTGCTTGGACAACCTGATGACTTCAATCCAGCTCCTCACTTTGAATGCCCAGTGAAGAGCTTTGCAGTTAAGTTACAATACAGTCAAGCATTGACAGAGCTCTTCCACATGCTTCCAGAAGAACTGTGCACAACATGTTTCACTGTCAAAGTAAACATGGGTCTCATTTTATTCATCAGATTCCTTCCGTCAGCCAGTTTGTGGTGCACAGATGTACCAAATAGGTCCCAGAGGCGCTGTTCATCAGCTCCAATCAGTTCATCACTGTCACCATTAACCAACAGCAGCAACATGAGAGGTAACACATTATAGAGCACTGCTAGCTTTCTTGGAATCCAGATGGTCATGAATGACATTTGTATTGCTCCTGTGCAGAATGCTGTGCTATGTATCAAAGTCATTGAACTTCCAGGAGGTGAAGATGGATCTTTGTGTCAAAACCAGTGAATGTGCATAAAATATAATTACTGACATATAGAAAATTTAGATATCCCCTATGAATAAAAAACAGCATCATGCAAAATCAACAAGCCATAATATCACAGACATAAAATTGTCTTTGATATTCATGAATCACCAGAACCCTGACACAAAACAGAAAACCCCTGGGTACAAAAATTCCACATCGAAAAAATTTGAGCCCTCTCACTCATCTCAGTCCATAAATTCTGCCTTATCATAGAAGCCCTACTGTACTGAAGGAGGCCATTCAGCCCATCAATACTGCACTGACAACAATCCCACCCAAGCCCTAACCCCATAACCCCATGTATTTACCCTACTAATCCCTTTGACACTAAGGGACAATGTAGCATGGCTAATCAACCTAACCTGCACATCTTTGGACTGTACGAAGAAACCCACACAGGCACAGGGAGAATGTGGAGACTCCACAGATAGTGACCCAAGGCCAGAATTGAATCCAGGTGCCTGGCAGTATGAGGCAGCAATGCTAATCACTGTGCCATTGTGCCGCTCCTTCAAATTTTTTCCCTCCCCTTCCACGTTCCAACACCTCCTCTTCCTCCCTTTCTACCACCTCTTTTCCCCTCCTCTTTCTCTGGCTAGACCTCTCCCCTCCTCTTCACTCTCCTCACTCCTTTCTTTTCCTATCAGTTGCCATTTTTCTGAAGTCCCTTTCCTTCTTCGCCTCTCCTCCTCAACTGCCCTCTCCTCCCATCCTTTTCTTCCTGCTCTCCCCCTCTATGCGCCACTATTCCTCTTCCAAGCTGCCCCACCCCTGCCCTCTCTCTTTATTGGCGCAACAGTCATCTTACATATGTTGAAATTTCATAAGCTGGATTTATCTGTCTGAACCCTCCAAAATAACATAACCACTGATTTCAAAGGACCACCAAATTAATGAACTTTAGCTGAAGAACCACTGGCACTTCCAGAGCTTTGACTGTTATGAATGAAATATTCGCTGTTTGCACTGTCATGGTGTTGCCAGTTTTTTGATGATTGTTTTTAATTAATGACTTCTGCACCTGAACGCCTGATCCACATGCCTGTTGAACAAGGCTTTGTGCCATCAACATTGCAGAATTAAACTTTAATGTACTGCAAGACAATAACACATTGAGGGAGAGACACAACATCATTAATTGTGAAGAGAAAGTGAGACAAGTTTCCTAATTCTACTTCAACCACAAATTATCAGACTTCATTCCAATGCATTGCAGATTTCATCACTTTATACTATATATAAACATAATTGCTTGTTACATCCATGTTCTGTTAACTGTATTTTGTTCCAAATGCAGATCCTGTCAAATGGATACAAAAGACCCCCTGCCAATATTTTGAAGAAAAGCAAGGGGACTTCTTCCCAGGGTCCTCACCAATTTTTATTCCTCAACCAACATCAATAAAACATCCTATTAGTTCATCATCATATTGCTGTTTGTGGGATCTTACTGTGTGTAAACTGGTTGCCATGTTTTTACATTACAGCGTTAATTACACTTCAAAAACATTTAATTGGCTGAAAGGCACTATATAAATGCGATACTTTTTTCTTAAGGAAGCTTTTAAACATTTAACAATACATTTATGATAAGACAAAATAATATTTTTATAAAGTGATTTAGCTCCCCCTGTGGTGAAATAGACAAAGAGACGAAGTTGTGGTAATAAATGAACAGATCAGGGAGAAATAAATTGCATTTATAAAGAACCTTTCACCACCTTGAAACATCCTATAAACAGTTATTTAATTTTGATATGCATTCTTGATTGCTATTGCACAACATGGTGCACCTAATTTGCACATAGCAAGATTGCATGAACAGTAGTGAGAGAGGGAAGAAGACAGGCAAAAAAAATTAAATCATATTGTACAAAAGAAAATGTCAAATATGGTACAACTGGATTACACAGTAGGAAATCTCACAACATCAGGTTGAAGTCCAATAGGTTTATTTGGTAGTAAACACCACTAGCTTTCAGAACACTGTTCCTTCATCAGGTGAATGGAGAGTTCACCTGATGAAGGAACAGCGTTCTGAAAGCTAGTGGCGCTTACTACCAAATAAACCTGTTGGACTTCAACCTGGTGTTGTGAGATTCCTTGCTGTGTTTACCCCAGTCCAACATCAGCATCTCCAAATCACAACTGGATTATGCAGAGATGTGATAATTTAAGGCAGTTTCATAACTTTCTTTTTTGATTTTTGAATGGTGTTCCTATTTTCAACAAACTTCATTTATATAACGTTGTAATGTAGTGCAAGGTCAACAGGTAAGGTTAAGGGGATGACTTGCCCTCTCTTAACAAAAATCCGATCATTGCTACCTTTACTGCGGCTAGGGGAAAGAACACCTGCATGAAAAATAAATCATTGTATGAAGTGGAGTTGGGTGTTGCACTTCTTCAGTTTAAATGGTCATGATCATTCCCCTGCTTAAGAAAAGACTCTGAAAGATTGCCAGCATTAATGTTTGGCCACTTTTGGCAAAAATGGACCTCCTCTGGCAGAGAGCAATGAAGCTATTGGTTGCCATGCTATCAGAAGGATGTGGATGCTTTGGAGGGGATACAGCAGCGGTTTACCAGGATGTTGCCTGGTCTGGAGGATATTAGCTATGAGAAGAGGTTGGATAAACTCAGTTTGTTCTCACTGGGATGACATAGGTTGAGGGGTGACCTGATAGAGGTCTACAAGATTGTGAGTGGCATGGACAGAGTGGGCAGTCAGATGCTCTTTCCTAGGGTAGAAAAGTCAAGTACAAGGGAACATAGGTTTAAGGTGCGTGGGAAAAAGTTTATAGGAAATGTGCAAGGCTTTTACACAGAGGGTGGTGAGCATCTGGAACGTACTGTCTGGGGAGGTGGTGGGAGCAGGTACGATAACGTCATTTAAGAGGCAACTAGATCACCTAGAAAAGAACAGTTTGATCAAGCAGACGCAGCACGGATTCGTGAATGGGAAGTCGTGTTTAACGAATTCATTGGATTTCTATGAGGATGTGACGAGTGCGGTAGACAGAGGGGAACTGGTGGATGTGGGGTTTTTAGATTTCCAGAAGGCATTTGATAAGGTGCCTCACAAAAGGTTGCTGCAAAAGGTTAGAGTGCACAGAGGTCGGGGTAAAGTGTTAGCGCGGATTGAGGATTGGTTATCTAACAGGAAGCAAAGAGTTGGAATCAATGGATGCTTTTCTGATTAGCAGTTGGTGACTAGTGGAGTGCCGCAGGGATCGGTGCTGGGGCCTCAACTGTTTACCGTATACATAGACGATCTGGAGGAGGGGGCTGAGTGTAGGGTAACAAAGTTTGCTGATGACACAAAGATGAGTGGAAAAGTGAATTGCGTGCAGGACGCGGAAAGTCTGCAGAGAGATCTGGTTAGGCTGAGTGGGTGGGTGAGGACCTGGCAGATGGAGTATAACATTAGTAAATGTGAGGTTATCCACTTTGGTAGAAATAATAGTGGAGGGATTATTTTTAAAGGGTGAAAAGCTGCAGCATGCTACAGTGCAGAGGGACCTGGGGGTCCTTGTGCACGAGTCGCAAAAACCCAGTCTGCAGGTGCAGCAGGTGATCAAGAAGGCGAATGGAATGTTGGCCTTTATTGCGAGGGGGATAGAATATAAAAACAGGTAGGTCTTGCTGCAACTGTACAGGGCACTGGTGAGGCCGCAACTGGAGTACTGTGTGCAGTTTTGGTCCCCTTATTTGCGAAAGGATATATTGGCCTTGGAGGGAGTACAGAGAAGGTTCACCAGGCTGATACCGGAGATGAGGGGGTTAGCTTATGAAGACAGATTGAATAGACTGGGTCTGTACTTGTTAGAGTTTAGAAGGCTGAGGGGGGATCTTATAGAGACTTACAAGATAATGAAGGGGCTAGATATGGTAGAGGTAGAGAGATTCTTTCTGCTTAGAAAGGATAGCAGAACTAGAGGGCACAGCCTCAAAATAAGGGGGGGGGGTAGTTTAGAACAGAGTTGAGGTGGAACTTCTTCACTCAAAGGGTGATGAACCTCTGGAATTCTCTGCCCATTGAAGTGGTGGAGGCTGCCTCGCTGAATATATTTAAGTCATGGGTAGATAGATTTCTGATAGACAGGGGAATTAAGGGTTATGGGGAGAAAGTGGGAAAGTTGATCAGATCCACTTCAGATCAGCCATGGTCTTATTGAATGGCGGGGCAGGCTCGAAGGGCTAGATGGCCTACTCCTGCTCCTATTTCTTATGTTCTTATGAATACATGAACAGCATGGGAATGGAAGGCTACGCACTCCGTAAGTGCATCCGGTTTTAGTGTAGGCAGGCATCATGACTGGCACAGGCTTGAAGGGCCGAAGGGCCTTTTTGTGTGCTGTAATTTTCTTTGTTCTTTGTTCTCCTAAACTCCTGACCCCACTGTGGCTCTGGCTTGGAAGCACTGGAAGTGAGAGGGGCACTAAATTATTATGACGTGAATGCAACTTGAGACATGGTCAAGGCCAGGAGGATCAATGGCTGGAAGTTTCATCCTGCTGGACTGAATCACCAGTTCATCAGACTGGCATTTGAATAATTTAAAATTTTGTGCCTTATGTTGATCAACCAAAAACAGAATAGTGATACTTTACTTTTTAAAAAGTTGTTCACGGGATGTGGGCATCACTGTCTGGGTCAGCACTTGTTGCCCATCCTTAATTGCCCTTGAACTGAATGGCTTGCTAGGGCATTTCACAGACCATTTAAGAATCTGTGGGTCTGGAACCACATACAGGCCAGATCAGGTAAGGATGGTTTATATGTGTTCCCTAAAGGACATTAGCGAACCAGGTGGGTTTCTTATGACAATCAACAATAGCTTCATGGTCATCATTAGACTTTTATTAAATTCAAATTTTCCCATCTGCCATTGTGGGATTCAAACCCAGCATCCTAAGGCATTACTTTGGGTCTCCCGATTGCTAGTCCACTTATTAACTAATTTTCACAATTAAAATTAGATGGAGGAATACAGAAATATTTTAGTCACTTTAACTTAATAGTCTTTAAACTGACCAGTGCTAGCTCAACCATCCATATTTGTATCATTCCACAATATTATTTCTAACATTTTTAAAAGACTATTTCAAACAAGTTATCCTTAAAGTGCGCCAAAATGTGAACTCCTGTGACTGTTTTGAGAAGATTAATTGCCTACACAAAGGCAGTCTAGTTTTACTGGGATAACATCAACTAAATTTGCTTCATTTTTCTACTACTATTTGTGGCAATTAGTAGATTCAATATTCTGTTTCAATTCTTGTGCAGCGCAGATAGTTCAATTACTATTTTGGGAAGGGCCATCAGAAATGCTTATTAAGCTTGGTAGAGAGTGTCAGAGGCCCTCATAATTCCTACAAATGCTCAATATATTCACATCAATATTGTGTGAATTTTGTTGAATCTTCTGTTCATGTAAACAAAACAAAAACATGCTTTGATTTGCAATGTATCAGGAAGGTAAAAATGAAACTTGAAGTTATAACCGTGATGGACTTAAACCAAATGGTGGAAAATTTAATAGATGTGATGCATTTCATTCACCAGTTGTATTATTATATGAGTATAATACTCATTCTGGAGAACTTTGTTGCAATGTAATTATATTAACTGCTTATTTAAAATGTTTCTTCATTTAAATTCAATTTTCTCATTTTTTTATTAACAAGGTTCCATTCCATGTACCATTGCACCATTACATGGAATGAAAATGTTCAAAATGAGTTTGAATTTATTGGATATTGATGCCAGTACTGGAGAACAAAGGAACTGTTTAGATGGGATGGTTTTCACCTGAATCATGCTGAGATCAGAATCCCAGCAAATCGCATAACTAGGTTTGTAGTTAGAACTTTAAGCTAAGTAGTGGGTGGAGGCTTCAGTTGCATGGGAAATTAGAAAATCAAAATTAGAGAAGGGGGAGTGCAGGGTAATGATAAGGCAAATTGTCATTAGAAAATCAAAGGAAGGGACAGAACGTGCAAATGTCAGTTTGCAACAAGGAATTATACAAGAGTAGGGAAATTTGATAATGGAACAAACTTAAAGCTTTTGGGTGGGATTTTCCTGCCATGCTCACCCCAAAACTGGAAAATCCCACCCAAGGTCAATGGACCTTTGCACGGTCTGCTGCCCCACCTGCCATGATTCCTGTGGCATGTGGAATGGGAAAATTACCTTTGTGTCTGAAGGCACAAAGCATTTGGAACAAAATTAATGAGTTAACAGAGCAAATAGAGACAAAAGGGGTACGATTTGGTGGCAATTACTGAGATTTGGTTACAAGGAGACCTGGTCTGGGAATTGAATATCCAAGGGTACCCGTTATTTCAGAAGGATAAACAGAAAGGAAAAGGAGGTGATGTGGCTTTGTTAGTGAAGAAAGAGATCAATGCTGTACTGAGAAATGATATAAGCACTAGAGATCAGGATGTGGAATCAGTGTCAGTAGAATAATAAATAGCAAAGGAAAGAGGTCTCTGGTGGGCGTAATCTACGGATCGCCAAACAGTTGTTCTACAGTTGGGAATACTATAAATCAGGAAAGACTGGGGGCTTGTAAGAAAGGGACGGCAATAATCATGGGTGATTTTAACATGCACATGGACTGGATTAGGCAAATTGGCAAGGGTAACCTCTAGGGAGAGTTCATTAAATGTTTTAGAGATTGGTTCTTGGAGCAGTACATTGTGGAACCACCAGGGAACATGCTATTCTGAATTTGGCATTGTGTAATGAACAGGGATTAATTAATGACCTCATAGTCAAGGACTGATAGTCAAGGGAAGTGTGATCATAATATAGACAGAATTCAAAATTCAGTTTGAGGGTGAGAAACTGAAGTCCCAAACTCACGTTTTGAAGTTAAACAAAAGTAATTATGTAGCCATGAGGACAAACTCAGCCTTCGTGAAGTGGGCAGAAAGGCTAAAAGGTAGGATAATTGAAGAGCAGCGGCATTTGTTTAACAAGATATTCAATTCCTTCAGCTAAAATATATTCCAGAGAGGAAGTAAGTTTGTAAGAGGGGGAGAATACATCCATGGCTAAGCAAGGAGTTTAAAGACAGGATAACAACAAAATGAGCAGAGAACACTTGGCAAGCCAAAAAGAGTAGAAACAAATTTACTTGAAGGCAATGATGCAAAATCATTAATTGTGCCAAGAACCGTACATTTGTGTACAGACTGTGGCGCACAACTAGTAAGAAAAATATTCAAATGTTAACATTATCAACAAAAATCAGCTGAGTACCAAAGGGTTCTACAGAGCAGATACAGTGTGCAGATAGCAGCGTCCAGCTATCATGGACTTTACTGGGTTACAAAAGATTGTGCCTGAAGCAACTAATTGTGACGTGAGATGTTCGGCATCAAAAAAACTGAAACACAAAGCTGGTGAACTGAAGGGCAAGAAATGAACTTGTGGGTGAGCCTCTGTTGAAAACTTAGAGCAAGAGATTACCTGCTGGCTGTATTAAATGCAATGGCAGAATAACATTTTTATTTAAAGGCTACAGGCAGTGTCAGCAATGCTGCAGTTTGCTCAAATTTCAGGTAATAAAAGGACATACTGACAAAATAGTTTTCATGATTACGAAAAAGCAGGCCCACTAAATGTCACCTGGCTGCAAAAAGAATTTCAGCAGAAGTTTCCATCTCACCAACCTGCCAACATTTTACAATGTAATGAAATCCTTCTCACAAACAATGTTGAACATGTGATACATGAAACAATATAGTTTTTCATTGTGAACTTGAACTGGATGTCTAAGTCTTTGATACTTACTGGAGAATGCAAAAAACAAATGAGCAAAAGCTGTGGATTTTGCTCATATCAATGATAAGCTGCAGATTATTGAGGTGTTCTGCTTAACAATATTATAAAATTATAGAATGGTTACAAGCACAGAAAGTATCCCATTCAGCCTGCTATTTTGGTGTTGGACCTCTGCAAGAGCTAGTACCCCTCCTCCACCATTTCCCATAGCTCTGCACATTGTTTTCTCCTTCAGGTGCTTATCCAATTTCCTTTTGAAAGCCATGATTGAATTTGCCATCACCACTCTTTCAGGAAATGCATTCCAGATCCCAACCACACACTGTGTAAAAACCTTTTGCTCATGTTACCGTTGGTTGTTTTGCTAATCACCTTAACTCAATATCCTCTGGTTCTTTATTCTTCTACCAATGGAAACAGTCTTTCTTTATTTACTCAGACTAAACCCCTCATTATTTTTGAGCACCTCTATTAAATCTCCTCTCAATCTGCTCTAATGAGAACAATCCCAATGTCGCCAAAACATATCCATGTAACTGAAGTCCCTCGTCCTTGTACTCAATCTTGGAGATCTTTTCTGCACCCTATCTAAAGCCTTTACATTGTTCCTAAAGTGTGGTGTCCAAAATTGGATACAATTGTCTAGTTGAAGCTGGAGTAATGTTTTGTAAGTGTTCATCCTAATTTCCGTACTTTTGTAGTTAATGTCTTTATTTATAAAAGCCAGGAACCACTTTCACAAGCTGCCCTGCCACTTTCAATAATTTGTGCATATTTACCCCATGTCTCCCAGTTCCTGCATTCTCTAACAATTGTAGCTTTTTACTTTATATTGTCTCTTCTCATTCTTCCTACCAAAAGATATCACTGCACACTTTCCTGAATTAAATTTCATTTACCATGTGTCCGCCCTTTCCACTAGCATGTCTAAATTCTCTTGAGTTCTATCACTGTCCTCCTCACAGTTCACAATACTTCCAAGCTTTGTGTCATCCGCAAACATTGAAATTATGCTCTGAACACCCTGCTCTAGATCAATAATAGATACATGAAAGCAATAGTTCTAATACTGACACATGGGGAGCCCACTATATAGCTGCTGGAAAACAACCAAACACCGCTAGTCTTTGTTTTCTGTCACTCAGCAAATTTCATATCCATGCTATCACAGTCACATTTTCTTTTATTCCATGGGCTACAACTCTGCTGGCAAGCTTGTTATGTGGCACATTATTAAAAGTATTTTGAAAATTCATGTGCACCACATCAACCTCATTACTGTCTTCAAGTCCCTCTATTGCCTCATCTAAGCTAGTTATACAAGATTTGCCTTTAATGAATTCCTGATGGCTTTCCCTAATGAGTCCACACTTGTCCAAGATGGTCATGGAGTAGCATTTCTAAAAGAATTCCCACAGCTAAGGTTAAACTGCCTAGCCATTAAATAGGCATTCTCCTCACCTCAGTTACTGGGTTTGTTCTTGTACTCTTTTTTGAACGAGGGTGTAACATTGGCAATTCTCTAGTCCTCTGGCACCACCCCTGTATTTAAAGAGGATTGGAAGATTGTGATCCCTAATTTCCAACTGTACTTTGCTCAGCATCCTTGCATACACCGCATTTGGCAGTGGTGAGCTTATCATCTTTCAGTACAGGTAGTCTTTCTAATACCTCCTCTTTATCAATTATTATCCCATTCAATATCTTCTCTTTCTCTTGTACTCCAGCATTATCTTCTTTCTTGCTAAAGACAAACATCTGAAGATCTCTTGCTTTCCAGCTTTTCAATGAAAGCAAATCAATTGGCTGCCAGTCATGCTATTAACTTCTCATTAGACTTCAACCTGACACACATAATCAATTGGAGTAATGGAGAAGCAATCCTGTGCTACCTGGACAAAACCTATGCCAGCTCTGTTCAAGAGGGTCTGGTACAAAGTTTAATTCACTCAGCACTGGTAATCAATGATGTGTTTTGAATGAAGAAAACTCAAAACTTTACAATACAGTGAGGAAAAAAAAACATTTAGTATTCATCTATCCTCCAGTGCTCCAATGACAATCAAGGATCAGAAGGTCTTTAGAACCGTAAGCTGCAGTAGGATGAGGTATGTAGGAAAACAGTAAGGAAAATAAATAACATAATTTATAAAGCACTTTTCACAATATTCCATAACATTACATATCCAATAAAATCATTTTGAAAAGTTGTTACAGTCATAATGCTAGCAGCAGGGTGGCATTGTGGTTAGCACTGCTGCCTTACAGCACCGGGGACCCAAGTTCAATTGCAGTCTTGGGTCACTGTCCACGTGGAGTTTGTACATTCTCCCAGCGTCTACAGGGGTTTCCTTCGGGTGCTCTAGTTTCCCCCCACAGTCCAAAGATGTGCGGGTTAGGTTGATTGGCCATGCTAAATTGCCAGGGGGATTAGCAGGGTAAGTGAGTGGGGTTACAGGAATAGGGCCTGGGTAGAATTGTAGTCAGTATAGACTCAATGGATCAAACGGCCTCCATCTGCACTGTAGATTCTATGAAATATGGAAGCTGATTTTCAAACAGCGCAGAGAATAAATGATCACATAATCATCTATTTTACTGATGTTGGTTGGGGGATTAATGTTCGCTGGGATACTAAGAGAACACCCCAAATTTTCTTTAGTGCAATGAGATCTCTTCGAACCACAGCAGAAAAGATGGGGATTTCATTTTGTGTTCTATTGAAAAGACAGCACCTCTAACAGTGCAGTGCTCCCTCAGTGTGGTACCAAACTGTCAGCATGGATTATGTGCTCAAGTGAGACTGGAATGCATGATCCTTTGCTCCAGATGCAAGAGTCAATTTACAATCAGTGAGCCAAAGCTGACTCCTCCAGAGAAAGAGTGAGTTAGACTATTGGATTAGACGATTATGTACCACAAAATACAAAATATGGCGATTTTTGAAGATTTTTGTACATTTTCACCAGCTGAAATAAGATTTAAACAAACGGTTTATTTTCACAGTTAAATTCAGCTTCATGAAATAGCCAAATGGGTGCATCAATTTAATCTGTAACACCATAAATAGTCATTCTCCTCACCTCAGTTTGAGGAGAGGATGAGGAGTGCATCAACAATAACAACAACAACTTGCATTCACAAAAGCACCTCTAACGTTGTAGAAGATCCCAAGGCACTTTACAGCAGTGTAAAATAGACAACAAATGACATCAGCCTCAGCAAAATCTACTGTTAAAAACTGAGATTCAGGAGCCTGAACTAAAAACCCTGGATGAGAGATCAATCACATTCAGTTTGAAGCCCTGCAGTATAAACAGAGTTGAAGTGTATTTATTTGTTTTGCTAATAGCACAACAAAGACGTGCTGGCACAATGTCATTGGTTTGTGGTTTATTTTGCTTTCATTTTACAATTAGCAAGCATGTGTGACTGGTTAGCTGTTTCAGAATACATAATGGTGTAAAAACTCAGGCATTGGGAGGAGGAACAGAAGGGTGACACATCTACGGACCCTCCCCAACATGTAGCACCCAGAAACAGCAACAAGAAGGAGATTTGCTAAAGCTCTCCTGTCCCAGATTATAGTTTATGATGGCATTTTTATTCTTCTTGATGGTCTATCTTCAGTTCCATAGGAGTATCTCTTGAGTTGAATTGTAATCTGCACGGGTGACTGGGTTGGGAGCAGGTGGAAGATTTAAAACCAACAAAATTAGCAGCCAACTCTGACCTGTTAAATTGTATATTTCACTGCAGCACAATTTGGGGGGAATTTTCCCATCCCATTCACCATCGGAACCATAGTGCGGTGCGCGGTGGGGGGAACCATGCAAAAGACTGGTGACCTTGGGCGAGAGTCTCTGGTTTTGGCCAGAAAATCCTGCTGTGTGTGTGAGCGTTCACCACACGAGAAATGGGTTCCATTTAGCAAATCACTTGATTAGAGTGACATTAACATGGGCATTTTATTTTATATTTTGGCTCCAGGGCTTTCCAAGGCTTCCAGTGAAAAATGTCTGGGTTGGATTTGTCTTACTTTTTGCAAACAGGACATACCTGGGAAATTATCCACATTGCTGGATAGATGCTAATGTTGTTACTGTCCTGGAACAGATTGACTCAGGACTTAGCAAGCTCTGAGCACGAGGCTTCAGTACTATTGCTGGAATATTGACAGGGCCTATAGCCTTTGCAATATCCAGCATCTTCAGCCGTTTCTTGATATCATGTTGAGTGAATTGAATTGGCTGAAGATTGACATCTGTGCCATTTAGCCATTATGTGTGAACAGTCTGATCTTGCAGGGTGTGGGGGCGGCGGGGGGTCGGGGGGGGGGGGTGGGGGGGTTGCGGGGTGTGGTTGGAGAGGAGGAGGAGGTGAAATGGTTTGTTTCTACCGCCGCTTGACATAACATTGTTCAGATTTATGTAGATTTCCTGGGTCAGAATGTGCCATTGGTCATTACCTGCATGAGCCATGCAGCATTCCTTATTGATATAATTGAAGAATGATGTGTAAATCATGTAGGCCTCTGGGTATTGTGCAGTCCCGCTATGTCGCCTCTGGCAACTACTGCTTCCACCTTTGTAACTTATCGCTGGCATCCACCCTGGTAACATAACACATGATCTGTGTGAATGGCTTTGTATAAGTGCAGCTGTGAAATATCAATGAATTCTGCCTTGACAGACAAGTGAAAAGTCTTTAATTCCTCAGTTATTTAAGCAGATTGTTATTTACAAGCACTAACCTGCTTTCTTTTGTGTGACATTTGATCCCGCATTTGGAAGTAGGTAGAAGAGAGAAAGCCAAATATGAAGCAAGGCAACAAATAATTTCCTCTGAATAGGAACATGAGTTATCCTATTACGACAGCACCATTTATGGCAATGAATTCAATATATGTATTTCAAATTCATTTCAAATGTATGACTTTCAAATTTATACTTACTGTTTCTCTGCCACCTTTCCCACATTTTCCATTTCCTAATGATCAGCCCTACCTCCCATTCCTGGCCAGGCTAAACCAAGTCATTTGTCATATTTGACCCTCAGCTAAGCTTCCAATTCTAAGTGCTCTCTAATACCAAGTCTACATATTTCATCTCCGTAGCATTGCCCGGCTCCACCCCGGCACAATTCTTCTGATGCTGAAGGTTATTTGCCTTTAAAATTAATTATTTCGATGATTTCCTGGCCAGTTTCTCACCTTGGACCCTTTATAAATATTTAGCTCATCCGAAACATTATTGCGTACATTCTAACTTGCATCAAGTCTTGTTTATCTATTATTTAAAATTGTCATATGTGTTTTTGAATACCTCCAAGGGCTTCCTCTCCCTACCTCTGAAATCTCCTCCTGTCCTACAAGCCTCTGAAATTGCTGCATTCTTCTAATCCACCCTTTTGTGTATTCCCACTTTTTTTTTGCACCACTATTTGCATGGTTCCCACGCTTCTTATTATCTGGACTTGAGCTCTGAAATTCCCTCCTTAAACCTTTCCAGTTCTCTCTCTTCCTTCAAGATTCTTTAAAACATTACCTCTTTGACCAAACTTTTGGTCATCTGTCCTAATATCATCTTATGAGGCTTGAAGTTAAATTGTGTTTTAAACGGTATGTTTTATAATGCTTCTGTGAAATACCTTGGAACATTATACTTTACGGTGCTATATAAATCCAGGGCATTTGACAAACACCATCAGAAGAGATCATTCAAAGTTCTCAGAAAAATGACTGTTTGGTAACAATTAGTTTGATGTCCTTTGAATTAGAAATACTGCATATTTTAAAGAAATATGTACAAAAGATTAGCATAATTCTTAGATTTTAGATTTTTAAAATTATTTTGCCTACCCAAACAGTTAGGTGGAATGTGAAAACCAATATTATGTGACTTAGGTACTTGCTCATTGTTTAAATCAATTTTTTTTGATATTTCTTTGAAAGATCTCTTTCTTAAAAATTCATTCCTGAGATGTGAACATCATCAGCAATGCCAGCATTTGTTGCCCATTCCTAGTTGCTCTTGAGATGGTGGTGATGAACTGCCTTCTTCAACCATTACAGAGCACCTTGTGTAACACACACACACACACACACACACAGCATGTTGTTTGAGATTTCCAGGATTTCAAAAATGAATGGTCGGTGGTTAGGGTGGTGTGTAATTTGGAGGGGAACTTAGCATCTGTTGCTCTTGTCTTTCTTCGTTGTACGTGTATGTGATGATGTCACTGCACAATTGGGTCTTCAAACTCATACTGTCAAAGAGAGAGCATAATTAGCTGTTTGTTTCCTGGGTGCATTAACAAAAATATCTAGATCTCAAAACAGATAGACATTTGCTGAAGATTTGGGAAGCTGGGAGATTCACCCTTAAGTTACAATGACTTTAAGGTGTTGTTAAAGATTTATTTTATTATTTATCTTGGCATTAACAGGATCAACTAGGTAAATTAATATTACTGATTTTGTAATGAGAAAGTTTCTTGAACACCATTTTTATTCTTGTGAAAATGAAATGTGCCAGTACTGTGGAATGGAATACGGCTTTTGCCAATTACAATCTTAAAATTTCCCAACTAAGATATAATGCCCATCAAAGACAGTAAGAAGTCTCACAACACCAGGTTAAAGTCCAACAAGTTTATTTGTAGTAAACACCACTAGCTTTCAGAACGTTGTCCCTTCGTCAGGTGAGTGGAGCATTCTGATCACAAACAGGGCATATAAAGGCACACATAGTTTACAGAATACTGATTAGAATGCGAGTCATTGCAGCTAATCTGCTATTCAAATCTTAAAGGCGCAGACAATGTGAGTGGAGATTGCATTAAGCATAGGTTAAAGAGATGTGTATTGTCTCCACACAGGACAGTAAGTGAGATGTTGCAAGTTCAGGCAAGTCATGGGGGTTACAAATAGTGTGACATGAACCCACGATCCTGGTTGAGGCAGTCCTCACGTGTGCAGAACTTGGCTATCAATTTCTGCTCAGCGACTCTGCGCTGTCTTATGTTGTGAAGGCCGCCTTGGAGAATGTTTAACCGAACATGAGAGGCCGAATGCCCGTGACCACCGAAGTGTTCGCCAACAGGAAGGGAACAGCCTTGCCTGGTAATTGTTGAGCGGTGTTCATTCACCTGTTGTCATAGTGTCTGTATGGTCTCCCCAATGTACCATGCCTCGGGATATCTTCAGGACATCAGAACTCTCCACTCACCTGACAAAGGAACAGCATTCCGAAAGCTAGTGGCATTTACTACCAAATAAACCTGTTGGACTTTAATCTGGTGTTGTGAAACTTTTTAGTGTGTTTACCCCAGTCCAACGTCAGCATCTCCACATCATAACTACCGAAGACAGACCACAGCACCCAATACCACCTAGCAATGCGTCTGCACTTTGAAGCCACCATTGTGATTTTTAGAGTTTCTCCATCCTTGCGACCTATGGGAAAATTGGGACCCTTTAAAAAAAGTTTCATTTATCCATCTGCATTGGATTCAACCCTGCATTGTGGGAAAAATAAATAATTTACCTCATTGAATCATTCCATTTTTTATCATTCTTTGTAAAACAAATTAATTTAATTCCACGAGAAATGCAAGAGAAAGCAATGCATTTTCCATTTCATCAATTCATGTGTGATTTTATGTTATCAAGTCAGGCATAGAAAGCCACCCAAAAGCTCTAATCCATTACTAAATGTGGATTCTCATTTGATCAGTCCACTAGTGATCTTGCTAGCAAAATTCTGTTCTTCACCACCTCAGTGTGCGACCTCCTTTGCCTTGGAAATCTCTAAAGCCTTTCTCCCTTGCAGTCCTGAACAAGCTGCCCTCCAACTCAGGAGCTTGGTTTCCTCTTGCAAACATTTCACTTCTCCACGATTAACTCTATGCAAAGCCTGGATTGAACATCTTTTTGTGGAATTTCTCCACACGTAAAGGGTGGCACAGAGGTTAGCACTGCTGTATCAGTGTCAAGGACTTGGGTTCAATTCTGGCCTTGGGTGACTGTGGAGTTTGCACGTTCTCCCTGTGTCTGCGTTGGCTTCTTCAAACTGCTCCGGTTTCCTCCCATAGTGCAAAAATGTGCGTGTTAGGTTGATTGGGCATGCAAAAACTCCCCCTAATATCTGAGGTACTAGCAGGATAAATATGTGGGGTTACAGATATTGGGTCTGGATGGGATTGTTGTCAGTGTAGGCTTGATAGGGTGAATGGCCGCCTGCACAGTAGGGATTCTATTAATATGTTTTGGAGGAAAGAAAACATTAGGTGGTTTCTTGTTGCATCCCGCACATGCATTGCCCTCTCACAGCGTAACGGACATGGGTTCAATTTTGATCTTGTATGACTGCCTGTGTGGGGTTTGCACATTCTCCCCACATCTGCGTGAGCCTCCTCTCACACTCCAAAGATATGCAGTTTAGGTTGATTAGTTATGGTAAATTGCCCTTAGTGTCCAAAGATGTAAATACATGGGTTACAAAGATAGGACCTTGATGGGCTGAATGACCTCCTTTGAAATGTATATCTATTGTGCCCATGTGATGTGACATCAGAGAGAGGCTACAATCCTCTATCTTT
The DNA here is from genome assembly GCF_965287045.1 of Carcharhinus amblyrhynchos. Classification (NCBI taxonomy): domain Eukaryota; kingdom Metazoa; phylum Chordata; class Chondrichthyes; order Carcharhiniformes; family Carcharhinidae; genus Carcharhinus; species Carcharhinus amblyrhynchos. The sequence continues at coordinate 31,737,876 of NC_137325.1, read as the reverse complement.
CTCCCATTATATGTTGGTTCAATAAAACATCTTTTAACTGCATACTATCTTTCGCAAGTCTTTGTTTGCTGTGTTCAGCCGAATACAAACTCCCTGAGAAATTCCTGTTGTATATACTAAACACTAACTTCCTGATTTTTTTTCCCTTTTACTCTTTTCAACCTTGTTAGTGCCCTGTTTTAGCTTTTCATTGTATAAAGAAAAAGAATCCTTAGCCCCTGGATTCCAAAGTAGCTGCAATTACAGCACTGTACCAAATAAGAGTGGGTAAGGGCACTTAATGTGTATTCTTAAAATCCCGTGTTTTAGTGGTACATTTAACATTGAATGATGGGGGGTCATTTACAGCTTGGAATTCCCAGTGGCTCCAGCAAGAGCGCAAAGGGCAACGTGTAAAGTGACACTCCTGCCATATTTCCCTTTGCTTGCAGAGAAAATGACCTTTTGTAAGAACAAATAATGCTCTTGGGTCATCAAAGGATCCTCTGAGCTTCCCCCAATAAACTTACCCCAATTTCAATTTTTACATACCACATATTGTACTTTTTGTTTATCTGAATCATCTCAATTAAGTTAAATACAGAATAAGTAAACAGCAACACTTACTCATTATTTGCTTCATTTAATTCTGGCATAAAATCAAATACTCTTCCAAAAGTTGAAAATTATTTGCTTTATTCCAAGAACTCTGCAACTGAAAGGAGCTGTTTATTTTACTGAGCTATCTCAATTTTATCAAGTAAGAAATCTGCACCACTTACTGGTAGACATATCCCTAGTGAAACGTTTTGAAAATTGCTCGTTGAAAATAATCTGGGAGTGGTTAGTTTGTAAATAACTACCTACATAAGAACATAAGAAAAAGGAGCAAGAGTAGGTCATTCAGCACATTTGATACGACGCGAGACTGTAAAGTTCTGCTGTCTATGATGTAACTGGATTTTAAGAAGCTCTCCATACAAAATGGGCACTAGCGGACTGTTGCTAACCATAAAGTCTAAACAATGACACAGTGTAATACGGGCTAACCTATTGCCCCAAAAGTCTTTTTTTAATATAACTTTTAGGAAATGTTCCAGTTCACTAGAATACATTAGTTGATCCCCTGCGGTGTACAGACCAAACAGAATTTTGTCTTCTTTGATGTGATTATCGCTGTTTCTCTAATTCACTGTCTCCCTTTGTTTGTTTGCCACTTTCTTTGTACTGTTTTCGCTTTGCTATTCACAGACACTGTAAGGTTAATTTTGGTGTCCATTATTTCTGGAAATACATTTCAAAGATCCACTGGTTGCATTCTGTCTGAGTATTTTTCACTGTAGAGCAGGTGGTAGAGACAACTTTCTGAAGGTGCAAGAGCTTCATTATTCCTTCATTCAAAGGGGAATTTCACAATAACTTCATTGCACAGTTAATGTAAGCCTTACTTGTGACTAATAAATTAACTTTATTTTACTTTTTTATAAACAGGATATTGATAGCTAGCCTGCCCACACCCAGCCCCATCAGCTTGCTGTAAAACCATTCCAAAAGACCAAACATCTATTATAAACATTTTAAAAACTGAGACAGAAATTGGGATCTGAACAATTGGGCAAAGGGCAAGAATCAACCAATGCTTGCCCTCCTAACTACCTTTGAGTCACCATTATGGACAACACCAATTTATAGTTACATAGTGCCTTTAACATAATGAAACAGCTGAAGAAGCTTTATAAAACAAAGTATAACAATGAACCACATAATGCGGCATTAGGTCAGATGACCAAGTATTTGGTCAAAGATGTAGGTTTTAAGAAATGCTTTAAAGAAGGAACACAAGATAGAGAGGTCATAAAGTATTCCAGAGCTTAGAATGGAAGCAACTGGAGGCACAATGACCAATAGTGGAGCAATTAAAACTGGGCATGCTCAAGATGCCAGAATTAGAGGAACATAGATATTTTGGAGGGTGGTGAGGTGGAAAAGATTACAGAAATAGGGTGTGGTGAGGAGGTGTGGTGAAAACAAAGATGAAAATTTAAAATCATGGCACAGCTCAAATGGAAGCTAAGGTAGGTCAACAAGCACATGGGTAAAATAGATGTCCCCTTCAATGGGGGCAACACACTGTTGGATGCACAGTCTTTTGAAGTGAATCATCATACCCCATCTGCCTGACATGGCAAAAGTTCCTGCAGCATTATTCAAAATATTCTCCTGACGTCCTGCCTAAAATTTCTTTCTCAAATAACATAAAAAGGATGTGATTTGTCATTCATTCTGATATTTTGCTCTGTGCAAAGTGGCTGCTGTGTTTGCTTCTCCAGTAGTAACTGTCCTTTAAAAGTAATCTGATTTGCTTTGAAGCACTTGCAGATGTGAAAAGGCAGTTTTAATTTCTTTGATAGAGTAACAATCTAAAAACAAAGTCAGCTTCTTTGGCCACTGAGAAAAAATACAGGAATGTGTTCAAGCAGTGAAAAAAAGAAATTCAAACCAAAGCAAGTAAAGCACATTTTATGTGTAATCAGGAAAGACATCGCCAGTGACTTTGCATTGATACAGTGGGAACAAGTTTTTTTTTGCCCTTTTAAAGGGCTTTCCCAATTTTATTCCACATAAAAAAATGTATTCCTAGAATTGCAGCAGTTTTATAAAGTGCACAGAATCATTGTGTTTTGACAGCAGCTTCCTCTCTGTAAAAGTTTCCAAAACATCGTAATTCCATTTCCTTTAAAAAGAAACAGTCTTAAAAGTGCAGTGATCTCCCAGACACTGCTAATAGATTACCAGGGGTGGGTGTCAACACAAGGTTGCTCAAGCCTTTCATGCCCTTTATATTTTGTGTTTGTTTTTGATATCATCAACGGTGAAACAAGTGACATCTTCAGCACAGCAGCTTTATCCCAGTACCTTCATCCCAGCATCGTCTGCACGGTGACACAGTGACGAGCACTGCTGTCTCACTCTGCCAGGGACCCGGATTCAATTTCCCTCTTGGGTCACTGCGGAATTTGTACATTCTCCCCATGTCTGCATGGGTTTCCTCCTGGGTGCTTCAGTTTCCTCCCACAGCCTGAAGGACGTGCTAATTAAGAGGCACTGACCATGCTAAATTCTCCCCCAGTGCACCTGAACAGGCACCAGAGCGACTAGGGGATTTTCACTGTAACTTCATTGCAGTATTAATGTAAGCGTACTTGTGATACTAATAAATAAACTTCATTGAACTTCATCCCAGCACCTTGGGCTCTTGCTGCGGGCTCCTGTACACTTTCCAGGTGTGGTCGCCAGCGTCCAGCACGATCAGGCTGCCGTCCCCGGTGCAGGCCAGGGCCACAGGGCGGACAAGGCCGCTCTCAATGATGGTCCGGCGGTCAGGCTTGTCCACGGTGCCCACACACAGCACAGCGCCTCGGTCCCCGTCGGCCACCAGGACGTTACCCTGACTGTCCACGGCGATGGCGGAGAGGCCCGCGGGAAGGGTGGGGCCGACGCCCAGGCCCAGGCCCAGGCTGTCCATGCGTCGCAGCAGCTGGCCCCGGCTGTCGAAGGTGCTGAGCCGCCGCCCGGGGCCCGGCGTCAGATGCTCCACCACGTGGACGGAGCCGTGCATCGGGCAGACGGCCACCTCCCGCGGGCGGCACAGCCCCTCGGCCAGGCTCTCCCGCTGCAGCAAGGCCCCGCCGCCGGGCAGCCGCAGGGTGAGCCTGAGCAGCGAGCCCCGGGCCCAGTCGGTCAGCAGCAGCACCGCGCCGTCCGCCGAGGCGCTGGCCAGGCCCCAGGGCAGGCCGAAGCCGCCGTGGCTGAGCTGCAGCTCGGGCCGCCCGCCCGCCGCCGCCGCCGCCGCCGCCGCCCGCCAGCCGAACACCTTGAGCGAGGAGTCGCCGGCGTCCGTCACCAGCATCAGCTGCCCGCCGACCGCCAGCGCCACGTCCAGCGGGTAGCGGAGCGGGGGCAGCTCCCGGCCTGGGCCTGGCAGCGGGCGGCCTCCCCGCTCGAAGAGGCCCAGCGGCTGCTCGCCGTCCTGAACCACAGCCACGGCCCCGGAGTGGCCGCACACGGCCAGCCCCCGCGGGTTCTGCAGCCGGCCCCAGCCCCCGAAGATGGCGCTCAGCTCCGGCCTGCGGTCCCCGCCGCCGCCTCCTCCTCCTCCCGCCGGCGGCGGCGCTGCCGCGCTGGGCCCGCCGCCCGCTCCGGACAGCAGCTCAGCCAGTTGCAGCAGCGGCAGGCAGTCCGCGGCCTGCGAGAGGGGCCCGCTCCACCGGCAGAAAGGACACTCGAGTTGCCCGGCCGCCGCGTCCTGGGCCTGCTGTCCCCGGAAGCGGCGGCACAAGGCCGAGGCGCAGTGCCGGCACACGGCGTGGCCGCAGGGCAGAGCGCAGGGGCGGCGGGCCGGGCTGCTGCCGAAGCGCTCGAAGCAGACTTTACACTCGAGCACATTGAGCTCGATGTCCCGGAGCAGGCTGAGGGGCTGCCGCTCAGCCTCAGCGCTGCACATGGCCCTCACTCACCCAGCTGCCCGTCACTGGATTCCCCCACAGCAGCTTCAGTCTCTCCCTCTGTCCCCACCTCATTCCCCACAGCCTCCACTGGGCGAGGAACATCCCACAAAGGAGAATACCCCTCAGCCAGCAGACCACCCTGTTCACCCCCTCTGTCAATCACTCTTACTTGACATGTCATGACACCATTTAGGGCAGAGAAGAAGGCCCTTTAGCCCATCAAGTCAGTGCTGGCTTTGAAGCTATGAAGAAGTGGGTGGTGTAGTGGTTAGTGCTGTTGCCTCACAGCGCCAGGGACCTGGGTTCAATTCTGGGCTTGGGTTGTGGTCTGCATGTTCTCCTTGTGTCTGCATGGGTTTCCTCCAGGTGTTCTGGTTTCCTCCCACAGCCCAAGGAGATGCAGTTTAGGTGGATTGGCAATACTAAATTGTCTCTTAGTGTCAGAGAGATTAGCAAGGTAAATACATGGGATTAGGGCCTGGGTGGGATTGTGGTCAGTGCAGATTCCTTCTGTACTTTAGGGATTCTTTGTTCTCTTTGATCTCTGATATGACTCATGAGTTGGCCTTGATAGATTGGGGAAAGTTACTTAAAAGGGATGACAGTGGATAGGCAAAGGCAAACATTCAAGGAATGCACAGCGGGGGGGAACTGCAGCAACTGTTTGTTCCTGTCTGGCACGAAAAGCAAAATGGGTTAGAGGGCCAATCCATGGTTTACAGAAGAAATTAGAGGTAGTATCTGATCCAAGGAAGAAACATACAAATTGGTCAAGAAAAAAATAGGTCTGAGGATTGAGAGCCATTTAGAATTCAATAAAGAGATTGATTAAGAAGGGGAAAATACAGTACAAAAGTAAGGTTTCATAGATTCCTTACCATGCAGAAGGAGGCTATTCGGTCCATCAAGTCTGCACCAACTTTTACTCAGGTTTACCCTGGAACTCCACACATTTATGCTACTAATTCCCCTATCTTAGGTTTCTAAGGGGCAATTAAGAATGGCCAATCAACCTTTGGACTATGGGAGGAAACTGGAGCCGCCAGAGGAAACTCACACAAAGGGGGAACATGCAAACTCTGCACAGACAGTGACTCAAACTGGGAATCAAACCCAGATCCCTGGCTATGAAGCAGCAGTGCTACCACTGTGCCGCCCATTGGCTTCCCATGGAGCAATCCAGTGAATCCTATTAAGTTTAAAGTTTAGTTATTAGTGTCACAAGTAGGCTTACATTAACACTTCAATGAAGCTACTGTGAAAATCCCCTAGTTGCCACACTAAGGGAGAATTTAGGATGGCAATGCACCTTATCAGTCTGTCTTTTGGATTGTGGGAGGAAATAGGAGCACCTGCAAGAAAGCCACACAGCAAGGGGAGAACGTGCAGACTACCAAACCAGGAACTGAACTCAGGAACCTGGCGCTGTAAGGCCACAGTGCTAACCACTGTGCTGCCCCATCCCCTACTCTATCCCAATAGTCAATCCTGCCTTCTCCCATAATTCTGCACAAATAACAATTAAGTCTGCTTTGAATACCTTGATTGAATTTGTTGCAGACACAATTAAAATATATTTCCTTGAAAGGAAAGGATCCAAACCTCTCTGAATGACAAAAGAGATATAAATTAAGATAAAGAGAAACAATGCTCTCTAGTTTGTACAGGTCTCACCAGTCCCCAAACCAGTCCCAATGCATCAGAAATCTGATGCCCTCCCTCCTTAGACCAATTCTCCAGCTACATGTTTAATCGCTCAGCCCTCCTATTCCTCTGCTCACTAGCGCAGAGCACTGGGAGTAATCCTGAAATCACAACTCTTGAGGTCCTGCTTTTTAATTTCATTCCTAAAATCTACTTTAGGACCTCATCCCTCTTCCTACCCTATGTCACTGGTACTAATTTGGATATGATCTCTGGTTGTTCATGCTGCCATGATGTGGAGATGCTGGCGTTGGACTGAGGTAAAAGAGAAAGAAATCCCACAACACCAGCTTAAAGTCCAAACAGGTTTATTTGTAGCTGGGAACTCCCGGCCATCTGACAAAGAGACAGCCTGTCCTGAAAGCTAGTGGCTTTTGCTACAGATAAACCTGTTTGAACTTTAAGTTGGTGTTGTGGGATTTCTTTCTGTTCATACTGCCCCAGAAGGATGTCCACCTTTTCTGTGACATCCTTGACCCTAGTGCCAAGTTGGCAACATACCATTCTGGAGTCACTTTTACTGCTGTAGAAATGCCTATCAGATTCCCTGACTGTGGAATCCCTATCACTATTGAGCTCACACTTTTCTTTCTCCCATCCAGCTGAACCAGCCATGGTCTCACAGACTTGGCTCTGTTTGCTCTTCACTGATGAACAATTGCCCTGACCAGTATCCAAAATAGAGAACTGATTAGCTGGCAAGATAGACTCAGGGAACTCCTGCACTACCTGCCTTTGGATCTCAGACTGCCTGGTATTCACCCATTCTCTCTCTACCTGCTTGCTCTTAACCTGCGGTGTGACCAGCTCCCTAAATGTTCCATCTATGTAGTTCTCTGCCGCACAGCAGTGACTCCAACCATTACACACATTCTGAATCCTGTGACATTTCCTGAAAATGTGTTTATTTAGGACACATGCTGGGCTAATGATGTCCTACATAATATGAGATGTGCAATCCTCTTGGCTGAGCTGAACTGCTATACCACAACTTTAAAAACTCTTTATTACAATTAAGTAGAATAACTTACCAGTTACTCACCAAGCAGCTTCTTCCCTGATAGCAAAGTAAGAGCCAGCTGAGGCTGATGAAAGATAGAAAAAGAATCACCTCCGTCCCATTTCATTAAATTCCAATTTCAGCACTCTAATGCAGCCCAAAACAGCACTCCTGTGTGGACAATAGCTGCACTGAAGATGGCCTGCTTTTTTATGTTCCCTGATTCAAGATTCTGAAAACCAGTTTTCAGTCAATTATGTAATTAAATAGTTGCTCATTTAAAGCTGGAATAAAATTTAACTTCTCCCAAAACAAAGAACAACTTTTAGTTAACTGCGAGATAGAAATTGACTTAAATTAATCTTTACAACTCCCTCAATCACTAAACTTCCACTTAAGCACTCTAATACAGCCCAAAGCAGCACTCCAACATAGACTATGAAACTGACCGAGTGACAGAAAACATAGAGTAGTATTTAACAGATATTTTTCAAACTAGGCAAGTTTATAGTGGAGATGCTGAGGGATCAGTGATAGAACCCTTGCTCTTCTTTATATATATGTTAATGGTCGAGAACTTGGTGTCCTGGTATATGATCACAAAATGTTGGTATGCAGGTAGAGCATATGATTAGGAAGGTAAATGAAATGTTGGCATTTATTGCCAGGTGAATGTAATATAAAAATGGGGAAGTTTTACTGCAGCCATAGAGGAGCTTGGTGAGACCACACCTGAAATTTTTGGGCTCCTTATTTGAAAAAGATATAAATGCTTTAGGTGCAGTATGGAGATGGTAAACTCAACTAATTCCTGGGATTAGCTTATTTTGTGAAGAACGGTTGGGCCTATGCCCATTGTAATTTAGAAGACTGAGAGGTGATCTTATTGAAACGTATACTGAGGGGATTTGATTGGATAGACACCGAGAGGATGTTCCAACTTGTGGGAGAGACTAGAACTCGGGGATACAGTTTAAGAATCACCATCTACAACTTAAGTTGGGAGATGAGAATTTTTTCTCCCAAATGATCTTCAGTGTGTGGAATTTACTTCTCCAAAAAGCAGTGAAGGCTGGGTCATTCAACTTATTCAAGACTGAGTTAGATTTTGATATCAAGACAGTCAAGGGTTATGGGGGAGACAGAAGGAAAATGGAATTGAGACCACAACTAGATCAGCTATGATTTTACAGAATGAAGGGGCAGGCTTGAAAGGTTGAATGGCCTACTTCTGGTCTATTTTCCATGGTGTACAATGCATAATTTCAAAATTTGTAGACAAAATAGAGAGGCAATATAAAATAAAGATTGCAGAGGGATCTGGTTGTATATATGCGTAAATCATTGAACAGGGAAGGTTACAAGATTGTCTAATAAAGTATTTGACATCCAGGTCAGAAACTCCATGGTCTTTTACTTTGGTGCGAGTAAACACAAGATGTTTCAATTCAGATATGATTCAAATGATCCACTAGGGAGTTTTTAATCAATGTTTAATTATGGACTCTGGTTGAGGCATTACAATGGATAATGAGTGGCAGGAGGCAGTGGTATAGTGGTATTTTCATTGGCTGAGTAATCTGGAGATCTAGGGTAATGCTCTGGGGACTTGGGTTCGAATTCCACATGGCAGATGTGAAATTTGAATTCAATAAACATCTGGAATTAAAAAATAAAAAATAATCTAATGATGACCATGAAACCATTGTTGATTATCATAAAAACGCATCTGATTCACTAATGTGCTTTAGGGAAGGAAATCTATTGTTCCACCTGGTCTGGCCCACATGTGACCCCCAAATCCACAACAATGTGGTTGACTCTTAATTGCGTTCAGGGATAAGCAGTAAATGGTGGTCCAGCCAGCGATGCCCACATCAATGAAAGAATTAAAAAAGTCAGACCTATTTACATATGTATCACAAGTATAAAAGACACTGCAATGGAAAATGTACCAGTTATTGGTGACTGACATTCAGTTGCCAAGCATTGTTTGAAAATTCAAACCAGGCACTTGATTCTGTCAAGACATTGTCCTGAGGAATGAACCAGTGAATGCCTCTTATCACCTCATTAGGGAAGGACCAACCATTCAGCCACTTGACTGGATGGCAGCAGGCCTTTCTCAGGATCAAGGACCCCGAGGGTGATAGGCCCATCTGCCAAGTACCAGAGGCCAGGAGTTCTATTGAATGGCAGCACTACTGGGAATAGGTGCTGCTGCTGGCTGCTGCCAGCACAACATTTTGTTGCTGGATCCCAGGTCACAAGTGTGATAGTGCGGTTAATAACAAAGATATTGGGGGTGGGTCTCAGAGGGCCACTCAGGCACAAAGTTCCTTTGTTACAAGTGAATCGCACATCCCAGGGTTTGCTTGTCATGATCCCATCATGGCAAGCTTCTGTCCACAGCAGGGTTAATAACTGCAGAGGGATGAGGCCCTTCAGTGGGAATTAATTGGTGGGAGGTGAGCCACCCAGGGCCTTCTTGCCATTGACTTAACTGGAGTGGAGGCAGGGACTAAGACCTCTCCACAAAACTCATCACAAAGGCCGTCATTAAATTTCAGTTGGATATTTAAGTTCACTGAGTTGTGCAAAATAATGACTCTTCTGAAAGGAAGGGATAAAGGAGTTAAAATTTTATGTGACACAATCTGTTTTATATTTTAATTTGGACATTTTACCATTTGAAAACAAGTATTTTTGGAAAAGAAAACTGTATTGGAATATGTTAGATTTCCTGGGAATAAGTTGCTCTATCATTTCATGTGAACCTGACAAGATATTTATATTAATTTTTAAAATTGAGGGATGTGTTAAGGTTTACAAATTCCATTTCAACCACTGAACACAGCCTACTTCAGCACCAGAGATCCAAGCCAAATGGTTGGCACCAAACACAGTTCCTTGCCAAATTTATCAAAGCCAAAAACTTCCCACTGTTAACTCTGCCATGGGAATCGGGAGAGTGTCTGGCTCTGATGAGTCAACATTGGCATGCTATGACGATGTTTTGCATTCAATAGGTAAAGCACGAGAAAACTTCTAACTCCAAGATTAGCATCCGGAAAGTGTTGTCCATATAGAATCCTGCCAAGGAACATGTCTGTGTTGTGCATTCTCTAGAAACTCACACTGTTGTTCTTTGCCATATACCATTGTGAATTTTCATTCTGCTTCTAAAACCCATCTCCCTCTTGTTGATTCAGAGCTCTCACTAGCCTATGACACACATGTCACTCTATCACACTTACTAAAACTAATTTCTGAAAACATAATGAAATCATACACATTTCTTACAGCAGATTTATTGCATATCAAAATTCATAATTGTAAAAGCATGATTAGTTTCTACTTTCAGTTTACAGAGATTTGCACAAGCTAAGTGTAACAGATTTATATCATTTCTGTGTTGCAATTCTATACATTTACAATTTAGATATTAAAAAATGAAAATTTGGACTTGGTGGGTACATATTAAAAGGCTGCCTTTTTGAGGCTGTTACAAATGATGGTCATTAACACACTGAACAGTTAGGTACCCCTGTGCTTTCCTCAACATTTTGCCCACACGCAGTCTGTGTAAGTATAAATTATTGTGACGCTAGGAAATGTAGAGTGATGCACTACTGAATATGGCAGTAGTTATTTCATCACTTCACGATAAGAAATGAAACATTATGACAAGAAACCCAGACATATATGTTATCATCTGACCAGACAGACCGGTCATACAGAAGTCTTTTCTCGTGATGCTAGAAAATGGTCTCAGCCCCATGATATGGAAATTATAGTCAAGTACATTTGCAAGCTTGCCATCATGAACATTGGCTAATTAGAAAAAAGAAATGATTTAATAAAATGAATAGAGTCTGTGTTATATGAATACTCAGGAAGAATCTGATTTCAGTGTAATGAGATGAACTTCCTCGATGAAGGATTCCAGACCCCACGACTCTTGTTTACCACTCAGTTTGTCAGTTGAGTCCACCAACTGAACGTTGCAGGCATGACCTGGAAAAGAGGATACCGGTGTTTGTAAACATTGAAACTGATAGGTGTTCTTAACAGATATTAGCTCTTTACAAAGATTCCCATTGCAACCGTTATGTGAACAAAATTGTAACTGAAGCCACACACTAAATGTTTACAAATGTCATAACAGCTTCCTTTATAAAATTACATTTGAGATATTCTCATATTGTTTTACATTTTCACTTGAGTAGCAGACGGTCAGCAGAAGCGTGACGTGGATTTATCAGGGGAGAAGCAGAAAGGCACGTTGCTTTGCTGGAGGAGGGACTTGGAAATACCTCAGATGGGGGGATTTCACAGCGTCAACTGCATAGCAGGTGTGCAGACAGATGTGGGGGCTGAGATTCCCCTAGTGTCTCTAAGGTAAAATTATAGTGTCTAAGTCACAGAGAACATATCTTTAGGTTTGATTTGCCACCACCTTGCCTCTCACCTCTCTGAAACCCCAGCTGTGTGCTGAGTTAGCTGATCTCAAAGATTGGTCACAGTACCTTTGGATTTGAGAAGAATCGAGTTGGCCATGGTTGCTAGTCCTGATCCTTACAGCTGCTGGGAGCCTGTGCATGTTAGAATAGGTGAGAACAGGATTGGACTTGTCTTCAAATGCTTTCCATTGTTGAATAGTTTGCTGACACTCATTATTGAGTTGATGTAGGAATACTGATGTGAGTTATTGGAAGGTGACTGGTACTGAAACCTTGTGAGAGAGTCAACAATTTGCAGGGCTATGGCACAAGACCAAGGGAGCGGGACTAATTGGATACGTCTTTCAAAGAGCCAGTACAGCATGAAGGACATGATTTACACTGTATGAATCTGAGAAGAGCAAACAGTGGGTGCAGGGGGATTGAGGAAGGAAAAGAAATGGAGAGAAAAAAGCATGAGGCACCACAACAGGGTCAAAGAGTCAGAAGCATGAAGTGAGATAGGGAGAGAATGCTTATGTTTAACTTCAGCCTCTTCCAAAAGTGTTGTTGATGATTGCTGGTTATGTTTCTTTTGGTCAGCTGGATGCCTGGGTCACTTTAATGACCCATTACTGTTCTGAGTCTTTAAACCAAGCTAATTAAAAATACAGTTTCTGCTTGCCTGATTATGAAATGCGCACTCTCTCCCCACAGTGACACACCCATTTAATCAAGTCTAGACCGTAGAGGTGCAGGTTAGTTACAATTAGGGATTGAGACCTCCGAGTACATGCTGCAGCACTGCTGAAACATAGCCAGTTAAAACAGTGAAGCTTATCTGCTTAAAAGCTGCTTGCTGCCTACGTGGATAGGACCAGCAACCATCCTCCTCCCCGCAACCCAAACAGCCCCTAGCTGTTAGGACACTGTTATACAGAGTGACATGGAAAACTGAGTTGGAAGAATCTAAATTCTAAGTACCAGATGATTTCTTCAGGTCCTACTAAAGTCCTAGTTAGTCCATTGTCCTGGAGCCGATGTTCTCAACTGGAGATCCACAAGAAGATTTCAAGGAATCTTGATTTTTTGATTTGATTTATTATTGCCACATGTATTAGTATGCAGTGAAAAGTATTTGTTTCTTGCATGCTATGCAGACAATGCATACTGTTTATAGAGTACATAGGAGAGGAGGAAAGGAAAAAGTATAGTGTCATTCTCATTGCTAGGCTGTAGAGGAAGATCAGTTTAATATATGGTAGACCCTTTCAAAAGTCTGATGGCAAAAAAATGACTTACATGAACCAAAGCTGGTGTTTAACATCAGTGATCAGATCTAGAATGGTGCTGCCACTAAGTGGCACTCCCAAGAACTGCAGGCACTGTATAAATCAAAAGAATCATAGATGCTGTACTGTGTAGAGGGAGGCCATTCGCCCTATTGAGTGCACTGAACAATCCCACCCAGACCCTTTTTCCATAACCCCTCATACTTACCCTGCTAGTCCCTCAATACTAGGGTCAATTTAGCATGGCCAATCAACTAACCTGCACATCTTTGGCCTGTGGGGGGAAACTGAAGCACCCAGAGAAAACCCATGCAGACTCCACACAGACAGTAAACTGAAGTGAGTCAGCAGTGCTAACCACTGTGCCACCACACTGCCCCATACTGGCGTTCAGATAAAGATCTTACACTGACTGTAGTTGCAGGCTCTGATTAATTCACTAAATTGGAATGTACGGGTACAGAACTGATGCATGAACGTTTCTGCTTTATGATTGCCACAACTGAACAAAGAAGCAGATTAAACTGCTCCTCAGGTTCATCCATCATGTGTTTCTCATTGTCACAAGTAACTTCTGCCTTTAATGCAAACCTTCAGCAACAGAACATCAGGTTTTATAGTCACCAAATGATAAAAATCTATTTCACACAACTCTTCAAGCTCTCAAATAAAGAAATGCAGAACAAGAGCCTCCAACCTTGGAATCAATATTAAATGTATTGTGAATGTTAGGACAGTTACACAAAAAAACATGCTGAGGGAGAGTAAAGCAAGAATTCAAACACCTTAGTTGCTTCTGGAACTGTGGCATCAATAGCCTCATTTCTTTTATAGGTGTTGGGCGCGGTTTAGTATGTTTAAGGTATTTTAGGTAGTTCAACAGTAAGTATTTATGAACTACTAGAAGCTATACATTTTGATACAGTAAAGGTCCAAGCTAGGATTTGTCTCCATGCTTTTTTCTCTTTTAATTCACAGGTTTTAAGTCAGTCCGCCTTGTTGTCCAACAAGGGGCATACACGCGATGGGTCGTACTTGGGCTGCTCTTGATTGTTCGAGAGTGGCCTAGTGCTTCATGTCGTTAGTGTGTGCTTAAACTGGACCAGATGCTGGGCAACACAACAGCTCAGTGACTATCACAGTTTGCTGTGCAGACACATGGATTTGGGCCGGTGTCTGTGGGAGTTTGCGCATTCTCCCCGTGCTTGTGTAGGTTTTCTCCGGGTACTCCGGTTTCCTCCCACACCCCAAAGATGTGCTATTAGGCTGATTGGATGTAATAAATTGTCCCTAAATTAGTTTCCCTCAATGTGGATTGCCATTAATCAACAGATAAGGGTCATGGGTGGAGGGGGGGCCTGGTAATGTTAAAATGGCGGCGTGGGCTCGTTGGGCCGAACGGCCTGTTTCCCCAGGCTGTTTTTGTTCTTTGCTTGCTTCTACATATGGCTCTGACCAATACAACACTGAACCTTGGGTGTGGGTCATGTCTTTTCTTACATCACCATGTGGTGATACTGTACTTAGTCCTAGAACAGAGCTGAGGAAGGGGGCAATGGACAGATCAACGGTTCCAGTAAAATAGTGTCAAGAAAAACATAAGATCCAGAAATGGATTCCAACTCCAACGTGCAGATCCTATTGACCTGACTGCAGACAGCCTAGGTGTACATTGACAGAACCAGAGATTGCAGACTTGTGTTCAAGTGTCTGTCCCATTAGGAGTTTATCCAAAGTAGCTGCCAGACTGATTCCCAGCACAGAGTACTGGGATGGTGCTTGTTTTTTTTTATAAAGTTGTCAGGTAATGCTCCAGCAGTCATCCTCCCTGATCTTAGGATTTCCCTAACTGCATGTACAGTTGCAAAGAACTGATGGCAGGATGTCAGACACTTGGATTTTCAAATCCAGATCCAATTGCCACTTCTCCATGGATCACATAGCCCCATATCAGGAGTTGAATAAAACAGAAGTATTTGGGCCAAGAGACATATGGGGCGGGGGGGGGGGGGGGGGAGGTTTGACTTGGGCAAGTAGCAAAGCAGTGGCAAACCATCTGGTTCCCTAGACCATGAGGCCAGAGAGGTTTCAAATAGGACTCATTTACATGCCCTTATTTTTAGATTCCAACTCAAAAACTGGTGCAAATAATAAGCAACAGGAAGCTTGCTTTCTGCTCTTCCTGGGACGTGAAAAAAAAGTAAAAATTAAGGCGCAGACTAATCTGCGACTTGATCTTTGTGGTGGCTGGTTTTGCTGGTGGGCCTGGTGTTCTATTTCAGGTAGCTGGGCAGTGAAGCATAGAACTGGAGCCTATTCTTCACACATTCAGAAACTTGCATTTACAGGGTCATACATTACAAACATGCACTTCCAAACCCAACAATTACAGTTTCAGTTTGCTATGTGGAGGAGAATCAGTGAATCCCCAGTTAATACCCATCATCTGAATACAATGGACCACTTAATTTAACATCCAATTAATACCTGGGACCATGCAGGCTGCACTTGGTTGCATGCCATGCCCATCCAAATGATGTAAACAGGGTTCAAATTGCCATTTAAATTAGGCCCCACTAATCTCGGGCACACAACCTTCTTGCGCCTGAAAGCAAGCAAGTAAAAACATTGAGGCAAGATCTAGTGGGGTGGATTCATCAGAAACACAGTTGAAGGGGGTTAAGATCAGCCCCATACCCTGTTGCATGCCTTGGTATTCTAAGCTGCAGAAGAGAATATTTTGTACATATTGTGCACACTACTAACCTCTACTCATATTTGCTGCTATTACATATAGACAAATTACGTCTGAGAGTATTCCAGCAATCATTCTATTGCTGAAATCGTCATCTTTTCATTTGCACGATTGTGAGAAAGACCGGCTGTATACTCAGGCTGTATATGATTTTAGCTGTCTGTCAGCCAACTCAGCTGACTTCCAGTACTGAGTCTGACTCAGTATTAAGTCCTGCTTTTTAACGTGCTGCAGATTGGGGGAACACAGCATACTCCTTGTGGTGCTTTTGGAACATTCCAACGGCAGCTGGATTATCAGCAGCGGCAGAATCAATACGTTTAAACAGCAAGTCTACCTGAATCAACTGTTGAGTGGCACGGGGAGAGATTGTCTCCTCCATTGGCTGCAGTTAGAGCATTGATCAGAGAGGACATCAAAAAATTGTAATGTTAAATGGAGGCTATCTATCCTGAAAACAAAACTGTCGTACCCTGACACAACCTCGCCAGAAAAACGGTGCATAATGACAAACAACAGTAAGATTCTTTGCATTGTTGAAGTGACATTGTGAGACAGTGCAGTTTTAGATGAGAATTTTGTATATTTCTGAAGCTGAACACGTTAAAATTTATAAACTTGCTTTGAAAGACGCAATAAAAATAGACTCACCATACAAACTGCGAGTTTCAGCTTCTGAGATCTTGGGTGGCATACCTATGAATGCAAAACACGTCACCAGTTCAAAATGTTTAAGCAATTTTAAAACAAATACAGATTATCAAAGAAAACATTAATGAATGTTTCAAGTCAGACTGTGGAGGAGAATCAAAAACAAAGGAGGTTATAATGTCTCTGAGTCAGACAGATAGCCTATGGAATAAAATAAAGGGTATGAACCAAGTTGTTTATGAAGTGTGTTTTCTTGCTGTAAACTGAGTGCCCATTTTCTTAGATCATAAATACCTCAGGAACTGTAAGAAACAGGAGCAAGAGCTGAACTTCAACATCAGGTGCACCTTCCAGTCCTATTCCCTGACTGCTGAGTCCTTACTGTCCAAATTCTATCAATCTTAATACTGAACATACTCTATGAGTGAACATCCACAATTCACTGGGATAGAGAATTCCTATAGAATCACAACCCTCAAAGTAAAGACATTTCTCCTCATCTCAGTCTAAATTGCTTCACCCTTATCCTAACATTATAACCGTGGTTATGGACCCTTCAATGCAGCCTTTCAGCAGCAACCATTTCAATGAGATCACGTTTGATTCTTCTAAATTCTAGAGACTATTGGCCCATTCTCATAGAATGGCCCTCTCCTCTCAGAAATCAAGCTAAAAAGAGAGCAAGTGAAATGAAAGAAAAGGTGAGATTGTAAGAAATTGAGGTCTTGGATAAACAGGTATTTTCTGCAGAACATAATACCCCTTAAAAAGCTTACTAAAAGGCACAATTTTTAAGCACAGTCTGTCGAAGCAGGCAAGGTCACTTAGTCCAGGCTGCCATGTTGATATTCCTAAATTGTTAAGATAATATTCTGCGTACCCCTTCATCTATGTAATTGTTTAGAAAGAACCATGACATGACCCTCAGCAGAATATAAACTAAAAATCTGACCCTGAGCAGGGTACTGCATGAAATGGGTGGTGACCACCCTGATGTTTTGAGTACTTGAGTGAGCTACCAGCTCTCCAAAGAACTGTATATAAGGGGATGTCTTGCTGAGGGATCATATACTGGTAAGGTGCTGGTGAGGTGACATAGTTCATTGGACAGCTGCCTTCCCCAGAATGAAAGTGTGGAAGTTAGGTTACGACAATTGTGAAAATTAAACTTGCATAATTGTCAAAAGAAAACTCTGTCAAGTAATGGGAAATGCTAATCTGCATACAAGGCCTTCAGTGAAGTCAACGCTTGCGTACTTAGGATAAACAGCTAATCTTCACCTTTTGTAAGTTCCATAAATATTCACTCCCAACCTTCTCCAGAGGATGGAAAATAAGACAATTCCATAACAAAATACCCAGGGGAAGGAAAGGGGACATATTATGATAATGAAGGATGAGCAAAAACTGTTTTCTATTGGATAAGAAAGGACGAAAAGCTATGCCATAGTTGGTGCTAATATATGCAAATGAAGGATTAGAAAGTTGCTCATTTCTCAGCTGCTGTAATTAACTGTAACTGCTAACTTGTTTGTCTGAATCAACAGAACATCTTGCAATGCATTGCACTGCACCGCATTGTGTTCTCACTTGTGCACAAGTTATTAAAGCTTAGAAAGTGAAGCTTGGAAATTTGTACCCAAGTTGACTGCAGTTTAAGTGTTGTTTATACCCAAAGCTGATGACAAAAGAAGAGGAAAATGAGATCAACACACACTGTGCTACATGTTTGTCTGGCACCTGGGATCTTGATTTTATAGGTTATATATTTCTTCTGTCTATTTAGTTACCGCATCACATCAAAACTGTTATTTCTTCATAAACCATCTTAAAATTAATATGACTAGTTGACTGCCTATTTAAGTGCCTGTGGCCCCAAAATCCTAGATCTTACAGACTTGTATTTAAATTGTGCTTTTCATGGTTGCAGAATGTCTCAAAATGGTTTACAGCCAACTAAGTACTTTAAATTGTCACTGATGTGACATAAGAAATGGGACAGCCAGTTTGCATACAGCAAACTCCCACATACAGCAATGTGGTAAAGACCAAGTAACCTGTGACCCTTTATTGATCAATTGCTCCTCCTTCAAGGCAAGTATATCCTTCATTAGGTAAGGAGACTAAAGCAGTACCCAGTGTTCAATATTGATTCCAGACCCCATGAAGTATCATGGCATCAAACATGGGGAAGGAGACTTCCTACCACCCTCCCCCAGCTGATGAATCAGTACTTCTCCGTGGTGAACACCATTTGGAAGAAACACCGAGGGTAGCAAGGGGCAAAAGAATGTATTCTGGATGAGCGACTTCAGTGTCCCTCTCAAAGAGTGGCTTGCTAGCACCACTACTAATCATTTTGGCTGAGTCTTGAAGGACATATCTGGCAGCAGATGGTGATAGAACCAAGAGGTACTCCTAAACCTTGTCCTCACCAATTTACCTGTCATAGACGCTTCTGACCACAACAGTATAAGTGGAAATGATGACCGCACAATCCTTGTGGAGAAAAAAATTCCATCTTCACACTGAGGGTACCACCCATCCTCATGCTGTGTGGCATTACCATTGTGATAATTCAGATAGATTCAGATCTAGAAATTCAACTCTGGGCACCATGAGGCTCTGTGGGTCATCAAATCAGAATCTATAACCACATTTATTTTGATCATCTTTTGCTGGTTTTTAAAATGTTCCCAATCCTCTGGCTTACCACTAATCTTTGCTTTACTATAAGGGGCAAATCCATTCAATTTGTCTCTTATATTCCATGCCCTTGTATAAAGAATGCTCCTTATTTGCTTCCCTAACCTGTCCTTCAGCTCCCATGTTTTAATCCCACATTTCCTATTTCTCATGTCTCGTTTAATCATTTTACATTTTTTCATTTTCCCTTTATCTTGCCTAAATGCAATTTTTGATGTCCCCTACTCTTTCAGTTTTATTAAATTATTATTACCTTTTCTATCCAAGTCCTCCACACTCCCCAAATCCTCTCCAGCCCTCCTCACCTCATCTCTCACCCTAACTCTAATCCTCTCTTACACCTATCTCTCAATCCTAATCCCCCTCCCTCACCCCTCAATTCTCATCCTCCCTCATCCCTCACATCCTTCTCTCAACATTCATCCTTCTCTCTTCACTCCCATACGTTCTCTCTCACACTCCTCAATCCCTCTCACCCTCCCAAATCCCTCATCTGCTCTCACGCCCCTCCTGCCCTTCACCCCTTCTCTCAACTCCACCCACTCTCTCACCCCAACCTTCCTCTTTTACCCCCACCGCCTCCCCTCATCTCCCAAATCTCATCATCCTTCCCACACCTCCCCCCATCATCATTTGCTAGTTTGAAATCCTCATGCCCACGCTACTTATCCTTTCCTCTGGAATCCTGTTCCTAAGCCAGTATAGGTGGAGCCATCCCATTGGTATTGCTCCTTCCTGTCCCACAACTGGTACCAGCGTTCCATTAAAGAGATCCTATCTTTCCCACACATTCACCTGTTTAACATTTTAATTACAATATCCCATGTAACAACCTATTATGTTTCCACTCCTTTTCCCCCTTTTAGACAATCTTTGGCTCCATGGTGCCTTGGTCTACATTTTAGATGTCCTTCCAATAGTTTTCATCCATATCCCCACAGGTAGTGTACATGTTGAATAGTTTCGGTTTCCACGGGCTCTGGTTCTCTCTTATCCAAGTTGCCCTAACACTGTGCACTTCAATCACACCAACCCCATTCTGAACATGAACCTTTACCGGGGTATGAGTAAAGTCTGCATCAAACTCTCCAGATTCTGCTTCCCCCCCACCTTATGTATTGATGCATCTGCAACTCACGCTCAGCTCAAAGGCTAAGCTGAAAGATTCAAGATGACAGACATCTGCTGCAGATGTATTCACTCTGAACAATCTCACAGACACATCCTGCTTTGCCATATCAAGTATTTATCATTTGTAGCCAATTTTTAGCCTGTTGTAAACTTTTCTCTTTTTCTGCAAATACTAATTTGTCATAAACACCAAAACACTCAATAATATTTTAAAATACTTTATGCTCCAATGTTACATAAGCCACTGCAAGCATTGGAGTCAAAAAGCAGCACTTTCTTCTCTGTCAGCAACAGATTTCCACTTTTGGACTCTTGTTTATGTGCTTCAGTTCTGTGTTGTATGCCAATCACACTCAAAATGCAAAACAGTAAACTTGTATACTTATATCTAAGCGAGTAACTATTTACCTCTCTGCAGATGCACATTTTCTGCTGGATGGTTCCAACATTTTCTATCTTTGTACTTACATCCAAGTAGATTTGGAACATAAAAAAAAG
The DNA here is from genome assembly GCF_965287045.1 of Carcharhinus amblyrhynchos. Classification (NCBI taxonomy): domain Eukaryota; kingdom Metazoa; phylum Chordata; class Chondrichthyes; order Carcharhiniformes; family Carcharhinidae; genus Carcharhinus; species Carcharhinus amblyrhynchos. Next base: position 31,717,210 of record NC_137325.1, on the reverse strand, counting down.
CCCTGAGCCATAACTTACCATTATAATCTTTGTTAGTGCAGACTAAAGTGTCCAGAAGGTATTGACATCCTTTGGCCATGAGAGTTATCATCAGTTTACTATAACTGAAAACAGACAAAAATTAAAACAACAGTCACACACATCAATCTTCTCTGTTATCATATAAGATCTTAATAAGGACTTCTCACATTTTTGTTTTTGAGGTCCCTTCCTTCCCATGTTATAAAAAAATGTGACGGGACTTCCTGTAGTAATATGCTATTGGTGATGCCTCTACCAATCATGTCCACTTGCCAATCAATCATTCAGTCCCGTCTCCTCATACAGTATAAATTTGTTGATTTTGCTTACATTGTCTTCTTACCTTTCTCTTGATGACTTCAAGATAAAAAACTCTAACAAAAAAGTCTATTTTTTTCAGCAATTTGACGATATATAAAATGTGAAGTTATCCACTTTGGTAGGAAGAATAGAAAAATAGAATATTATTTAAATAGGAAAACACTACAAAATGCTACAGTATAAAAGGGAGCCCCTTCATGAATCACAAAAATTAGCATAATAAAATTAAACTGGCCGGCACGGTCGTCATCCGCAGCCCCCTGGAAAAAGAGTTCCTTCCCAGTAGGCCTAGTAGGAATGCATTTCCAGTGTCCCTCAAAATGGCCATCACTGGAGGACCACACTGAACCACCACCTCTCCCCACACCACCTTCACCCGACCTCTTTTGGCAGGAAGGAATAGAAAATTATAATTCTATATTGCAGAACTCAGTGGTATAGAGGGATCTGGATGTCCTAATACATGAGTCACAAAAAATTAGCATCTGGGTACAGCAAGTGATTAGGAAAGCAAATAGAATGTTGGCATTTATTACAAATGGAATGGAATAAAAAACAGGGAAGTTTTATATAGCTGTCCAGGATTGTGATGAGACCACATTCGGAGTACTATATATAATTTTGGTCTCCTTATTTGAAAGAGGATATCATTTGTTAGAAGCAGTATGGAGAAGGTTCGCTTGGCTGATTCCTGGGTCTTATTTTATAATAAAAGGCTGAAAAGATTGGACAATACCCATTGGAGTTTAGAAGAATGAGAGTTGACATTATTGAAACATTTAAGATCTGGAAGGGACCTTTCAGGGAAGATACTGGAAAGGTGTTTCCACTTGTGAGAGAGATTCAAACCAGAAGAATGTTTAAGAATAAGTGGCTTCCCTTTTAAGATGGTGATGAGGAGGAGGAGATTTTTTCCCCCCAGTATTTTCTTTTTGTATTCACAATTCAACATAAATCAGAGACATGAGCGCGCTGTGGAATCCTCTTCATAATGACAAATTACTTTGTAATGAGAAAGGTTCCATTTGTCTGGGTGCAAAGGCCACTTATGTCCTGTCACAATGCACCTCATAAACAAACTGAGGGAATCATCACATGCCCCTCTCTCAGTTCAAGATGCAGAACAAAAGTAGTCAGAGAAGAAAAAAAACAAAAGCTTTTGATTTTTTACAGATTTATTATAGATTTTCATTTTGAAAATCAAAACAAAAATACCCCATACTGAGCATGTTGACGGCACTACATACCAGTCTATGAACTCAGAAAATGATATTGCTCACCGTTGTCTGTCAGCAGTGCTGAGAGCTTGCAGAGAACCTCGATCCCAAACCCCATCAAACTGCCCAGCAATGATCCTGCCCATGAGAAAAACAAAATGGAATGGAATACTGTACCATCAAATATATAATCAACTATTTCAGCTATCACAGAATCAAAAGCACAAAAATGCTTCTCTCTTTAAAAATATAATTCAGGCTTTTTGATAAATTAAAATCAATGCAACGTAACCTGTTTGCATTTGTGTTACTCCACAGTACTTTGAAACCAAGACCATTTCTTCTCTCCGCCTTCTTTTCCTTTTTGCATTGCAAACATGCTTTATTTTATAATTCACATTTATCCAGAGTGAAATCCCTCTTTATTCACCTGCTCGATTGATTCATTGGTCTTTTGCAAAAAAAAAGGGTTGAAGCACTTACATCTGGTTATTGGCCATTCACTGAACGTAGCAAACCCACACGAAGCTGTGATTAAGACATATAGCAAATACCGGAAGCTTGACAGCATACATCTGGGGCCTGATCCCATGCCCAAGTTTAACATCAATGGGAGAATTGCAAGTTAGGGAAGGCACAGAGCCGAGGCTGGAACCTTGCATTACTCCTGGTTTGATATGTAGGAGGAAGATGTAAACCATGGCTGGCAACTTAGAAACATAGAAAATAGAAGCAAGAGTAGACCATTCAGCCCTTTCAGCCTGCTCTGCTATTCATTTTCAACATCATCAAATTCAATATCCTGATCCCACCTACCCCCCATTGATCCCCTTAGCTCCAAGTTGGTTATGTTATGACAGGAAGAAATGGAATCAACCAAGAGTAAAAAAATGTAGGTGAGCCACCAAAAGGAGCTGGTTGAAGCAGAATCGGGTGGTTCACCATGTTCAATAAAAAGAGAGAATGGGGAAGACAAAGTGAGATAATATGCCATGGTTGAAGTTATAAAGCACATTGTTGGCTTAATTAGGGTGGGCTAGGTACAGTAAGTCTGGTGAAAGCTATTCTGAAGACAGTTGAAGAGGACATGGTTTGAAAGATGAACATAGAGCTGGTGGCGATGATACCCTCTTGGGTCTGAGAGATGGATGACAATTTTGAGATGAAACAGTGTTGGAGAGGGTTCTAGTGTTCAGGGATAGGCATTTTAAAGGCAGGGGTTGTATGGCATCTTTGAAAAACATAAGAGCAATATATTTGCAAAAGGAACCATTAAAGCTATTATCAAGCACAGTGACCAGGAAAGGTAGTTTAGTTTCATCAGGAGTTGGGTCAGGCAGATGCTGAAAGGCTTGGGAGGTAATTACTTGAAGAAAATTAGAGTGTTGAAAGTGGTGGTCAGGAGCTGGTGGTGCAGTAGCTGAAGAAATTCAGTGTATTATGGAATTGACTGGGTTATGGGAAGGGATTGAGGCAGGAAGAGGAGAAGGCTTAGATAGCCAAGTAGATGATCCTAACCATAAAAACAAAACAAACCACGGATAGCTCATGTAGCTGGGTCAAAAAGAAAACTACACCAGAGAAAAAATACATAAATAAATAACACACTTAACGGAGATTGGAACATTCGTTCTTACATCGAGAAGTCAAATATGTCGCACCGAAACAGAGAAATCCGTCCTTCAGGAGTCTGAAATAAGAAGTATGAAATAGTGAAGTATCAAATTGTAGCTTTTTAAGATTAAATATCAAGTCCCATTTCCGCAGACTCCTACTGTCATTGTTCTGGCTTTTCTTCAAATGAAGGGCCGGCTGGTTTGTCCCCATGTCTGTATGTCAACAGTATGACGGGGTCTGGCTTATAAATGGTAATACTGGCCCTGCTAGTTGTTTCTAATGGAAACAGAATACTCTGGCAGGCTACAAAGTGCTCCATTTTGTGGTCATGGTGATTTAGGCAAAAATATATCAGTTGTGCATGTCTTCTTTGTTCTTAATGATTCCCCAAATTAGTTCTCATGTCCTTACCCCCAGAAGGGAAATATCCATCCGGGAGCCACTCCAAACTGGCACATCATTGTATACTACAAATTAGGACTGACATCTGAACTCTTCAACACAAGACACTACAATGCCAGCAATATGAACGCTTTGGGAATCAGAAGAAGCAGAAAATGGTTGCATATGTTATATGTAAATGTCAGTGGATAATACAATTGAGAACCATGCTGAATATGAATTGTCCAGAGAGGAAGTGAAAAAAACAAATAAGAGAAGTAGAAAGGGATTATGAGAGACTAGCAACTAACATAAAAGGAATTCAAATTCTAATATAGGCATATAAATACTAAAAGGAATGGGATCTATTAGGCACCTGAAAAGGGAATTTACACATGGAAGCAGAGGGTGTTACTGAAGTACTAAATTAGTATTTTGAGAGATGATCTTATTGATACACAAGATCCTGAGCAGACTTGATAGAATCAATACTGACAGGATATTCCCTCTTGTGATGAAGACTAGACTGGGGACAGAGTTTAAGAATAAGATGTCTCCCTTTTAAAATGGAGATGAGGAGAACATTTTTCTCTCAAAAGGATCTGAGAATTCTCATCCCCAAAACTGGGTTATTGAATTTATTCAAGGCTGAGTTAGATAGATTTTTGATAGGCAAGGACGTCTGTGTGGAGTTTGCACATTCTCCTTGTGTCAGCGTGGGTTTCCTCCGGGTGCTCCTGTTTCCTCTCAGTCCAAAGATGTGCAAGTTAGGTGGATTGGCCATGCTAAATTACCCCTTGGAGTTCCAAGATGTGCAGGTTAAGGGGATTAGTTTGGTAAATACGTGGGGTTTCGGGGGTAGAGCCTGGATGGGGTGCTCTGTTGAAAAGTCAGTGCACACTCAATGGGCCCCTTGTGCACTGTGGGGATTCTATGAGCTCAAGTGCTATGGGAAAATTGAGCTGAGGTCACAAGCAGATCAGCCATGATCTTATCGAATGGCAGTGCAGGCTCAAAGGACTGGATGGCCGATTCCTGCTCCTCAATCCTATGTTCCTAAAGGATGCAAGGATAACCCAATAACTACGGACTAGTCAGCTTAACCTCGGTGGTGGGAAAGTCTTCTTCACGTAACCCCTGCACCCCCACCAAAATGGCAGTTGATGAACTGATAAGTTAATTAGCAAATCAATTAGCCACTTAACTGACTGAGGCTGATTCTGCCCTCCCCCTATTACCCTGAGCAAAGTGGCCAATGGTTAGAGCAGCAACATCAAACTGGCACAGCAGGAAGCTAACTTTCATGCCCACAGACCTCCACAGAATTGCCCCGCCAGGGGCTAAAAATTCTGTCCCTGGCATCACATTGTTTTGTTTCTCTTTAAACATCAAAGTAAGAAACTGGAAAGCACAAGCTAATACCAACTAAATATGTTGCTTTGAATGGCCGAGTTTGGAAAACATTAATTAAGGAAACACTATATGGAAATAGCCCCTTGGTTTACACATGACCCACTAGACAAAATCACCTGCCTGTGATGAATTTGGTTGCTGGACAAATTCAGGTGTATCAAGTAAATTTCTAGCTGTACAGAATTATTAATCTTCAGTGAAAAAAAATCACAGGACTGTTGACAAACATTTATTACCACTTTACCTTAAATACTTCAACATTTGGTGCCCCTGGTACAGATTCCTGAACGTAGGTCAGATTCTGTTCTGTGAAAAATTGTTTTATTCCGAGTTCAGATAGTTCCGCACCAACAACGGTATGCCCCATGTCAGCCAGCCTACAGGTAACAAACAAAATTCTTTATCACAGAGTGAATCTTAAAATTCAAAGAAACTCATCGTTCAAAAATATATATATATATATACACATGCTTCTCTTTAACAGAAGATTTGATTCCTTAATTGCATCTTCATACTGTGACAATGCGACCATAAAAAAGTATACTGAATTAAGATAATTGTGATTGAGTTGTTATTCTTAAATGAATTAACTGTTCCCACAATAACTTAATATGGTCCAAGGCCAATGACACAAACAGGCAGAGGCAAAACTGGACTTGTTCTGGAAACTGGAACTGGCAGTGCTCAGACCTGACCGAATAAAGGCAGTGTTTTGTGTATTCCCCAGTTTCGGCCATACTCTCTGGCACTGCAGATTCCCGCTATTACCATATATAGAAAAGGGGCTATGTGCACCCTGCACACCTGAGGATAGACACTAGGGGACCTTGGTGTTCTCCATGTATGGAATCTGTAACCCCATTGGGTGCTGTTTCATTGGCTGAAAGCCAGAGAATGTTCCAGAAGGGCACACAGAGGGGGATTAAAAGACACACCTACAGGCCACCCCAAGTGAAGACTCAACTTGAGCCCCAGTGAAGATTCAACCTACAGCGAAGAGTAGGCAGAGACCCAGTGATGACAAAAGGTGACATTGCGAGACCAACTTTTGCAAAGAAGACCCTGAGTTCGAGAGACAGCAGAGCTCAACGAACTGGATCCGGAAGTTCAGTCAGGTTCATCAACATGGGTAGTTTCAGAAATCTCAGATAGATAGCAGAAAGCATTAAGTTATTCTGAGAATTGACAGTTGTTTTTGGATTGAGTTTGTATGATAAGGATTCGTTGATAAAATTGGGTAAAACTGAATCAATACTTGTCCTTTGCCTGTCTCATGAGTAAGAACATCCGAGAAAACGAATTTTAGGAAAAAATTGTTGAAATGTCTAAAGTTACAGATGACATTAATTAAAATGACCTGCCTAAGGTGATTGATATCTAACTTAACATTGCATCGATCTTAGGTTAACACAATCCACATCTAGCAATATACTGTCCAAGAGCATATACTGCAATCAGTTGGAATGTCTTGATTATCTTAGCAGCTGTGGGTTTTAAACAGAAAGGTTTGCTGAAGCAGACGAGTGAAGGAGCAGGGAGACAGGTAAGAAACTACCCGTTAAAAACCTGTTTAAATAAGTTTAAAGCACTTTGTAGTAAGAACTAGCCTTGTAGAACTGTTTAAAATCATTTAACAGCATTTTTGTGGGCTTTTTGTATTTATCGCTTTAAGAATTCTGAGGGAGTGGTTAGAAGGGAGTTGAGGGGGAGCAAGCTTTAAATCAGCGCCAGGTTTAAAAAGGAGGCCTGGTGTAGACAGCGGGCAGCGTCAGAGCGGACAGCGGAGTGAGAGGGAAGCAGAGTGAGCTATTAGGGCTTAGGAGCAAAAGGGCTGGGGAGAAAAAGGGCCAGGTAAGTTCGTGTTGAAATTTTCAATACTACTACAGTGAATAATGAAGGGGCATGTGATGTGTTGTTTCTGCATGATGTGGGAGCTGGTGGACCCCAGGGTCCTCCCAGGTGACCACGTCTGCAGTAAGTGCAGGTTGCTGGAGGAGCTCCAACTCAAGGTAGACGAGCTGGCCTCTGAGCTACAGATACTGAGGCTCATCAGGGGGAGAGAGGGTGCCATTGTCAATGGGGTGCAAGTGACATCCACCCCCCCCAGACTGGCTAATTCTAAGGGTCAGGAACAAGAGGGGGCTGCTGAGAAGAGGAAGGGGGGGTGGGGAGAGGAGGCCTCAGCCTCTCAATCTGCATAACAGGTTTGAGGTTCTTGCTTCCAGTCTGGACGAGGGAGGTGAGGTCGGTGAACAAACTGCACACGGTACAGTGATGCAGACGCAGGACACAGGCAAAGAGAAGGTGAAAAGGAACGTAGTAGTAGTTGGGGATAGTGGGGTTAAGGGTATTGACATTGTCCTTTGTCACAATGACAAAGTGCACAGAAGGGTGTGTTGTCTGCCTGGTGCTCGGGTCCGGGATGTCGCATCTGGGCTGCAGAGGAACCTGGAGTGGGAGGGTGAGAATCCGGTCATTGTGGTACATGTGGGTGCCAACGTAGGCAAAATGAGAACTGAGGATCTGGGGAGGGAGTATGAAAAGCTGGGAATGGAATTAAAAAGTAGAACCGACAAGGTGGTTATCTCTGGGCTACTGCCTGAACCGAGTGCAGACGGACGTAGGGTTGACAGGATTAAGGAAGTGAATGGGTGGCTCAGGGATTGATGTGGGAGGAATGGGTTTGCATTTATGGGGCACTGGCATCAGTATTGGGGTCGGTGGGACCTGTTCGGGCGGGATGGGGCGGGTCTGAACTGTGCTGGGACCAGAGTCTTGGCGAATCACGTAAAGAGGACTGTAGACAGGGCTTTAAACTAATTGGGTGGGAAGAGGGTGCGAGGGTAGGTGACATTGAAGAGGCTTAAAGTTAAGGAGAGGGTACAGGTAAGGGTAGAGGCCGAGGATGTCCCAATAATAAAAGGGAGTAGGGGGCGTGAGTATGGTTGGTGACGTTCCGGCAATTAGGGTCCAGGTGAAGGCTGGGATGAAGGCGCTTTATCTGAATGCGCAAAGCATTCGGAATAAAGTGGATGAGCTGGTGGCGCAGATCAGCACAAATGGATATGATCTGGTGGCCATTACAGAGACGTGGCTGCAAGGTGACAGGGACTGGGAGCTGAATGTCCAGGGGTATCAAGTGTTTAGGAAGGATAGGCAGGAGGGAAAAGGGGGGCGGGGGGGGGGGGGGGGGGGTGCGTAGATCTGCTGATTAAGGATAGCATCAGGGTGGTAGCAAGGGATGATATTGGAGCCAAGGGGCAGAAAATGGAATCGTTGTGGGTGGAGATTAGGAACAGCAAAGGGAGGAAGACGCTGGTGGGTGTCGTCTATAGGCGCCCGAATAATGATCTGGAGGTGGGGCGGGCTGTTAACGCACAAATAAGTGCGGCGTGCAGGAATGGGACGGCCGTAATTATGGGGGATTTCAATCTGCATATTGATTGGTCGACCCATGTTGGACGCGGTGGGCTCGAGGAGTTGTTCTTGGAAGGCTGCCGGGATAGTTTCCTGGAACAGTGTGTGTTGGAGCCGACGAGGGAGCGAGCTATCTTGGATCTGGTGTTATGTAATGAGGCGGGTAGAATCAGGGACCTTGCGGTGAAGGATCCTCTTGGGGAGAGTGATCATTGTATGGTGGAGTTTCTAGTGCAGATGGAGGAGGACAAAGTGAGTTCCTGGACACGTGTCCTTTGTTTGAACAGAGGGGAGTACGGTAGGATGAGAGAGGAATTGGCGAATGTGAACTGGGGGAGTGCGTTGGAAGGTAGGTCTGCTGAGGAGCAGTGGAGGATCTTTAAGGAGATCTTTCTTGGTGCTCAGCAGAAATTTATTTCGATGGTCAAAAAGGACCGTAGGAGGAGGGGTAATAAGCCGTGGATAACGAAGGAGGTGAAGGAAAACGTTAAATTAAAAGCAGAGGCGTTTAGAGTAGCTAAGAGTAGTGGGCGAGAAGAGGATTGGGAGAGGTTTAAATGTCAAAGATTGACAAAGAAGTTGATAAAGAAGGGTAGGAGAAACTATGAAGCTGGGCTAGCGCTTAATATAAAAAAGGATGGCAAGAGTTTTTATAAGTATATAAAAAGGAAGAGGCTGGCTAGGGTGAACATTGGACCCGTAGGAGGATGAGAAGGGGGACTTAGTGGTAGGGGATGGGGAAATGGCTGAGGTCTTGAATAGCTTTTGTGTTTCGGTTTTCACGGAGGAGGACGTGAATAATTTGCCGGTGTTAGAGATGGAAAGATGGTAGGAGTGGAGGGTCTCAATGACATTACTATTACTAGAGAGGCGGTGCTTGACAGACTGGAGGGGCTGATTGTGGAGAAGTCCCCAGGACCGGATGGAAAGCATCCGAGGGTTCTGAAAGAAACGGCGGAGGTGATAGTGGATGCCTTGGTGGTTATTTTCCAGACGTCGTTGGATTCCGGGGAAGTGCCGGAAGATTGGAAAACGGCTAATGTTACGCCGTTGTTTAAGAAGGGTGCCAGGCAAAAGGCGGGGAATTATAGGCCGGTTAGTTTAACGTCTGTTGTAGGTAAAATGTTAGAATCCGTCATCAAGGAGGAAATAGCGAGGCATCTTGAGGGGAATTGCTTGATAGAGCAGACGCAGCACGGTTTCATTAAAGGGAAGTCGTGTCTGACAAATTTACTGCAGTTCTATGAGGATGTGTCTAGGGCGGTGGATAGAGGAGAGCTGGTGATGTGGTCTTTCTTGATTTTCAGAAGGCGTTTGACAAGGTACCTCACAAGAGGTTATTGCAGAAGGTCAGGGGACATGGAGTTGGGGGTAGGGTGTTAGCGTGGATAGAGGACTGGTTGTCAAATAGGAGGCAGAGAGTGGAGGTTAATGGGTGCTATTCGGATTGGCGGTTGGTGACTAGTGGAGTGCCACAGGGGTCAGTGCTGGGGCCTCAGCTATTTACCATTTATATAGATGATCTGGAGGAGGGAACCGAGTGTAGGGTGTCGAAATTTGCTGATGACACCAAGATTGGTGGAACAGCAAATTGCGCAGAGGGCGTGGAGAGTCTGCAGAAGGATCTAGATAGGCTGGGCGAATGGGCCAGGAACTGGCAAATGGAATTTAATGTTGGCAAGTGTGAGGTGGTCCACTTTGATAGGAATAATGGTAGGAAGGATTATCACTTACGTGGAGAAAAACTGCAGCAGGCGACAGTGCAGAGGGACCTCGGGGTCCTTGTGCATGAGTCGCAAAAACCCAGATTGCAGGTGCAGCAGGTGGTCAGGAAGGCAAATGGGATGCTGGCCTTCATAGCAAGGGGGATTGAATATAAAAGTAGGGAGGTCTTGCTGCAGTTGCATAGGGCATTGGTGAGACCGCAGCTGGAGTGCTGTGTGCAGTTTTGGACGCCGTACTTACGCAAGGATATTTTGGCCTTGGAGGGAGTGCAGAGGAGGTTTACTAGGCTGATGCCGGAGTTGAGGGGGTTGAGCTATGAGGAGAGGCTGAATAAACTAGGCTTGTACTCGTTAGAGTTCAGAAGAATGAAGGGAGATCTCATTGAGATGTATAAGATGATGAATGGGATGGATAGGATAGAGGTGGAGAGGCTCTTCCTGCTCAGAAAGGACAGTAGGACTAGGGGGCACAGCCTCATGATAAAGGGGGGGGCGGTTTAGAACAGAGTTGAGGAGGAACTTCTTCACTCAAAGGGTGGTGAATCTCTGGAATTCTCTGCCCGTTGAGGTGGTGGAGGCTGCCTCGCTAAATATTTTTAAGACGCGGGTGTGATGGGTTTTTGATAAGAGAGGGGATTAAGGGTTATGGGGAGAGGGCGGGAATGTGGAACTGAGCCACGACAGATCAGCCACGATCTTATTGAATGGCGGGGCAGGCTCGAAAGGCCAGATGGCCTACTCCTGCTCCTATTTCTTATGTTCTTATGAAAGATTAAGGGCATGATTTTACCAGCTCACTGCACCTGTCGATCAGTGTGGCGACCTGAGAAGACAGCATGTGGTATAAGGCCAAAGATCCGATTTGTGTGCATTGGGCGGGGGGAGGTGCAGGGGTGAGCCACGGAAGGGGTAGTGTTGGGGGTGCGCTAGCAGACTCATCAGGAGGATCCTGATGCAACGACTGAATATTTTACTTTCTATTATACTGAGAAAAGCTGGTACAAGCAACTCATTTACAATTTTATTCACTTGCAGAAAGTACTGAAAATGCTTTGCATAGGAACTCCATGAGCGCGATTTTCTGGATGCTCAAGGCAGTGGGATTCTCTGTCCCGCTCACTGAACGGAGATTTGGCTGAGTGCCAAATTCTCTGTCGTCTCTGGCAGTGGCGGCAGGGCATGAACAGCCGGAGAATTCTGACCAATGGTTCATTTTCTCCATTGAAAGGGCCTGTGGATCCTAATTGACCCACCATTTCACTTGCAGGCATTTGACTCAGGGCTGCACAATATATTTTTTACTGCCTTCCCAGTTCTTCTCTTTTTATACTGGAGATCGTTGAATTTTGTTTTTGTTTCCAAATGACCCCTGTCATACAGCAAAGTGTACCTTCTTTTTAATTATGATGGATACTGCCTGGAATCTGATACTTGTCTAATTGGGGAAAAAAAAACTTCCTTTAAAACCAGGGAACCTTTTCTTCTCCTTAGGATCTTTTCTCAATGAAAAAATCCTGGCTCATCACCAATTTTCTTTTGGTAATGTTGTAACTATGTTAGGGGTTGTGGGTTTTAAACAAAAACAAAATGTTGTTTGCACGTGTAGATCCAAAGTAACACACAACAGGTTTATTGAAAGAGATGTACTCTGCACTGCAGAGAGTACAGGCTGAAATGAAAACAGCAGCCTGTACAAACACCCTAATGACACTGCAATCAAAATATGTGATCAGCTCTTAAAACAATCATGTAACAATTTAATTATAGAACATCAGGAAGAACTAAGTTGGTTAATGAAGGAACATTGGTTATTTGCCTGAGTGAACCACTCAGCTGGTGAAAGTGGAAATCTATTAAATCTATTTTGACCCCATTACCTTTGTGCTTACCTGTACAAAGTTCTCCAAAACAAAAAAAACTCTCAAGCTCAAGTTGCACCCACTGAATAAGTATAATGGAGTGTACTAATTTAGGCTTACGATATCCACTGTTGTGACCAGTTAGAGATTACCGAGTTTCCTGTGCTATGGCAGAAATTCCATTTAAGCATTCCATGCAGGAGTTAGTAGCTATCATCACTAATAACTTGAATTTAGTAATGCTTTCAAAGTGCAATTCCTTTTATAAGAAAATAGTAAGATGAACAGTATGAGCCTCTGGACAGTGTGTAGAATGGGAAATCGGAACAGTGGGGCAAGTGAGAACATGGGGGACTAGGTTGGAAGACAGATGGACACGGAAGGGGATGCAAATCCAGAAGAGGTTACAGGGATAGGGTGTAGTTAGGACATCAAGAGACTTTAATTCCAGACTTGTCCACATGAAATCCCTACTCCTGGGGTGAATGACAGGGTGTCTTTCCATGGCAAAGCACTGTTTATCACCAGTTTATAATCTGATATTATTCCATACATCTTTATTGATTTCAAAACCCAAAAGAATCTTATCAAAATTCTTCTAAAAGTCAACATTAAACTAGTGTCAATTATTATTTTGATTGTGCCTTTCCAGGTGAAAGCTACAAACGATTGCCAATAAACCACACTTACCATTCCTTGGCAACAAAATGCTGTGCAAATGTTAATGCGTGAATATTTAAAATGTTTCTATGACCTCGCTTCTGACCATCATAAAGCAAATGTATTTTTAAAAATTTCAGTAACAGGCAAGTTATAAATTTCAGTTCTGACATATTCAAAAATGTTGGGTGAGAATATTGGAAAAACGGAATATTGGCATTGTGAATATAATAGTGTATATTCTTCATTACAGCCAAAAAGTGTTTTAAAATTCACTCATTGGAAATTTACTTACCATTTCATATCCACTGCCTTCCCACAAAGTGGGATAAATACACGGATTTTCTCTCTCCCATTTAACATAAGATGCAGGTGTTTCTCCAACATTCTGCAGGTTAAGGGCAGTTAAAGACATCATTGAACAGTCACAAATAACTTGGCAGCCCCCACAATGTCATTTATTAATTTATATCACGTTGTGGAATTGAAATGCATCCAAAGGCTTTCTACATTGCTCACTGAAAACACATTTCCAATTTCTTTCAAATTATTTCTTCCTCATTCATCTCCCCTGTTTGTTAACCTGCAGATCCAAGGGCAGATCCTCCAAACTAAACTATAATTTTAAGTCAAAAACACAGTTTGCCTTGTAGTTTATCAGCTTTTAATCTTAAAAATATCTGTCAATTTAAATGACAGAATCTTGAATCAGATGTACTGGAATTTTGTCAGTTGGATGCAGATGGCTGGTGGTGTAGCATAGAGGTGAATAACCTGCGGTCCGGTGGCCACATGCAGCTTACCTGGGTTCTAAATGCAGCCGAGACATTTTGTTGACCCATTACCACATTCAACTGATTTACATCTGCACTGTTCCTTTTCCTACTGGTACAACTGATGTGATATGCACATTAAACAAGTGAGGTAATATTGATAGAACACAACATTACTCTGTGAGCTGTGTGCTCCCCATGTGTCCAAAGTCTAAATATTTATTTTGTTTTTGCTATTTTAAGTTGATAACAGTTCTATTATTATATAATTAAGCATTTTCTATAACTCATTATAAAATATTCAGCATGTATTAAATGTATTTAATCTTCTTCAGGGTGAGGGGAATAATATCCATAGTAATGGACATGAAGGAAAATAGTACCCATATTAATAACTGTGCTATTGAAAGATTAAAAGAGATAACCAAGTAGAAAAAGCATGCACATTGTTTAACTGCAGGACAAGCATATCAAGACATCAAATTTCCGCTGTTAGTTCAAGGAAGACAAAGAAAGAATGTCCAAATGACAGATGTGACCTTCAGATAAACGTAGACAGGGAAACTCTGGAATGTGGGATTGTTTATGTACTAAGGGCTCAGGTGAGAGTAGGCATAAAATTAGAAACCTGTAAATGGGAGAAGGGATTGATATCCACAAACACAGATACAAGTTGGGCCCTCTATGATAACTTGTGACAGTGATGAATTAGGTCAGCTAACATGATTAAGTCTGTATGTTGATTGGATATTATAATTAAACAAGTGTGTGATGGTAAGTGAATGGTGTTTAATATTTGTATCTTATGCATGATATAAGCTTAAACAATAGCTATGAATGGATAAAGATAACTCCTATACCTTGATTGGTATATGTTAATTACTTGCAATCAAATTTGAAACTATATCTGCTTGTATATTCCTGACTTTTGTACTCTGGCTGGCCATGATGACCTCCCAGAGTCCTATAGCTTTAGAATAAACCACCATTCTGAACACTCTGACTTTGTCTGGTTAGCTGAAAGGAATAAAATAGTAGATATACTAACAGGTGGAATATCAAAGGAAGTGCTGCAAAAAAGGCAGTGATCGTTGGTGAACAAGCCTGATTTCAACCTTCTGGCCCACCGAGATGAAACACGGCCACTCAAGTGACCCACTCACTTGCCTAGGTTGTCCATTACGATGTAATACATTATAATCACAAATATTAGCGCAAAATCAAGATAGAAATTACTGAAATGTAAAACAGAATGACAAAGAATGAAAAGCCATAAATATCTTCCTCTGCAAGGATGTCTGTTTTATTGTGGTTACATTTGTGATGTCATATGATGTCTCTCAGAGAGTGTTGAGTACATGACTGGAACTATGCTCAAATTACTGGAAGAACTGCAATGGTGTGTGGAGATTGTGCTAACCTGTGAATACTCAGTCCATGTTACAGAATGGAGTTAGGGTCATATTTTGTTGGGTCTGCCAGCATTAGCTTCTGGTGCAGGTGAGTTGAATTTCTGTTAATATTCATTTGCATAATCACTTCCATGAATCAGCAAGATCAGGTAGTGTAACAGTGTGTAACTGTTCCTCCTTCATTTAAAAGAAGTATTCCTTGAGATATTTAAGAGTGGTAATCAGGTGAAGTTTGACCTCAGGGTGATCATCAAAAACAAGCATTTTAATAAGTCCATCACACCTGTAAGTAATCTGATTTGAAAACACTAAAAATGACTATGAAAAAGCACCCTGACCCAGTTAGTAGCATCATTGGTGTTTACTAGGCAGTTATCTTAATAAATGGAATATCTTTTGATATGAAGAAACAATAAAATGTGTCTACCTGTACGCCGAGTAAATGAGCACAATTTGAACAGCCTTCCTGAAGGAGTGCAATCAGCACACTCAGACCACATGCGCACACACACACACACACACGCCCCCCGCCACACACACACACGCACGGAGGGTGGGTACGATGAGAGCAGAGGAGACACCTGGACTGGGGCCTGAAACAGAGCTGCGCCCAAATGTGTGCTCCCACCAAGGCTGCAGCAAGAGCCAAGAGGGACAGGTGGAGAGCCTGGAACAAGCAGTTGGAACAGTGAGTGATGTGGCTGGAGCCACACTGTTAAACCTATCAGCAGCAAATGCCAGAAACAGGCTGTGATTAGAGGAGCAGTTCCCTACAGAATTTTTCCAACTCACTGACTGGTCTTCTTGGCATCTTCACCAATTGACCAGTGGGCTACATGAAGAGGCTTTGCAGGCAAAATTTCCATGGCTTGGATAAACCACCCTGAGAAGGTTTGATGGAGACAACTTAGCATCATGAGGTGATTGCACCACAACACTACCTGAGACACAGCAAAATGTGATTGTGTGAAAGTGGAAGTGTGATACTCACTCATGTACTGAAGTGAGGTGAAATCCAATTTGCTGATTTTCCCAACTGGTGATCCACTGATCCAATGTCATGTCAGCAGGCTTGTTGGCTAGAAATTCATCCTTTGACTTCCCAGCTGCATCTGTTTTTGAGGACATGGCTAGTCTGTAAAAAAATGGGACATTATGATCAGATGTGTGCACAATACAGCAAGAGTACTCAATAAGCACAGCTTTGAACACTCCAAGCCAACTGTAAATCTCCATGTACAAATTTTTCTCTGGAGATTGGTTTGGAGTTTCAAGTATGGCAGTTTTGAAAAAAGAAACGAGGGCTAATTTTTAAAATAGGAGGATTGGAATTTTAATGCAGGATCTCCTACCTGGGGAATGTGTCGATTTGCAGCTGTTGGACTGAAGGTACAATACATGACAAAAGAAAA
Organism: Carcharhinus amblyrhynchos; assembly: GCF_965287045.1. Classification (NCBI taxonomy): domain Eukaryota; kingdom Metazoa; phylum Chordata; class Chondrichthyes; order Carcharhiniformes; family Carcharhinidae; genus Carcharhinus; species Carcharhinus amblyrhynchos. The sequence goes on along the minus strand of NC_137325.1, from coordinate 31,700,983 downwards.
CCATACAATACTACAGTGCTGTCATATCTGGCATGTAACGGTATTGGTATACAAATGGTTGAAAACTGTTCCAAGGTAATAAATACATCCTTAATTATATATTGGAACAAGAGTAAATTATTCAACCACTTGAGCTTGTCCTTGCCATTATTCAATGAACTGTATCTTAATTTCATCCACCTGTCTTAGAAACACAGAAAACAGGTGCTGGAGTAGGCCATTTGGCCCTTCAAACCTGCACCACCATTCAATATGATCACGGCTGATCATGCACTTTCACTATCCCACTCTGGCTTTCTTTCCAAACTCCTTGATCTCTTTAGCCATAAGGGCCACATCCAGCTCTACTTAAAAAAAGACTTTTTAGAACAGTACAAATATTAAGCAAGGAGGACCAAATCAAAAGAGTAATATGCGATCAACACGTGAACACAAAGATATCCCTAGGATCAATCTGAATGAATAGGTAAAACAGAATTGTCTGGTGCAGAAAAGACCCTTCAGCCTATCAAGTCTGCACCAACATGCGACAAACCTGACCTCCCCCCTTAATCTATTTACCAGCACTTGGCTCATAGCCTTGAATGTTATGCTGTGCCAAGTGCTCATCCAGGTACTTTTTAAAGGATGTGAGGCAACCCACCTCTACCACCTTCCTAGGCAGCGCATTCGAGATTGTCACCATTCTCTGGGTAAAAATTTTTTTTCCCCTCACACCCCCCCAAACCTTCTGCTCCTCACCTTGAACCTATGTTCCCTTGTGACTGATTCTTCAACTAAGGGGATCAGCTACTCCTTATTCACTCTGTTCATGCCCCTTATAATCTTGTACACCTCGATCAGATTGGCCCTTAGTCTTCTCTGCTCCAAAGAAAATAAACCAATTCTACCCAATATCTCTTCATAACTTAGATGTTCCATCTCAGGCAGCATCCCTCCAGTGCAATCACATCCTTCCTATAATGTGGAGAAGAATGGGGAGGAAACAAAGAAAGAAATGAAAACAGATAACAAATAAAACTCAACATCCAAGTATTATTGGAAAAGGGAGACCTAGCACCCAAAGCATAAGATTTCTTTTAACACAGAAAGATGTGAGGATGTGTGGCACACACTGTAGCACAATGACTGAGCACAGGCCACTTTAGGAAATGTAGGAACAGAGGATTAGGAACAAGAGAAGACCATTCAACCCTTTAAAGCTGCTCTGTCATTCATTAAGATCACAGCTGATCTGGTTCTGCCTCAACTCCATGTTGCTACCTCTCCTCATACCAACCCACCCTCTCCATTCCCGATGCCCGACGCTCAATTCCTCCTGATGTCTGACTATCCCAAACCCTCCCCTGGAAATATCCTACCCCCCAAACCGTCCCCTCCTGATGTCCTACCCTCCACACCTGCTGACGTCTGGCCCCTACTACCCAAGGTCTGGCCACCACATCCCCTCCAAGTGCCCAGACCCCCACTCCTCCTGACGTTGTGGCTGAATGGACAGCCTGTTGGGGTTAAATGTTTCAGAACCAGAATCAGGCTCTTTATCAATGAAAGGTAGTGCAGCAATTGTTACAGATGGTACAGGCTGCACATATGGCAGCAGCTGTCAAGATGGGGCAAAAGAAACAATAAAGCAAGGCCTATTTTGTAGTAAGGTAAGTCCAGTTGAGAATGCTGTAAGGCAGGAGGTGATGCTTCATCTTTACAATCCTGTACATTTATACCTCCTGGATTTTCAGATCCTCTTGTCATAATTGACAAAGCTAACCCATCCGTGTACGAAGTGTTATTAGACACTGGGAAAACTGACTGGTATACGTTACTCAGTTGAAATTATATGGGGCATAAAGTAATCATCAGTAGCACATGATGTTGGTAGCCTATGACATTGATAAGTTTTCCTTAAGTGATTCAGACTCTGAAGACATTCTGAGTCCATTTCTTTTTCAATCTAGTTCAGAGGAAGCTCCTTTAGATACTTCTGTAACAAATGAGATTACACCAAAATTATTTGCAGATATTTTGGAGGAATTACAAGCATTGGATACATCAGGACAGACAGAATTAGTAAATACTTCTTTTCATGAGGGGCTAGAATTTTTTTGGCAAAGAAAAGTCTAGCATCCTAAAGTTAGAAGATCCAGAGTCAGAAGTGGCAGCTGATTCTGATATAAATCAGGGGTCAGTGGAGAGTCAGTGTAAGAGTTGGCGTAGGGATTAACAGCAATGTTTAGTTAGACAGAATGCTCCTGATCAAAATGCTGTTCAAACTAATGACAGGCTACAAAGTGAGCTTCTAGATAGGCAGGCTGAAGTTCAAATTAAAAAACATTTCTGAGGGTCCTTGTTACATTTTAACTATCTTGCAGAAAGGACACAGTTCATGACATCTGTGTTCCTTATGTATTCTAGGTTTTCTCTAACTCTGCTTGGAGAGGTCTTTGTCAGTTTTGTCTCATCGATAGTTTCCTATTGCTTCTTCTCAGCAGGATTGGTTCCAATTTTCCTTTTCATTCTGGACTACTGTGTTATCATCCTATAGGGATGGCTCTTCATAAATATTCCAAGTGGTAAAACGCATCATCTGAAGTGGTCATCAATTTTTCAGCGTAAAGGGTATATTTCTTCTCTATTTAAACCAAATATGTTCCAACAAGAAGATGAATCCATAATTATTTATATTTTCATTTCCAAATGAGCTAATATTGACTGCACATAACAGCAGGTACCACCTTAATCTGTGTAGGGGAAATGGCTTTTTCCATGGGAATTGTTCTTCTGATTTTGCTGAATAATGTGGAGTTAGCACAACTGATATCTTGCAACAGACGTAACAAAGAACAACTAGGAGATTTATGGTTTACTCCTCGGAATGCAGCACAGTATGAAGATGGACATTAATGGGTGAATCCAGATGCAACAATTACGTTTGGATGCCGATATAGGTCTAAATATGAGTTTACTATACAATAGTATAATCAAACCCAATGTACTATGTTTCGGTTTATAAGAGGTTTAATTATGTCACGGCCTGTAATACCTTATAGTGATAACTGTGTACGATTTGCAATGTTATGTAGAACCTATTCACCACAAGATGAGTTTGGTCAAATTCAAATTCCATACAAATTCCTGATAAGTGTGAATGGGGTGTTTGCAAAGGGGTTCATTATGGAGGTAAGGATCATCTTAGATATCAAGCACAATGAACAGTTAAGCCAATCTCTTCAGTACCTTCTTTGGAACATTGTACACCTGAATTTGAAACTGAATTTTACTTGACTATCTCATCTCCATCAATGATATATTCTTGACTTGTGAATTCTCTTGGACTTCAACATGGTTTTGTAATAACGGACCTGAACAGGATACTGTATGACAATAGTCATTATGAATTGTTATCAATTATATTGGATTTCTCTAAAATACATTTAACATTTTGAAAAATATAATACTACTATCAACCTATTAGCTGAACATTTGGAGTACATTCAAACACATTTAGCTACTGCTTATCAAATTTACATTCACGTGAAACAGACTGCTAAAGCTATTAATCAGGATATTAAGAATATAAAGGAAATGAGTTGGTGGGATGATTTCTGGAACTGGGGCTCCAACTTACAAATTCATCCTTGGGTCTGATTAGTATCTTATGCTGAAGTATTGTCAATCTTTTGTAGTTTGTTGTATTTAATTGTGTAACAATAAAATTTAACATGGCAGAAAGAGATAATCAAATGGTTGAATGAGGAAATATGCTTGCATAAGAAATAATGTTATTTGTAATACATTAAGTAATGTAGGTATGTAACATCGATGTTATGTAAATTGAATTAATTTAGTTGATTAGTTTGAGGTTCGAGTTCCACTTGCGCTTGGATTTGGTAATGGGTAAGTGATCCATTTTGCCTGTGGCTTCAAGGATCAAGAGGAGGCTGAATAGGAGTTATATACAGGCCCCCAAGCGGTAGTCAAGATTTCAGACAGAAAAGAAATCAGGAAATAGAAAAGGCATGTAAGAAAGGCAACATTAATCATAGGGGATTTCAATATGTAGATGGACTGGGAAAATCAAGTTGGTAGCGGATCCCAAGATAAAAAAATTGTGGAATGTCTACAGAATGGTTTTTTGGAGCAGCTTGTGCTCGAGCCCACTCAGGAAACGGGCACTTCTGGATCTGGTGATGTGTAATAAGGAGACTTGATCAGAGAACTTAAGGTGAATGAACCCCTTGGGGACAGTGACCGCACTGTGATAAGATTCATTTTGTAGTTTGAGAGGGAGATGTTGGAATCAGATATAATGGTGCTACAATTGAGTAAAGGAAACTACAAGGCTAGGGGGTGGAGCTAGCTAGATTTGATTGGAGAGGGGGCCTAGCAGGAAACACTGTGGGACAACAGTGGCAGGAGTTTTTGGGGATAATTCAGAAGGCACAACATAAACTCATTCCAAGCACAGGAAGCAGGTTAAGGGGAGGACGAAATAACCATGGCTAGGGATAGCATAAAAGTAAAGGAAAGAGCATTCTGTGAGGCAAGGAGTAGTGGGAAGCCGGAGGATTTGGAAGCCTTTAAAAGCAAGCATAGGACAACTAAAAAAACAAGGGTGGAGAAAATGAAATTAGTAATATAAAATAAGATTGCAAGAATTTTCTTAGATATATAAAAAGGTAAATTAGGCAAAGGAGAGCCAGTGAATGTGATTTATTTGGATTTCCAGAAAGCCCTTGAAAAGTTGCATTACAGGAGGCTGTTAAATAAGCTAAGAGCCAATGGTGTTAGAGGCAAGGTACTGGGCATGGATAGAAGATTGGCTGACAGACAGAAGGCAGAGAGTGGGGATAAGGGGGTCCTTTTCAAGATGGCAACTGGTGACTAACGGTGTTCCACAGGGATCAGTGTTGGGACCACAACTTTTCACTATATATGTTAATGATCTGGAAGATGGAACTGAGGGCATGGTTGCTAAATTTGATACACAGACATGTAGAGGGACAGGTAGTGTTGAGGAAATGGGGAGGCTGCAGAATGACTTGGACATGTTGCAGAATGAGCAAAGAAGTAGCAGGTGGAATATAACATGGGAAAGTCACAAGTTATGCATTTTTGTAGGAAAAATAGAAGCACAGACTACTTTCTAAATGGGGAAAGGCTTTGAAAATCTGAAGGACAAAGGACTTTGGAAGTCTTGGTTCAGGGGTCTCTTCAGGTTAACATGCAGGTTCAGTTAGTAGGTAGGAAGGCAAATTCAATATTAGCATTAGTTTCTAGAGGAACAGAACATAAGTGCAGGAATGTACAACTGAGGATGTATAAGTCTCTGGTCAGACCCTGTTTGGAATATTGTGAGCAGTTTTGGGTCCCATACCTAAGGATGTGCTGGACTTGGAGGGGGTCCAGAGGAGATTCACAAGAAATATCCTAGGAATGAAGGGTTTGTTATAGGAGGAGCAGTTGAGGAGTCCGGCTCTGTACTCGATGGAGTTTAGAAGGATTGGGGGGGGGGGGGGGGGGGGGGAATCTAATTGAAACTTACAGGATACTGAGAGGCCTAGATACAATGGATGTGGAGAGGGAGAGACTAGAGCTCAAGGGCACAACCTCAGATTCAAGGGATGTTCCTTTAAAACAGAGATGAAGAGGAATTTCTTCAGCTAGAGGGTAGTGAATCTGTGGAACTCATTGCCACAGAAGGCTGTGGAGACCAGATCATTGAGTGTCTTTAAGACAGAAATAGATAGGTTCTTGTTCAATAAGGGGATCAAGGGTTATGGGAAAAGGCAGGATAATGGGGATGAGAATCATATCAGCCATGATTGAATTGTGGAGCAGACTTGATGGGCTGAATGGCCTACTTCTGATGCTATACCTTATGGTCAGCAGAGATTTAACTTTTATTATGCTGAAAAATTTTCAATCAAACAAACCTGATTTTTGGTTAAAGTTTTTTTTTTACTGTGCTGGGATTTCTTGTGGCCAGTTGGCCTGGAATATATCAAAGGACACACACACTGTCAGACGTAACAGCTTATCCTTGGTAGGGAGGAGTTCTTTATAGACTTGTGGAGCCAGTGTTCCTTATATGGATATTGGATTGTAAACTGTATGCAAAGGCTTAAACATGATGGAGTCTGGAGTGACCAATACCTCTATCTGATTGGCCTAATTGAACAGTGCAATTGGGGTCTGTGATCAATTCATTGGCTGATCACCAAGAAACTTTTGGAGTTTAATTATGCTAACTCAAAGAGCTTGTTCAGAAGGCAGTATGAAGAACCTGGGGACCAAGCTCATAAGGAGACACAAGTTCTGGAAGAAGATAACAAAGCGTTGATTTCACGTGACAAAATCCTGTCCAGGTTTTAATTGCAAGTGGAAATCAACCTTAATCATAGAAACATAAAATCCCTACAGTGCAGAAGGTGGCCATTCAGTGCATCAAGCCTGCATCAACAACAGTCTCACCCAGGCCCTATCCCCGTAACCCCACATATTTATCCTGCTAACCCCTCCTACCTAAATATCTTGGGACACTGAGTGGCAATTTAGCATGGCCAATCAACCAATATTTGGACTATGAGAGGAAACTAGAGCACCCAGAGGAAACCCATGCATTACAGGGGAGAACGTGCAGAGTGTCACCCGAGACTGGAATTGAACCCGGCTCCCTGGCATTGTGAGGTAGCAGTGCTATCCACTGTGTCACCATGCTGCCCGTTTAAGTAAAGGAACAGATAGTGAGTATTTGGTTTATACGTTGCAAGTATTTACTATTGTTTAAGTAGCTACAGAATAAAGAAATTGTCTTTAAGTATTTAAAGCAGATTTTGTGTCTTTATTCATTGCAGAGGTTAAAACACACAGGTTTGTGCAACAATGTCCAGCTCCCTCCAACCTGTCCCAACGTCTGAGCTCCAGCCCCAACCACTCCCGTCTGAAATCACTTAGAAGGTCAGGAGAGACAAGCATGGAAGGAGTTTGTCAGACATAAGTGAATATAGAGTGGCAATTTCTGATGCAGATTGCCATTCTGAGGAAGTTATGGCCCCAAGATTTTAGAATTAGATGAGATTTGGTAAGATATTGACCTTTAGAGTTAACCCTTAAAATCCCCTCACTTACCAAATACCCAAGCTCACATTCTGTCTCGAGTTGCAATTGGTCACCTTACTGTTTGCTTAACCATTTAAACAATTTACATTATTGCGACACAGTGAAAAAATCAGCAAGTAAAAGTGACAGGTTTTCCATGATTACAAAAATCAAAAGAAGAGATGAATATAAATGAGAAAACACTGGAAATACTCAACGTCAAATGAAACCTGTTCATTGCAGGAGTCCTAACTTTGCCTTATAAATAAAGCCAGTTGGTCAACTGAATGGCAGAAAGCCAAACAAATGGTGGGGAAATGATCACACTGATAAAGTGAAATGTACGTATTCCCACACGGGAGGAGCAGGACTGTTGGAGGATATCCAGAATTGCATTGCCCAGACAGCAAAATGAAGCATCAATCTAGAAAACTCGGCGAAAAAAATTAGAAAGACAGAGCCGGGTCTGACAACTTTCAGGCAACAACTGCAAAAGCATCAGTCCGTCAGCAAACTTGTACATTTTAGGCTGGGGCAGCTTCACACTGCAGTACATGGGGGCACTGAATTTATTGGCAGCTTGTAAACCTGTCATCATGCCCAATTGGCAGAAGTAATCCCATTCCTTCACAATAAATTAATAAGATATTGTTAGAAACAATGTATAAGGGTAAGCGGGGGCGGCGGCAGAGAAGGAGAAGTGGCACTAAGTCATTATGCTCATTTGGAAAGCCAGTTCAGATCATGTTGACAAATTGATCCTTAACAATTCTGTGATTTTTCTCCAGAATACAACAAAAAGCTTATCACATTGCATAGTTCCAGAAGTCTATATATTATAAAGGATCATGGTGAAATGTTTCATTACCTGTACTTGAAAGTTGCCAGTTATTTGCATTCAACTCTTCTCAGTAAGAAGTTTACAGGGTGTGAGCTCAGCAACATTATATAGGTGAGAAGATATTTCCTGCTTCTGGACAGCCACGACAGTTACAGGCTCTGCAGCACCTCCTAGCTGGGAAGGGTGCAATATTAAGCTGCTAGTCTGTTAAAATGATGAAGGGGGCTGGGTAAGATAAAGAGGGAGAAGCTGTTCCCAATCACGCAGTGACTAGGAACAAGAGGACGGTGATTCAAAGCAACTGACAAAAGAAGCAAAAGGTGACTCCTGGGGGCTAAAGCTTGTCACACAGCGAGCGGTCAAGACCTGGAATTTACTGGCCAAAAAGTATGGGAAAGGTCTGTTCGAGTCAGGCATGGAACAGGGGATTAGACTGTTATCTGAAAAGGAAGGTGGTGGAGGGTTACAGGGACTTTCAAAGGAAGCAAAGCTCTCCAAGTAAGCGCGGACTTACAATGAAAGACATTTTCCTCTGATGGAGAAATCTAGCACGAGGGGGCATGGCTTTAAATTAAGGGGTGGTAGTTATAGGACAGATGTCAGGGGTAGGTTCTTTACCCAGAGGGTGGTGAGGGATTGGAATGCCCTGCCTGCTGCAGTTGTAAATGCGCCTAGTTTGGGGGCGTTTAAGAGATCCATGGATAGGTTTATGGACGAGAAGGGATTGGTTTAGGTTAGTGGGTCATTGTTTTGTAACTGGTCGGCGCAACATCGTGGGCCGAAGGGCCTGTTCTGCGCTGTAATGTTCAATGTTCTATTGTGTCTAGGCACAGGGCCCCTATCAATAGGGTGGAGGGTGGGCCCTGTGCTGGTTAGTGTTTCTGGGTAGTTCTTGGGTGTCAATCAGAGCTGATAGCTCTGCATCTCAGGTAGTGCAAGGTGACATCAGACTCTGATTGAATTAGTATTTTCCCGTTCAAAGGGAACTCAACCAAAGTTGTTGAAGTGATAAGGAGGCAAAAATGCAGCAGTCAAGGCAGAGATCTCCTACGTTTTGGTGAAGAAAGCAGCAGCTTTCACAATTCTTCAACCCCAGGGCCATAACCAAGCAGCCTGAGCCAGCAGTGAGGTGAACAAGTAATCGTCAATGTGAAGTGCCAAGCACCGGTCGTCGAGGGGAGCAGTGGGGCAACTCAACTCCCAGGCCAGGACTGAGGAAGGCTGAGCAGGTCATAGCCAGGCAGCCAGCAGCAAGACGAAGTTAGAGCAAGGGTGACTCAACCCCCAGGCCAGGACTGGGCAATCGCGGCCATAGCAAGGCAGCCAATAGCAAGGCATGGTCAAGAGGAGAAAGGGTGAGGGTGACTCGACTGCAGGCGAGGCCATAGCCAGGCAGTCTGAGCCAACAGTGAGGTGAGGTGTTCGAGGTATGTTTGTGGCACTGGCCATTGAGATGAACAGGGGTGAAAGCGATTCAACCCCCCCAGTCAGGACTGAGGACAGGCCAAAACCAGCAAACTGAGCCAGCAGTGAGGTGATTGTCAAGATCATCAAGGTGATGTGCGAGATGCCAGTCGTCGAAAGGAGTACCAGATCTGCCAAACCTTTCTGAGACCTAAAAATGCCTCTCGAATCCAATTATACTACCTACTTTAAGAGCTTCCCATGGTAAATGATTCTATGACACCAATATTCTTTGGGTAAACTATTTAGCAATCTTGCAAGTCTGGTGTCTCCAACCAATTCAGTGTTATCTAATGAATTGCAAAGCATCAGCTTGAATTATCTCCAGTTCATTCAGATTAGTTTTCTCAGCAGTGCATGGTTAAGCTGCACAATTAATAAAATGATACAGCTCACCGGTAGTATTCTGTATTGCCTATCAGAAGTTGAACAGAGTCCAATATCTCTGTGCTGGTCATTAGTGAAAAGAGGCATGGCATAATTTGGAGGGCCCTATAAATGAAGGTGAGCATGGGGCTCCACAAAATGTAAGTCTGCCACTGTCTCCAATGTCTTATCCAATATTTATCCTTCAGTCAATATAACTGAAACAGAACATCTGAGCATTATCTCATTGCCACTTATGTCCAGTTTGACTCGTAGTCAACTGAGGGGTAAATATTGGATAGGAAACTTGACGACAGTGGCAGATTTACACTTTTCATTGTCGCATGGCTGCAGGATTAGAGGGGTTTTCACAACCTGTATGTTCAGTTCAGTACGTTGATGATCTTTCATTACAAACTGAAACGAAATCAGAACATCTCCAGTTGTTGGGATAAATTGTTTATCCTCCTCACTAATTTAGGTTGTAATGTTAATCCTAACAAAGTTCAAATCATGCGATTTTGTGTAGTCTATTTGGGTATTGTTGTTATTCAAGGGAGATTGAACAAAAACGAATTGATTCTATCTTACAACTGCCTCTTCCAAAGGATGTTGGTGCACCTCAATCTTTCCTTGGTTTGGTTGGATTCATATTGGTGGGTTTGCAAATAAAGTGGCTCCATTGTCAAAGCCGCTGCGCAGAAATGCTCCATGGCTGTGCACTGAGCTGCACATACAGGCAGTATTGATTTAAAACGTGCTTTGGGTCCAGCACCAGCATCTTGATCTGCCATTTGCATTGGAAGTGGCAGCAACTGATTTGACTCTCTCAGCTGCTCTTTTACAGGAAATACACAACAGACTGGGACCTGTGACTTACGTCTCTTGACTCCTTATTCCAGTAGAACAGGGATTTATTGCCTGTTAGTGCTATCTTTTAACAGTGTTTTGGGCAGTATAATTCTTCGCATGTATAATTGGCTTTAGCATGGTGTACTCTTTTGGTTCAAGGCACGGATATCATGGATAAAGGGACCAAAGCACCCACCTTTCCAGCTGATAATCTTCATTATGGGGCTGAACGTCATGAATATCAAATAGCGGCAACTAATGATCCCAAGGGATCGTTTGTGCCAAACAACAAGGGGGACGACCGATGGCTGTGCACAAAAGAGAATGTAAGCAATTATGACATGTTTATGTTGATGGATCTTCAAGGGTGATGGATGGTGTGAGACAGACATGCAATGGGATATATGTAGAGGACCAGCAAGGGAAGTTACTCCTGGAATTAACTTTAAAATTGCCCAGTAACATGAGTGCCCAGATGGCAGAATTACCAGCAACAGTCTATATAGTAAGCCATCCTGATATATTCCCACCTCCAATAGACATGTACCCTGACAGCATGTATGTTTGTAATAACTTAACAGATTTTCTGCCACTATGGGAGACTCGTGGTTTTGTGTCTGTGGATAGAAAACCATTACTTTCTGCAGCCTTGTTAAAATTTATTCTCCGGAAGGCTAATGTTAGGACATTTGGAATTATTAAAGTAAAGGCCACCACAAAACTTCACCAAGAAGTAATGTCAGGGCTGATGATTTGGCAAAACAAGGGGCTCATTCAAGAGATTTTTGGCAGCCTCCGTTGTGGATCAAATTAATGCTTTTACAGTCAGTCAAATTAATTTTGAAGATTTGAAATTGTCTCAGAGTTGAGATACTGATTTAAAACAAATGCAGCAAAGGCTATATCCAGCTCCCTATGATAGATAAAAGGATAAATTACAACTGAAAGGTGGGGTGATTCTGAAAGAGGGACAGTATGTAGCACCAAGACAGGATAGGAATCAAATTATTTACCACTGTCATGATGGACATGGTCATCAAGGCATAGATACCACAGTAGATTGGATTAAGAGGTTGTGTTGGTGGCCTAATCTCAGTAATGATGTGAGGTATTATGTTGAGAACTGTTTGATTTGTGCACAGAACAATCTGATAGGTATGCACAAAAAAGGATGTTTATTTAAAGGTTATTTATTTATTTATGTCACAAGTAGGCTTACATTAACACTGCAATGAAATTAATGTGAAAGTCCCCTAGTTGCCACACTCTGGCACCAGTTTGGGTACACTGAGGGAGAATTTAGCATGGCCAATGCAACTAACCAGCACGTCTTTCGGAGTGCTGGAGAACCCGGAGGAAATCCATGCAGACATTTGAAATCCTTGCTGACACCAGAATGTGCAAACTCCGCATAGTGTCCCAAGCCGGGACTTGAACCGAGTCCTTAGCACTCTGAGGCAGCAGTGCTAATCACTGTGCCATCCAATGTTACAATATACTTCGCATGTAGAGGGACCTTGGTCTAAACTTCAAATTGATTACATTGGTCCACTACCACCATGCAAGGTGGGGTTACACGTATGCTCTGGTTATCATTGACCCCTTTACAAAATAGGTTGAGGCATTTTCTGTGTGATTGAATACTGCTAAAGCCACTGCTCAAATTTTGGTTCAACAGGTTTTTACAAGGTAGGGGTTACCGCAGAATGTAGAATCAGACCACAGGGAGTAATGCAAATTGTTACAAAAATGTTTGGAATTACTCAGAGGTTCCACATAGCATATCATCCATAGTCTAGTGGGATAGTGGGACGAATGAACCATGCTTTAAAGAGTATGATTAAGAAGATGGTCCATCAAAACAATTCTACCTAGGACACAGGCATAGACAGTGTTGCCTATTGTTCTAATGATAATCCAAAACATTGTTTCTAGTTCCATCAGGTATACATTTCACATGCTAATGACTGGGCATCCTCTGAGAGGTGTTGACTATCTGTTGCGGTTAAATGTTCAGAACCAGAACTCACAGTTCTTAATCATGAAAAGGTAATGCAGCAATGGTTAGAGACTGCACAGGCTGTACATATGGCAGCAGCTATCAAGATGAGACAAAAGAAACAACAAGGAACAAGGCCTGTTTTGATAGCAAGGTAAATCCAGTTGAAAATGCTGCAAGGCAGAAGGTGATGCTTCATCTTTACAATCCTGTACATTTTTATCTTCTAGATTTTCAGGTCCTCGTGTCATAGTTCACAAAGCAAGCCCATCTGTGTACAAATTGTTATTCGATACTGGGAAAACTGGTTTGTACTATGTTAACCACTTGAAGTTATATAGGGCACAAAATAATCATCAGTATCATGGGACATTGGCAGTCTATAACTGATGACTTTTCCTCAAGTGATTCAGATTCTGAAGACATTCTGAGTCCATTTCTTTTATAATCTAGTTTAGAGAAAACTCCTTTAGATACTTCTGTAACGAATGAGGTTAGATCGAAATTATCTACAGATATTTCAGAGAAATTACAAGCATTGGATACATCAGGATGATGTGGGTATGCCGGCGTTGGACTGGCGTAAACACAGTGAAAAGTCTGACAACACCAGGTTTTAGTCCAACCTATTTATTTGATAATATACTCGCAAGCTTTTGGGTTAGTCCCTTCGTCAGGTGAATGGAGAGTTCTGGCCTCAGACAGAGCATATAAAGCACAGACAGTTTAGAGATTACTGATTAGAATGCAAATCCTTACACCTAACCTGCTGTTCAAGACCTGAAGTGGCTGATAATGTGAGTGGAAGGAGCACTGATCACAGTTTAAAGAGATGTGTATTGTCTCCAGACAGTACAGTAAGTGAGGTTTTGCAAACCCAGGCAAGTCACGGGGGTTACAGATAGTGCGACATGAACCCAAGATCCCTGTTGAGACCGTCCTCATGTGTGCGGAACTTGGCTATCAGTCTCTGTTCAGCGACTCTGCGCTGTCGTGTGTCGTGAAGGCCGCCTTGGAGAATGCTTACCTGAAGGTCAGAGGCTGAATGCCCGTGACCACTGAAGTGTTCGCCAACAGGAAGGGAACAGTCTTGCCTGGTGACTGACGAGCGATGTTCATTCATCCGTTGTCGTAGCGTCTGCATGGTCTCCCCAATGTAACATGCTTCGGGACATCCTTTCTTGCAACGTATCAGGTAGACAATGAGGCATTCAGCCTCTGACCTTCGGGTAAGCATTCTCCAAGGCGGCCTTCACGACACACGACAGCGCAGAGTCGCTGAACAGAGACTGATAGCCAAGTTCCGCACACATGAGGACGGTCTCAACAGGGATCTTGGGTTCATGTCGCACTATCTGTAACCCCCGTGACTTGCCTGGGTTTGCAAAACCTCACTTACTGTACTGTCTGGAGACAATACACATCTCTTTAAACTGTGATCAGTGCTCCTTCCACTCACATTATCAGCCACTTCAGGTCTTGAACAGCAGGTTAGGTGTAAGGATTTGCATTCTAATCAGTAATCTCTAAACTGTCTGTGCTTTATATGCTCTGTCTGAGGCCAGAACTCTCCATTCACCTGACGAAGGGACTAACCCGAAAGCTTGCGAGTATATTATCAAATAAATAGGTTGGACTAAAACCTGGTGTTGTCAGACTTTTCACTGTGTTTACATCAGGATGGACAGAATTAGTAAATACTTCTGATCATGAGGGGATAGAATTTTTAAAAAAGTCTAGCACCTCAAAGTTAGAAGATCCAAAATCAGATGTGGTAGCTGCTAATGATATTAATCAAGGGTGAGGGGTGAGTCAGTGCAAGGGTTAGCACAGGGATGAACAACAACAATTAGTTAGACAGAATGCTTCTGATCAAAATGCAGTTAATGCTAGTGACAGGCTACTAAGTGAGCTTCTAGGTAGACAGGATGAAGTTCAAATTAAAAAAACGTGTGCCTCCAGGTAAACCTAGTAAGCTTCCTGTGCCTAAACAAGCTCACAAATGAAGAAATGAATCTTGGTTGCCATGGTGCTCAGGGCCAACATTTCTGAGGATGCTTGTTACATTTTAACCATCTTGCAGATAGGACACAGTTCATGAAACTCTATATTCCTTATATCATCCAGGTTTTCTCTAACTTGCTTGGAGAGGTCTTCAGTTTGGCCTCATTGATAGTTTCCTGTTGCTTCTTCTCACCAGGATTGGTTCCAACTTTCCTTTTAATTTTGGGCTATTTTGTTACTGTCCAATAGGGATGGCTCTTTGTAAATGCTCCTAGTTGTATGACACATCACCTGAGTTAATTCTCAATTTTTCAGTGTAAAGTTCTTCTCTATTTAAACCAAATTTGTTCCAACAGGAAGATGAATCCATAACTATTTATATTTTAGTTTCTAAATAAGAACAGGAGCTAATATAGACTGTATGTAACAGCAGGTACTACCTTGATCTGTTGCAGGGGAAATGGTTTTTTTTGATGGGAATTGTTCTTCTGATTTTGCTGAATAATGTGGGGTCATCACAACTGATATCTTGCAATAGACACAGTGAGGGACGACTAGTAGATTTATGGTTTAGTCCTTGGAATGCAGCACAGTATGAAGATGGATTGTGAGAAGTGCTTTTGGAGTTGGGTAAAAACAGGAAGTTCAAGTGGTAAGTTATAAGGAGGTAAGTAGTCATTAAACTTAGAGTCATAGAGGTTACAGCATGGAAACAGACCCATTTACCCAACTTGTCCAGGCCACCCTTGCTTTTCAGAAAACCCCTAAGCTAAATCCCAATTGCCCACATTTGGCCCATATCTCTCTACGCCCATCATACCAATGTAACTATCTAAATGCTTTTTAAAAGACAAAATTGTACCCGCCTCTATAATTATCTCTGGCAGCTTGTTCCAGACACTCACCACCCTCTGTGTGAAAAAAATTGCTCCTCTGGAAACTTTTGCATCGTTCCCATCTCACCTTAAACCTATGCCCTCTAGTTTTAGACTCCCCTATCTTTGGGAAAAGATATTGACTATCTAGCTGATCTGTGCCCCTCATTATTTTATAGTCTTCTATAAGATCACTCCTCAGCCTCCTATGCTCTACAGAAAAAAGTCCAAGTCTATCCAGCCTCTCTTTATAATTCAATCCATCAAGTGCCAGTAGCATCCTAGTAAATCTTTTCTGCACTCTTTCTAGCTTAACAACATCCTTTCTATAATAGGATGACCAGAATTACACACAGAATTCCAAGTGTGGCCTTACCAAAGTCTTGTACAATTTCAACAAGACATTCCAATTCCTGTATTCAGTGTTCTGACCAATGAAACCAAGCATGCCGAATGCCTTCTTCACCACTCTGTCCACCTGTGACTCCACTTTCAAGGAGTGATGAACATGTACCCCTAGATCTCTTTGTTCTGTAACTCTCCCCAACGCCCTACCATTAACTGAGTAAGTCCTGCCCTGGTTCAATCTGCCAAAATGCATCACCTCGCATTTGTCTAAATTAAACTCCTTCTGCCATTCATCAGCCCACTGGCCCAAATGATCAAGATCCTGTTGCAATTGGAGAGAACTTTCTTCACTGTCCACTATGCCACCAATCTTAGTATCGTCTGCAAACTTACTAACCATGCCTTCTATATTCTCATCCAAATCATTAATATAAATGACAAATAACAGTGAACTTGCTCCAGGGTTAGCTAAATTAATTCTTATTTGGGAAGTTAAAAACTGAACTTTCATGCATTCCTGCAACAGGAATCAGCTGAGTCAGCTCTCAACTGAACTTGGCTGGTTATTTGTACAACTAGTTAAAACCAGTTCCAGGGCTTTGTAAGTTGTGCTATAAAAACAAAGGCCTTACAGTGCATAGACTATTTTCTGAATGGGAAAATGCTTAGGAAATCAAAACACACAGGGACTTGGGAATCATTGTTCAAGATTCTCTTAAGGTCAATGTGTAGGTTCAGTTGGCAGTTAGGAAGGCAAATGCAATGTTAGCATTCATGTTGAGAGATTACAAGAGCAGGGATGTACTTCTGAGGCTGTATGAGGCTCTGGTCAGACCCCATTTGGAATTTGTGAGCTGTTTCGGGCCCCGTATCTAAGGAAAGATGTGCTGGCCTTGGAAAGAGTCCAAAGGAGGTTCACAAGAATGATCCCTGGAATGAAGAGCTTGTCGTATGAGGAACGGTTGAGGACTCTGGCTCTGTAGTCGTTGGAGTTTAGAAGGATGAGGGGGGATCTGATTGAAACTTACAGGATACTGCGAGGCCTGGATAGAGTGGACGTGGAGAGAATGTTTCCACTAGTAGGAAAACTAGAACCAGAGGGCACAAACTCAAGTTAAAGGGACCATCCTTTAAAACAGAGATGAGGAGAAATTCCTTCAGCCAGAGAGTGGTGAATCTGTGGAACTCCTTGCTGCAGATGGCTGTGGAGGCCAAGTCATTAAGTGTCTTTAAGAAGGAGATAGGTTCTTGGTTAATAAGTGATCAGGGGTAATGGAGGAGGAGAATAGGGATGAGAAAAATATTAACCATGACTGAATGGTAGGGTAGGTTTGATGGGCCGAGTGGCCTAATTCTGCTACTATGTCTTATGATCTGATGGTCTCATGGACATTTATAGATGAATGCAAATGCAATGACTATGTTTGGGTGTCTATAAGTGCTTAAATATGAGTTTGCTAAACAATGGTATAATCATTGTGCCATCATTTGATTTATAAGGGATTTAATTGTGTCACGGTGTGTAACATCTTTTAGTGACGACTGTGTACAATTTATAATGTTATATAGAACCTATATACCATGAGATGAGATTGGTCGAATTCAAATTCCAATACAAATTCCTGATAAATATGAACGGGGTGTTTGCAAAGGGGTTCATTTTGAAGATAAGGATCATTTTAAATATCAAGCACATTGAAGTTTTAAACCAAACTCTTCAGTGCCTACTTTGGTACATAGCACACCTGAATTTGAATCTGAATTTTACTCAACTACTTCATCTCCACCATAGATACATTCTTGTCCTGTGAATACTCTTGGACTTCAAAATAGTATCTATTATTACAAAACTGTCAGGATACTGTATGACAATGAATTGGTACCAATTGTATTGGATTTCAGTAAAATACATTTAATGTTTTGAGAAATGTAACACTACTATCAACCTGAACATTTGGAGTATATTAGAACACATTTAGCTACTGCTGATCAAATTTTCATTCAAGTGAAATAAACTGCAAAAGCTATTGCTCAAGGCATTAAGAATGTAAATGAAACAATTTGGTGGGATGATTTCTGCAACTGGGGCTCGAACATGCAAACTCATCCTGGGGTCTGATTAATATCTTATTATGAAGTATTATCAATCTTTTGTACTTTGTTGTATTTAAATTGTGTAACAATAAAGTTTATCAAATGGCAGAAAGAGATAACCAAATGGTTGAATAAGGAAATATGTTTGCATAAGAAAATTGTTGTGTATAATATATTAAGTGATGGATGTAATAGAACATTAATATTGTGTAACTTGAATTAATTTAGTTGATTGGAACTCAAACATCGAGCCACTTTCATATGGACATAAGAACATAAGAACATAAGAACATAAGAACATAAGAACATAAGAACATAAGAACATAAGAACATAAGAACATAAGAACATAAGAACAGGAGTAGGCCATCTAGCCCTTCGAGCCTGCCCCGCCATTCAATAAGATCATGGCTGATCTGTCGCTGCTCAGTTCCACTTTCCCACCCTCTCTCCATAACCCTTAATCCCCTCTCTTATCAAAAACCCATCAACCCGCGTCTTAAAAATATTTAGCGAGGCAGCCTCCACCACTTCAACGGGCAGAGAATTCCAGAGATTCACCACCCTTTGAGTGAAGAAGTTCCTCCTCAACTCCGTTCTAAACCGCCCCCCTTTTATCTTGAGGCTGTGCCCCCTAGTCCGACTGTCTTTTTTGAGTGGGAAGAGTCTTTCCACCTCTATCCTATCCATCCCATTCATCATCTTATATGTCTCAATGAGATCTCCCCTCATTCTTCTAAACTCTAATGAGTACAAGCCCAGTTTATTCAGCCTCTCCTCATAGCTCAACCCCCTCAACTCCGACATCAGCCTAGTAAACCTCCTCTGCACTCCCTCCAAGGCCAAAATATCTTTGCGCAGGTGCGGCGCCCAAAACTGCACACAGTACTCCAGCTGCGGCCTCACCAATGCCCTATACAGCTGCAGCAAGACCTCCCTACTTTTATATTCAATCCCCTTGGTTATGAAGGCCAGCATCCCATTCGCCTTCCTGACCACCTGCAAGCTGGGTTTTTGCGACTCGTGCACAAGGACCCCGAGGTCCCTCTGCACCGTCACCTGCTGCAGTTTTTCGCCCCGTAAGTAATAGTTCTTCCTACCAAAGTGGACCACCTCACACTTGCCAACATTAAATTCCATTTGCCATTTCCTGGCCCATTCGCCCAGCCTATCTAGATCCTTCTGCAGACTCTCCACACCCTCCGCACAATTTGCCGTTCCCCCAATCTTGGTGTCATCAGCAAATTTCGACACTCTACACTCAGTTCCCTCCTCCAGATCATCTATATAAATGGTAAAAAGCTGAGGCCCCAGCACCGACCCCTGGGGCACTCCACTAGTCACCATCTGCCAATCCGAATAGCACCCGTTGACCCCCACTCTCTGCCTCCTATTTGACAACCAATCCTCTATCCACGCTAACACCCTATCCCCAACTCCATGTCCCTCGACCTTCTGCAATAACCTCGTGAGGTACTTTGTCAAACGCCTTCTGAAAATCTAGAAAGACCACATCCACCGGCTCTCCTCTATCCACCGCCCTAGACACATCCTCATAGAGCTCCAGTAAATTTGTCAGACACGACTTCCCTTTAATGAAACCGTGCTGTGTCTGCTCTATCAAGCAATTCCCTTCAAGATGCCTCGCAATTTCCTCCTTAATGACAGATTCTAACATTTTACCTACCACAGACGTTAAACTAACCGGTCTATAATTCCCCACCTTTTTTGGTCATAGGTAGGTGATCCATTTTGCCTTTGGCTTCAAAGATCAAGAGGAGGGGGGACTGTGGTTCAATAGTCTGCAGAGATTTAACTTTTTACATGCTGAAAAAAAAATCTTAAATCAAGCAAATCTGATTGCTAGTTAAAGTTTTTTTTCACTATTTCTGTGGCCATATGGGCTTGGAACATATCAAAGGACACATGGGGTCAGATGTAATAACTTGTCCTTGGCAGGGTGAAGTTCTTTATAAACTTTAGGAGCTTTTATTCCATATATGGACACTGGAATGTAAACTATATGCACTTAAAGGACTAAGCATGATCGAGTCTGGAGTGACCAATAACTGACCTGGCTCAATTTGATTGGCCTAATCAAATGATGCAATTGGGGTTTCTAATTTACATATCTCTTTAAAAAAGTTTATTTATTAGTCACAAGTAGGCTTGGATTAACACTGCAACGAAGTGTGAAAATCCTCTAGTCGCACTCTGGTGCCTGTTCGGGTACACTGAGGGAGAATGTAACATGGCCACTGCACCTAACCAGCACGTTTTTCGGACTGTGGGAGGAAGCTGGAGCACCTGGAGGAATCCTATGCAGACACAGGGTGAACATGCAAAGTCCACACAAACAGTGATCCAAGCCAGGACTTGAACTCGCATCCCTGGTGCTTTGAGGCAGCAGTGGTACCCACTGTGCCAATGATTTAAGTAAAGGAACAGATAATGAGTATTTGGTTTAGGCACTGCAAGTATTTACTGTTGTTTACGTAGCTACAGAATAAAAGAAATTGTGTTTACTTAAAGTAGATTTTACATCTTTTTTCTCTGCTGAGGTTAAAACACAGGTTTGTGACAGAACGTCCAGTCCCTGCAGCCCACCCCAATATCTGGGTTCCAGCTCTGACCACTCTAGAATCACACAACCTGAGTCAAGGTCAGCTGAGGCAGGCACAGAAGGAAATTGTCACTCATAAGTGAATATGGAGTGGCAATTTCTGATGCTGATTGCCACTCTGAGCAAGTTATAGCCCCAAGATTTTTGAATTAGATGAGATTTGGATGAGGTATTGACCATTAGAATTAACCCTCAAAATCCCCTCACTTATCAAATTCCCAGGCTCACATTTTGTAACGAGTTGCAATTGGTCACCTTGCTGTTTGTTTAACCATTTCATAATTTACACTATTACGACATAGTGAAAGACAAGCAAGAAAACTGACAGGTTTTCCACGATGACAAAAATCAAAAGATTAATGTGAACAAGAAAATACTGGAAATATTCAGCATCAAAATGGAACCTGTTCACTAAAGCAGTCCTAACTGAATGTGCTGAACATAGCACCTTAACATCCCCCCCGCCACCAAAAATGTCAAGAGTAGTTGGACTGCTGAAATTCTGGAAAGACTGGATTGTTGTGATCTAAAACTTCAGGATAGTGGAATTAGATGTAATCGAAATTTTCAAAAGGTTTACTGCGTGTGAGCACCATCTTTTAGTGGTGTTTTTGGGCAATACAATTCTTCACATATATAATTGGCTTTAACCCCTTAGCAATTTTAACAGAACACACACCTCTACAGCTTTTGTTAGATGGTCAAGTCAAAGATGGCTTGGTTATTCAAGTTCTTTCAGTGCAGTGCAGTCTTTTGGTTCAAGGCAGGGATATTACAGTTAAACATACCAAAATGCCTGCCTTTCCAGCTGATAACCTTTATTGTGGGGCTGAGTCTCATGAATGTCAAGTACTGGCAGTTAATGATCCCTAGGGACCATTTGTGCCAAAACGGGGGGGGGGGGGGGGGGGGGGGGGGGGGAAATGCCCGACGGCTGTGCAGGAAGAGAATGTACAGCAATTACGACATGTTTATGTTGATGGATCTTCAAGGGTGAAGGATGGTGTCAGACAGACATGCTGTGGGATATATGTAGAGGACCAGCAAGGAAAGTTACTCCTGGCTTTAAAATTGTCCAGTAACATGAGTGCCCATATGGCAGAATTACCAGCAAGACTCTATATAGTAAGCCATCCTGATATATTCCCATCTCCAGTAGACATGTACCCTGACAGCATGTATGTTTGTAATAGCTTAACAGATTCTCTGTCTTTATGGGAGAGTTGTGATTTTGTGTCTGTGGGTGGAAAACCATTAATATATGCAGCCTTGCTAAAATTTTTTCTCCAGAAGGCTAATGTTAGGACATTTGGAATTATTAAAGTAAAGGGCCACCGCAAAACTTCACCACGAAGTAACGTCAGGGCTGATGATTTGGTGAAACAAGGGGCTCATTCAAGAAATTCTTGGCAGCCTCCGTTGTGGATCAAATTGATGCTGTTACAGTCAGTCAGATTAATATTGAAGATTTAAAATGGTCTCAGAGTGGAGCTGCTTTTAAAGCAAATACAGCAAGGACTATATCTAGCTCCCTATGACAGGTGGAAGGATAAATTACAACTGAAAGATGGGATGATTCTTAGAGGGACAGTATGTAGAACCAAGGCAGGATAGGAATCATATTATTTACCACTGTCATGATGGATATGGTCAGCAAGGCATAGATACCACAGTAGATCGGATTAAGAGATTGTGTTGGCGGCCTAATCTCTGATGATGTGAACAATTATGTTGGAAACTGTTTTGTTGTGCACAGAATAATCCCAATATGCAAATACAAAGGAAAATATTTAATTATTAGTGTCACAAGGAGGCCTACATTAACACTGGAAAGAAGTTACTATGAAAATCCCCGAATCGCCTCACTCCAGTACCTGTTCAGATACACTGAGGGAGAATCTAGAATGGCCAATGCACCTAATCAGCACGCCTTTCAGAATGTGGGAGGAAATTGGAGCACCCGGAGGGAACGTACATAGACAAAGGGATAACATGCAGACTCTGCACAGACAGTGACCCAAGCTGGGAATTAAACCCAAGATCCCGGCTACCATGCCACCAGATGACACGACACACTCAGCCTGTAGCGGGACCTTGGACTAATCTTCAAATTGATTACGTTGGTCCACCACTGCCTTGCCGGGGGGGGGGGGGGGGTGGTTACACAAATTGTCTGGCAATCATTACCACTATTACAAATTAGATTGAGGCATTTTGTGTGATCTAATACCTCTAAAGCCACTGCTCAAAATTTTGATACAACAGGTTTTTCCAAGATGGGGGTTACTGCAGAATATAGAATCAGACTAGGGGGTACACATTTTACTGGAATGCAAATTGTTATGAAAATATTTGGAATTACTCAGAAATTTCACATATCATCCAGAGTCTAGTGGAATAGTAGAACAAATGACCCACACTTTAAAAAGTATGATTAAGAAGATGATACACCTGAACAATTCTACCTGGGCATAGGCATAGATACTGTTGCCTTTTGTTCTAATGATAATACACTGACAAAACACTGTTTCTAGTTCCACTGGGTATACACCTCACATGCTAGTGACTTGGCATCCTCTGAGAGGTATTGACTATCTGTTGGGGTTAAATGTTTCAGAACCAAAACTCACAGCTCTTAATCATGAAAAGGTGGTGCAGCAATTGTCAGAGACTGCACCTATGGCAGCAGCTGTCAAGATGGGGCAAAAGAGGCAATAGAGCAAGGCCTATTTTGATAGCAAGGTAAATCCAGTTGAAAATGCTGCAAGGCAGAAGGTGATGCTTCATCTTTACAATCCTGGTACATTTTTATCTCCTAGATTTTCAGCTCCTCATCTCATAGTTAACAAAAGCTAGCCCATCCATCTACAGGGTGTTATTAGAAACTGCGAAAAATGATTGGTACCATGTTAACCAGGCACAAAATAATCATCAGTATCACGTGATATTGATAGCCTATGTCATTGATGATTTTTCCTCAAGTGATTCAGGCTCTGAAGACATTCTGAGTCCAGTTCTTTTTCAATCTAGTTCAGAGGAACCTCTTTTAGCTACTTCTGTAACAAACGAGATTAGACTGAAATTATCTGCAGATATTTCAGAGGAATTATAAGCATTGGATACATCAGATCGGCCAGAATTAGTAAATGCTCCTGATCATCAGGGGATAGAATTTTTTGGCAAAGAGAAGTTTAAGCATCCCACAATTAGAAGATCCAAAGTCAGTTATGGCAGTTGCTAATAACATCAATCAGGGGTCAGTGATGAGTCAGTGTAAGGGATGGCAGAGGGATGAACAGCAGCGATTAGTTATAATGTTTCTGATCAGAATGATGTTAATGCTAGTGACAGGCTACAAAGTGAGCTTCTAGGTAGACAGGATGAAGATCAATTAAAAAATGTGTACTTTCAGATAAATCTAATAAGCTTCCTGTACCTAAACGAGCTGCAAAAGCCAACATTTCTGAGGGTCCTTGTTACATTTTAACATCTTGCAGATAGGACTCTCAAATACACTCTGTTCCTTACATCATCCAGGTTTTCTCTAACTCTGCTTGGAGGGATCTTCTCCAGTTTTGTCTCATCAAAAGTTTCCCATTGCTTCTTCTCACCAGGATTGTTTCCTAACTTTCCTTTTCATAGAATCACAGAATCCAACAGTCCAGAAAGAGGCCATTCGGCCCATCAAGTCTGCATTGACCACCTCCTCACCCAGGCCCTATTCCCATAACCCCCTGCACTTACCCTAGCTAGCCCCGCTGACACTAAGGGGCAATGTAGCATGGCAAATCCACCTAAGATGCACATCTTTGGAATGTGGGAGGAAACCAGAGCATCCAGAGGAAACCCACATGGACACAGGGAGAATGTGCAAACTCCACACAAGCAGTAACCCAAGCTGGGAATCAAACCTGGGTCCCTGGTGCTGTGAGGCAGCAGTGCTAACCACTGTGCAAGTGTTCATTATGAGCTATTTTGTTATCATCCCACAGGAATAGCTCTTTGTAAATGCTCCTGGTGGTAGAACATGATGTTGGAAATGGTTATCAATTTTTTGGGGTAAAGGGTATTTTTCTTCGCTATTTAAACTTAATTTGTTCCAGCAGGAAGGTGAATCCACAACTATTTATTTTTAGTTTCTAAATAAGGACAGGAGTTGTATAGACTGCACATAACAGCAGGTACTACCTTGATCTGTTGCTGGGAAAATGGCTTTTTCCATGGGAATTGTTCTTTTAAGTTTGCTGAATAAACATAACTGATATCTCACAACAAACTCCTTGGATTATACACAATTTAAAGATGGAGATTTATGGGTGAATCCAAATGCAACAGTTATGTTTGGATGTCTATACATGTTTACATATGAGTTTGCTACATCATGGTATAATCAAACCTATTGTGCCATGTTTTGTCTTATAAGAGGTTTAATTATGTCACAGTGTGTAGTATCTTTTAGTGACAATTGTGTATGATTTACAACCTATATACCATGAGATGAGATTGGTAGAATTCAAATTTCTGATAAGTATGAACGGGGTGTTTGCAAAATCATTTTGGAGATAAAGATCATTTTAAATACCAAGCACATTGAAGATTTAAACCAAACTCTTCAGTGCCTACTTTGGTACATAGTACCCCTGAATTTGAATTTGAATTTACTCAACTCCACCAAAGATATACTCTTGACCTGTGAATACTCTTGGACCTCAAAATAGTTTGGCAATAACAGACATTAACAGGATACTGTTTGACAATATTTGTTATGAACTGGTACCAATTGTATTGGATTTCACTAAAATACATTTAATATTTTGAGAAATATAATATTACTACTTGAACATTTGGAGTAAATTAGAAATATAAAAGTAGGAAGGTCTTGCTGCAGCTGTATAGGGCATTGGTGAGGCCACAGCTGGAGTACTGTGTGCAGTTTTGGTTGCCGTACTTACGCAAGGATATTTTGGCCTTGGAGGGAGTGCAGAGGAGGTTTACTAGGCTGATACCGGAGTTGAGCTGAGGAGAGGCCGAATAAACTAGGCTTGTACTCGTTAGAGTTTAGAAGAATGAGGGGAGATCTCATTGAGACGTATAAGATGATGAATGGGATGGATAGGATAGAGGTGGAGAGACTCTTCCCGCTCAGAAAGGACAGTAGGACTAGGGGGCACAGCCTCAAGATAAAGGCGGGGGGGGGGGGGGGGGGGGGGGGCGCGTGTGGTGGTGCGGTTTAGAACAGAGTTGAGGAGGAACTTCTTCACTCAAAAGGGTGGTGAATCTCTGGAATTTTCTGCCCATTGAGGTGGTGGAGGCTGCCTCGCTAAATATTTTTAAGACGCGGGTTGATGGGTTTTTGATAAGCGAGGGGATTAAGGGTTATGGGGAGAGGGCGGGAATGTGGAACTGAGACACGACAGATCAGCCATGATCTTATTGAATGGCGGGGCAGGCTTGAAGGGCTGGATGGCCTACTCCTGCTCCTATTTCTTATGTAACACATTTATCTACTGCTTATTAAATTTTCATTCAAGTGAAATAAACTGCTAAAGCTATTGATCAGGATATTAAGAATACAAAGGAAATAATTTACTGGGGTGACTTCTGGAACTGGGGCTCGAACATACAAATTCATCCCTGGGTCTGATTAATATCTTATGCTGAAGCATTATCAATCTTCTGTACTTTGTTGTATTTAATTGAGTAACAATAAGGTTTATCAATGGCAGAAAGAGATAACCAAACGGTTGAATGAGGAAGTATGTTTGCATAAGAAAAATGTGTATCATATATTAAGTGATGGATGTAATATAACACTAATATTGTGTAACTTGAATTAATTTAGTTGGTAGGCTTGAGGTTTGAATTCCACTGCCATATGGATTTGGTCATTGATAGGTGATCCATTTTGCCTGTAGCTTCGAGGATCAAGAGGAAGGATTGTGGTTGAATGGTCTGCAGAGATTTAACTTTTAATATGCTGAAAGATCTTCAACCAAGCAAACCCGATTTTTGGATTGATGCTAGGATTTCTTGTGGCCATGTGGGCCTGGAACAAATCAAAGGACACAGACAGTGTCAGATATAACAGTTTGTCCTTGGCAGGGTCGATCTCTTTACAGACTTTTGGGGCCGGTGTTCTTTATACAGGTATTGAATTGTAAACTGTACGCACTTAAAGTTCTAAACATAATCGAGTCTAGAGTGACAAATACCTCTGTCGTGGCTCTATTTGATTGGCCTAATTGAACTATGCACTTGGCTGGTTACCAAGGAATCTTTGGCGCTTAATATGCTAACACAAAGAGCTTGTTCAGAAGGCACTGAAGAACCCAGGGACCAAGCTCAGAAAGAGAAACAACATCTGGAAGAAGAAGAGAACAAACAGCTGACTCCGTGTGACAAAATCCTGCCAGGTTTTAATTGCAAGTGGAAATTAAACTTAATCATAGAATCAAAAAAATCCTACAGTGCAGAAGAAGGCCATTCAGCCCTATGCACCTGTACCTACAACAATTCTACCCAGGTCCTATCCCCGTAACCCCACTTATTTACACTACTAATCCCCCTCATTTACAAATCCTTTTTTTAAAAAGTTTATTTATTAATCACAAATTGGTTTAAATTAACACTGCAATGAAGTTACTGTGAAAATCCTCTAGTCGCACTCTGACGCCTTCAGGTGCACTGAGGGAGAACGTGGCATGGCCACTGCACCTAACTAGCATGTGTTTTGGAAGAAACCGGAGCACCCAGAGGAAACCTACGCAGACATGGGGGGGAAACATACAAACTCCACACAGACAGTGATCCAAGCCGGGAATTGAACCCAGGTCCCTGGAACTGTGAAGCAGCAGTGCTACCCATTGTGCCACTATGTTGCCCATTTAAGTAAAGGAACAGATAGTGAATATTTGGTTTATGCATTGTGAGTATTTGCTGTTGTTTAAGTAGCTATAGAATAAAGGAAGTTGTGTTTAAGTATTTAAAGTAGATTTTGTGCCTTTATTCTCTGCAGAGGTTAAAACACACAACTTTGTGTGCCCTCCCCTCCCCCAATGTCTGGGCCCCAGCCTTGTCTCCTACTGTCTGAAATCACCCATCCTGAGTCAAGGTCAGGTGAGACAGGCACAGAAGGAATTTGTCGCACAGAAGTGAATATGGAGTGGCAATTTCTGATGCTGATTGCCACTCTGAGCAAGTTATAGCCCCAAGATTTTAGAATTAGATGAGATTCTGGTAAGGTATTGACTCTGAATTAACCCTTAATATCGCCTCAGATACCAAATTCCCAAGCTCACATTTTGTCTCGATTTACAATCGGCCACTTACTAGTTGCTTAACCATTTCAGCAATTTACATTATTGTGACAGAGTGAAAGATCAGCAAGTAAAAGTGGCAGGTTTTTCATGATTACAAAAATCAAAAAAGAGGAGATTAATATAAATGAGAAAACACTGGAAATACTCAGCATCAAAATGGAACCTGTTCGCTGCAAGATAAGTCTGGATTATTATGATCTAAAATGCCAGGATGGTGGAATCAGGTGTAATAGAAACATACAAAAGACAACTGGACATGTGTCTGAGGATCATTGAGGTGCAGGACTAAATTGGTAAACAATGCTGCTGCGGTTCTTGTACTCTGGACCAGTTGAGTGGTCAAAAAGATCCCCAATCCTTCTCAACAATATTGACACCCGGTAGGGTGTCAAAGCACAGCAGAGAGCAAGGGAAGTCCAGACTACATTTATTTCAATGCAAGACGCCTGACATGTAATGCAGATGAACTCAGAGCATGATGGCTTCATGGGACTGGGTTATTACAACAATTACTGAAACATGACTAAAGAAGGGACAGGGCTGGCAGCTCAATGTTCCAGGGTACAGGTGCTGTAGGAAAGATAGAATAGGAGGTAAGCAAGGATGAGGAGTTGCACTTTTGATTAGGGAAAGCATCAAGGCAGTACTGATTGGGGATATTTCTGAGGGTTCGCCCACTGAGTCTATATAGGTAGATTTGAGAAATAAGAAGGGGGAAATCACTTTGTACTATAATCCCCCAAATAGTCAGTGGGAAATTGAGGTGCAAATGTGTAAAAGATTACAGATGGCTCCAAGAAAAATAGGGTGGTAATAGTAGGGGACTTTAACTTTCCTAACTGGGACAGCCATAGCATTAGAGGCTTGAACAGAGAGAAATTTGTTGACTGTATTCAGGAGGAATTTCTCATTCAGAATGTGTATGGCTCAGCTGGAGAGGGGCAAAATAAGGAAGGTCAGGTGACAGAAGTGTCAGTGAGGGATCACTTTGGGACCAGTGACCATAATTTCATTAGTTTTAAGATAGCTATGGAGAATGATAGGAGTGGCCTCACAAGTTAAAATTCTAAATTAGACGAGGCCAGTTTTGATGGTATCAGGAACTTCCAAAAGTTGATTGGGGACTCTCTTGGCAGGCAACGGGATAGCTGGTGAATGGGGGGGCTTTCAAGAGTGTGTTAAATAGCATTCAGGTTAAGCACACGCATTTTGGTAGATTGGACCAGGGCAGGACTTACTCAGGTAATGGTAGGGCATTGGGGAGCGTTGTAGAACAAAGTGAACTACGGGTACAGGTTCATAGCTCCTTGAAAGTATAGTGACAGGTGGATAGAGTGGCGAAGAAGGCATTCGGCATGCTTAGTTTCATTGATCAGGATATTGAACACAGGAGTTGAGACATCTTGTTGAAGTTGGACAAGACGGTAATAAGGCCACACTTGGAATACTCTGTACAGTTCTGGTTACCCTATTTTAGAAAGGATATTATTAAACTAGAAAGAGTGCAGAAAATATTTACTAGGTGGCTAACGGGACTTGATGGTTTGAGTTATAATGAGTGGCTGGTTAGACTGAGACTTTTTCCCCTGGAGCGTAGGAGGCTTAGGGATGATTTTAGAGGTCTATAAAATAATGAGGGGCACAGGTCAGCTAGGTAGTCAGACAGGAGAATCTAAAACTAGAGGGCATAGGTTTAGGTAGAGATACAAAAGGGTCCAGAGGGGCAATTTTTTCCACACAGAAGGTGGTGAGTGTCAGGAACAAGAGCTAGTAGTGGAGGTGGGTACAATTTTGGCTTTTAAAAAGCATTTAGACAGTTACATGGGTAGGATGGGATAGGATAGGGGGATATAGGCCAAGCGTGGGCACTTGGGACTAAATTAGTGGTTAAATAAAAGGGCAGCATGGATATGTTGGGCCAAGGGACCTGTTTCCATGCTGTAAATCTCTGTGACTCTACGATAAACATGCATTTATAGCCAAGGAAATCATTAAAAATGTCCCAAAGGGACAAGCAACATCAGATTATCAAAATCTCTCTCACACAAAAAAAACCTCGATAATGCAGGTGGAGCTTTCTGTTTTCTGCCTTGAGTCTGTCACAATGTGACCCACTTCGCTTTATATGTAAAGCAAGTTGGTCAGCTGAATGGTAGAAAGCCAAACAGTGGGGAAATGATTATGCTGATGAAGAAGAAAGTTATACCCATTCCCACATTGGAAGAGCACAATGAGCAGGGTTGTGTCTCCATGGCGGATGTCCAGATTGCATTGTCCATACAGCAAAATAAAGCATCAATCCAGAAAACCCAGCAGAATAAGATTAGAAAGACAGAGTCAGAACTGACAACTTCAGGCAATAACTACAAAAGCAGCAGTCCATTAGCAAACTTGCACATTTTAGCCTGGGACAGCTTCACACTGCAGTGCATGGGGGCACTGAATTTATTTATTCAAACTAGACATAAATAGCAATGAGATAATGGCCAGATATTCTGTTTCAGGTATATTGGCTGAGGGACAAATACTGGACGAGAAACTTGGCACCCATGGCTGACTTACATTTTTCGTTGTCGCATGGCTGCAGGATTAGGGGGACTTTCATGACCTGTATGTTCAGTTCAGTATGTTGATGATCTTTCATTACAAACTGAAACTAAATCAGAACATCTCCGGTTGTTAGATAAATTGCTTACCCTCCTCAGTAATTTAGGTTGTAATGTTAATCCTAAGAAAGTTCAAATCATGCGATTTTGTGTGGTTTATTTGGGTATTGTCATTATTGAAGGTAAACGAGAGATTGGACAAAAACAAACTGATTCTATCTTACAATTGCCTCTTCCAAAGGATGTTGGTCCACTTAGGTCTTTCCTTTGTTTAGTGGGACACTGCAGAAACCATATTGATGTGTTTGCAACTGAAGCTACTTGAATGTCAGAGCTACTCTGCAAAAATGCTCCATGGCTGTGCACTGAGCTGCACATACAGGCAGTATCTGATTTAAAACGTGCTTTGGCTCCAGCGCCAGCGTTATTGGTGCCAGATCCTGATCTGCCATTTGCATTGGAAGTGGCAGCAACCGATTTAACTCTCTCAGCTGTTCCTTTACAGGAAATACACAACAGACTGGGACCTGTGACTTATGCCTCTTGACTCCTTATTCCAGTGGAACAGGGGTTTATTGCGTGTGAGCACCATCTTTTAGCGATATTTTGGGCAATACACTTCTTCGCATATATAGTTGGCTTTAACTCCCTAGCAATTTTAACAGAACACACACCTCTACAGCTTTTGTTAGATGGTCAAGTCAAATATAGCTCAGTTAGTCAAGTTCTTTTAGCGCAGTGCAGCCTTTTGATTCAAGGCACGGATACCATGGTTAAACTTAAAGTGTCCACCTTTCTAGCTGATAATCTTCATTATGGTGGTGAATGTCATGAATGCCAAGTAGTGGCAGCTAATGATCCCAATGGATCATTTGTGCCAAAACAACAGGGCAGATGACCGATGACTGTGCAGAAAGAGAATGTACAGCATGTTTATGTTGATGGATCTTCAAGGGTGGAGGATGGTGTCAGACAGACACAATAAGAAGTCTCACAACACCAGGTTAAAGTCCAACGGATTTATTTGGTAGTAAACGCCACTAGCTTTCGGAACGCTGTTCCTTCGTCAGGTGAGGGAAGATGGTGTTGTGAGACTTCTTACTGAGTTTACCCCAGTCCAATGCCAGCATCGCCATGTCTGACAGACATGCAGAGGACCAGCAAGAAAATTTGCTGCTGGAATTGGCTTTAAAATTGCACAGTAAAATCAGTGCCCAGATGGTGGAATTAGTAGCTATAGCCTATACAGTAAGCCACCCTGATATATTCTCATCTCCAGCAGACATTTACCCTGATAGCATGTATGTTTGTAATAGCTTAACAGATTTTTTGCCACTACAGGAGACTTGTGGTTTTGTGTCTGTAGATGGAAAACCATTACCATCTGCAGCCTTGTTAAAATTTATTCTTCGGAAGGCTAATGTAGGACATTTGGCATAATTACAGTTAAGGCCTACCACAAAACTTCACAAGAAGTAATGTCAGGGCTGATGATTTGGTGAAACAAAGGGTTCATTCTGGAAATTTTTGGCAGCCTTCTGTTGTGATAAAATTAATGCTGTTACATTCAGTCAGATTAATATTGAAGATTTGAAATTGTCTCAGAGTGGAGATGCTGATTTAAAACAAATACAGCAGAGGCTATATCCAGCTCCCTATGTCAGATTGAAGAATAAATTACAACGGAAAGATGGGGTGATTCTTAAAGAGAGACAGTATGTAGAACCAAGACAGGATAGGAATCATGTTATTCACCAATGTCATGATGGGCATGGTCATCAAGGCATAGATACCACACTAGAATGGATTAAGGGATTATGTTGGTGGCCTAATCTCAGTAATGATGTGAGGCATTACATTGAAAACTGTTTGATTTGTGCACTGAATAATCCCAATATATTAAAAGGA
Organism: Carcharhinus amblyrhynchos; assembly: GCF_965287045.1. Lineage (NCBI taxonomy): Eukaryota > Metazoa > Chordata > Chondrichthyes > Carcharhiniformes > Carcharhinidae > Carcharhinus > Carcharhinus amblyrhynchos. The sequence goes on along the minus strand of NC_137325.1, from coordinate 31,668,591 downwards.
GAAGTTTATTTATTGGTGTCACAAGTAGCTTACATTAACACTGCAGTAAAGTTACTGTGAAAATCCCCTAGTTGCCATGATCTGCGCCTGTTCGGGTACACTGAGGGACAATTTAGCATGACCAATGCACCGAACCAGCACATCTTTTGGACTTGGGAGGAAACACATGCAGACATGGGGAGAATATGCAGACTCTGCACAGAAAGTGACCCAAGCTGGGAATTGAACTTGGGTCTCTGGCACCGTCAGGCAGCAGTGCTAACCACTGTGCCACCATGAGGAAAGGCTGAGGGACTTGAGGTTATTTTCATTGGAGAGAAGAAGGTTATGAGGTGACCTGATTGATCATCTTGTATGCCTCAAAGGATTGGATAAGGTGGACAGTGAGTGCCTTTTACCTCGGATGGTGATGGCTAACACAAGGGGACATAGCTTTAAATTAAGGGGTGGTAATTATAGGATGGATGTCAGAGGTAGGTTCTTTACTCAGAGGGTAGTAAGGTCGTGGAATGCCCTGCCTGCAGCAGTAGTGGACTCCCCAACTTTAAGGGCGTTCAAATGGTCTGTGGATAGACATATGGATAACATTGGAATAGTTTAGGTTAGAGGGTCATTGGATTGGTTCCACCGGTCGCTGCAACATCGAGGGCCGAAGGGCCTGTAATGTTCTATGTTCTATGGTGCCTGATGTTACGATATACTCAGCCTGTAGAGGGACCTTGAACTAATCTTCAAATTGATCACATTGGTCCACTACCGCCATGCAAGTGGGGTTACATGTATGTTCTGGTTATCATCGACATCTTTACAAAATGGGTTGAGGCATTTCTTGTGCGATCTATAACCGCTAAAGCCACTACTCAAATTTTGTAGCAAAGGTTTTTCCAAATTGGGGGTTACTACAGATTATAGAATTAGACAAGGGACAGACATTTTACTGGGAAGGTAATGCAAATTATAATGAAAATATTTAGAATTACTCAAATTCCGCATAGCATATCATCCTCAGTCTAGTGGGATAGTGGAATGAATGAACCATACTTTAAAGAGTCTGATTAAGAAGATGGTACATCAAAACAATTCTACCTGGGACATAATGTTACTTATTGTTCTAATGATGATATGAAACACTTTTTCTAGTTCCACTGGGTACGTGGAGTTCCACTTCACGTGCTAATGATAAGGCATCCAATGAGAGTTGTTGACTATCTGTTGGGGTTAAATGTTCCAGAACCAAAGCTCTTAATCATGAAAAGTTAGTGCAGCAATTGTTAGAGACTGCACAGCCTGCACATATGGCAGAAGCTGTCAAGATGGGGCAAAACAAACAATAGAGCAAGTATTTGATAGTAAGATAAATCCAGTTGAGAATGCTGTAAGGCAGAAGGTGATGCTTCATCTTTACAATCCTGTACATTTTTACCTCCTGGATTTTCAGATCCTCTTGTCACATTTAACAAAGCTAGCCCATCCGTGTACAAAGTGTTTAGACACTGGGAAAACTGACTGGTATATGTTACCCAGTTGAAATTATATGGGGCACAAAGTAATCATCAGTATCACATGATGTTAGTAGCATATGACATTGATGATGTTTCCTCAAGTGATTCAGATTCTAAAGACATTCTGAGTCCATTTCTTTTTCAATCTAGTTCAAGGAATCTTCTTTAGATACTTTTGTAACAAATGAGGTTAGACTGAAATTATCTGCAGATACTTTGGATGGACAGAATTAGTAAATACTTCTGATCATGAGGGGATAAAATTTTCTGGCAAAGAAAAGTCTAGCATCCCAAAGTTAGGAGGTCCAAATTCAGATGCGGCAGTTGAGAATTATATAAATCAGAAGTGAGTGGTGAGTCAGTATAAGGGATGGCAGAGGGATGTTGTGAGACTTCTTGAGGAATGAACAGCAACGATTGGCTAGACAGAATGCTTCCTGATCAAAATGCTGTTCAAATTAGTGACAGGCTACAAAGTAAGTTTCTAGGTAGACAGGATGAAGATCAAATTAAAAAACGTTTGCCTCCAAATAAACCTAGTAAGCTTCCTGTGCCTAAACGAGCTCTCAAGGGTGCTGAAGGCCAACGTTTGAGGATCCTTGTTACATTTTAACCATCTTGCAGATAAGAGACAGTTCATAACATTCCTTACGTCATCCAAGTTTTCTCTAACTCTGCTTGGAAGGATCTTCTCCAGTTTTGTCTCATCGATAGTTTCCTATTGCTTCTTCTCACCAGGATTGGTTCCTAACATTCCTTTTCATTATGGGCTATTTTGTATGCATCCAATGGGATGGCTGTTTGTAAATGCTCTTAGTGGTAAAACATGTTATCTGAAGTAGTAATCAATTTTTCAGCGTAAAGAATATAGTTCTTCTCTATTTAAACCAAATCTGTTCCAGCAGGAAGATGAATATTTATATTTCAGTTTCTAAGTACCAGGAGTTAATACAGACTGCACATAACAGCAGGTACCACCTTGATCTGTTGCAGGGGAAATGGTTTTTTTCCATGGGAATTATTCTTCTGATTTTGTTGAATAATGTGGGGTCATTGCAACTGACATCTCGCAACAGACATAACAAAAGGACAATGAGGAAATTTATGATTTACTCCTTGGGATGCAGCACAATATGAAGATAGACATTTATGGATGAATCCAAATGTAATGATTATGTTTGGATGTCGATAGATGTTTAAATATGAGATAACTATATAATGGTATAATCAAACCCATTGTGCCATGTTTCTGTTATAAGGGGAGTAATTATGTCACGGTGTGTAACATC